>NC_080428.1:2815000-3415000 GCF_029873635.1 Malania oleifera
TTCCAGCAACAGGCAAGAAACAATAACCAGAAAAGTCAAAAAAACCAATTAGCAAAAAAGTTTCCGTTTAACTCATTCAACTTTCCTAGTGATCAATTGACACGTGACATCTTAATAACTACGAAAATAAAATAAGTTATAATTATTTCTTACAATTTATTTATTTATTTATCAATTTTAAGGTCTATTTGGTATCATTGTTGTTTCCTATTTTTTATTTCTATTTCTCCCCAATGAAAAAACAAAGTATAAAAATGCATTTATTTTTATTATCAGTTTTCTATTTCTGTTGTTGGTTTTCAGTAGTTTACCAAAAAAATAAAAATCAGATTTTTGTTGTAAAACATGTATATTTATATGGATGACTATTTAGATAATAGGTTACAATCTTTGGTACGTTCACATAATGATTCATTATATAGTTAACCTTTGGAATGTCAATGTATTTGTCTATATAAGAACATGCTTTACAACAAAATGAGATAATAAGATGATTAGTAATATCTAGTTCCTCAAGAATTAGAATGTTGAATTTCTATAGTTTCAAACTTTTTTTTTCCTCTTTTTATTTCATTTACAACTTGTTATCAATGCGGTCAAGTCTCTAATTGTATATCAAGTTTCATTTGTATTATTCTAAGATAAGAATTTTGTTTCCTTTAACATTTGTTATCTATATAACTTTAGCTTTTCGTCAAACTATATTTATATGTTAACTATATCTCTTATCTTGAGTATGTGTCCTTAAATATTTTTATGTTGAGATATATGTGAGAATAACATTTCCATTTAATATTTACCTAACTTTGAATTTTTATTTGTTTTCAAAGTGACTTTATGATGTCAAGCCTTACAAAACTTGAATTCATTACCCTTGATATTTCTGGAAGAAATTATCTGCCATGGGTATCTAATGCTGAGATTCACCTTAATGCTATGAATCTTGGAAGTACAATTGAAGAAGGAAATCAAGCATCCCTATAGGATCGCGCAAAGGTAATGATTTTCCTTCGACACCATCTACACGAAGAATTGAAAATTGAGTACCTTACTATTAAGGATTCATTAGTCCTTTGGAACAACTTAAAGGGGAGATATGAACACCAAAAAAATAGTAATTCTTCCAAAAGATTAATATGATTGGATACACTTACGACTACAAGATTTTAAAACTATAAGTGAATATAATTCAGCCTTGTTCAAAATTAGCTCACTTGAAGTTATGTGGAGAAAAAATTACTGATGATGATATGTTAGAAAAAACATATTCGACTTTTCACGCCTCGAATGTGCTCCTATAGCAACAATATCGAGAGCGTAGATTTACAAAATATTATGAGCTAATTTCTTGTTTACTTGTGGCTGAACAAAATAATAAGTTTTTATTAAAAAATCATCAGTCTCGTCCAATTGGCTCAACACCATCCCTTGAAGTGAATGTGGCTTTTTTTCTCAAGGTCATGGACGAGGCCGTGGTGGTAAAAAGGGTCGTGATAGGAAAAATTGTTGGACCTGTGATGATCATCTTTCAAAGTTTGAAAGCAAAAGTGTTGAAAAGACTCAAAGAAAATGGGTAAAGAATAAAGAAAGCTCTGAACAAAATAATAAAGTGTAAAATAATGACAATATTTGCTATAGGTATGGAACAAAAGGTCATTGGTCTAGAATATCTCGCATTCCTAAACACCTAGTTGATTTTTACAAGGCATCGTTAAAAGGAAAAGGGAAAAATGTTAAAGTGAATTTATCTGAACTCATTGATGTTAAATATGAGTCTCCTTTGGATGTTGAGTTTGATGTTTCTAATTTTTGAGGATCCTAGTGGCAAAATTAATCATTTGATTTGAGATGGAAATGTCTACTATTAAATTATCTTCATGTTTATGTTATTTTGAAAAAATTAACTTATGTAATTTTTTTTATTAAAATTTTTACATATAATATGCTTGGTAATATTTTGTTATCTTTCTTAATTCTTAAATTTTACTTGTCATTTACTAGATCATACAAAATAAACTTGATAAAATGGAGGATGATATGTGTTTGGTAGACAGTGACACACTCACACAATTCTTTGTGTTAGAAAATATTTTTTGCAATTAACATTAGCTAAAATTAATGTTAATATTTTTTGTGTAATAGAGGGCTCTGGAAGATTTCATATTATGTTTTCAAATGGGACAAAATTGTATATTGATGATGCGTTGTATTCTAGTAGATCTCAAAGAAATCTGCTAAGTTTTAAATATATGCGTCGCAATGGATATCATGTTGAAACAAAAAATGAAGGAGATATGAAATATCTTTTTATTACATCTACAATTTCAAACCAGAAGATCATATTAGAAAAATTTTCAAGTTTTTCATCTGACCTATATTTCACAAAAATAAGGATGGTTGAATCAAATTTTATGCACCGGAAGTGCTCTGAGCCTAAAAGTTTTATACTTTGGCATGATCGTCTTGGTCATCTTGGTTCAACTATGATGTGACGAATCATTGAAAATACACATAGACATCCATTAAAAGATCAGAAAGTTCTTTTATCTGGTGACTATTTTTGTATTTCTTGTACTCAAGGAAAACTACTTGTTAGACCTTCTCTATCTAAATTATCTTTAGAGTCTCCATCTTTTCTGCAAAAAATACAAGGAGATATTTATGATCTAATCCATCCATTTTGCGGACCATTTCAATATTTCATGGTTTTAATTAATGCTCCCACTTGATTATCACATGTTTGTCTACTTTCAACTCGTAATGTTGTTTTTACTAAATTTCTTGCTCAAATAATAAAGTTAAGATCAAGTTTTCTTGATCATCTCATTCACACTGTCCATTTAGATAATGCAGGTGAATTTTCCTTCAAAAGAATTTTATGACTATTGCATGTTAATAGCAATAAGTGTTGAACATTCTATTGCACATGTTCATACACAAAATGGTTTAGCAAAATCCTTCATTAAGCGTTTACAATCTATTGTTAGACCTATGCTTATGCGATCAAAGCTTCCTGCATCTACTTGAGGTCATGTGCATGCAGCCTCTTTGATTAGAATTAGACCAACTGCATATCACAAGTTTTCACCTTCACAACTTGTCTTTAACCACCAACATAATATATCTCATCTTAGAATTTTTGATTGCGCTATATATGTTCCTATTGCACCTGCACAACGAAGTAAGATGAAACCACAGCATCGGCTTGGTATTTATGTTGGTTTTGTTTCTCCTTTTATCATTAGATATCTTGAACCACTAACAGGTGATCTTTTTAGAACAATATTTCTAGATTGTCAATTTGATGAATCAGTTTTCCCGTCATTAGGAGAAGGAAAAGGATTAAAAACACAAGAAATTTATTGGAACACACCAACTTTGTTTAATCTTGATACACACAAATCAATGTGAACTTGAAGTTCAAAGAATAATTCATTTGCAGAATGCTACTAATCAATTGCTTGATGTTTTTACAGACATCAAAAGGGTTACTCAATCACATGTTTTGGCCACAAATATTCCTGTTAGATTGATCATTCCTGAAGAACACCCATTGGGAATAGCAGCTAATGAATCTAAAGTGCGCCAGAAGCGTGGTAGACCAATTGGCGCAAAGGATACTGATCCTTGAAAGAAAAACGAAATGAATAAAAGTGACACTCCAAAAGAGTTCATTAACACTTAAGAAGAGGTTAAAAGAAATATAGATCAACAATCCCATATTTCCACAGAAGTAACACTAGAAGTGGTTCCGGTACCAGAAAATTATGAGATCTCATTAAAATTTGGAAATATTCGGAGAAGAAATGAAATTGTTGTTGACAATGTGTTTGCATATGCCATTACTTCAAAAATTATTAATGATAATGAGCATGAGCCTCAAACTAAAGAAGAATGTCGATATCGAAATAATTGGCCAAAATGGAAAGAAACAATACAGGCTGAGCTAGACTCATTAGCCAAACGTAATGTACTTGGACTAGTAGTTCAAACACTTGAGAATGTCAAACTTGTTGGGTATAAATGGGTTTTTGTGCATAAAAGAAATGAAATGAATGAAATTGTGAGATACAAGGCGCGTCTTGTAGCACAAGGTTCCTCCCAAAGGCTTGGTATAGATTATAATGAGACCTATTCCTCTGTTATGGATGCAATTACTCTCAGATTTTTTATTAGTTGAACAGTTTCTAAGGGACTCGACATACGCCTTATGGACGTAGTAACATCTTACTTGTATGACTCATTGGATAATGACACACACACACACACACACACACACACACACACACACACACACATATATATATATATATATATATGTCATTATCCAATGAGCCATATATATGAAAATTCCTAAAGGAATTAAAATGCCTGAAGCATATAATCCAAAACAACGGCAAATGTATTATGTTAAATTACAAAGATCCTTGTACGGATTGAAACAATCTGGACGAATGTGGTACAATTGTCTAAGTGAATATTTGTTGAAAATTAGATATGAAAATAATTTTATATGTCCTTATGTTTTCATTAAGAAGATAAATTCTGGATTTACCATAGTCGTAGTTTATGTTGATGACATAAACATAGTAGGAACTCCAGAAAAGATCTCAACGACTGTTAACTACTTAATGAAAGAATTTAAAATGAAGGATCTTGGGAAGACAAAAATTTTGTGTTGCTTTTCAAGTTAAACATTTAAGAAGTGGAATTCTTATTCATCAATCATCTTATATAGAAAAAATCTTGCAACAATTTTATATGGATAAATCTTATCCATTAAGCTCCTCAATGGTTGTTCGTTCACTTGATGTGAAAAAGGATCCTTTTTGTCCTCGAGAAGATGATGAAGAAATCCTTTGTCCTGAAGTACCCTATCTTAGTGCAATAGGAGCACTATTGTGTCATACAAATTGCACTAGACCAGATATAGCTTTTGCGGTAAATTTGCTGGAAAGGTTTAGTTCTACACCAACTCAGAGACATTAGAATGGAGTAAAACATGTTCTTCGTTATCTTCGCAGCACATCTCCATGGTCATCATGAGCCATCAGACATAGATTCGCAATCTCGTCATCATTGGATTCAGATTCTGAACTACTAGTATTGTGAGTGTCCCAACCCACCTTTAGAGCCTTCTTCTTCTTAGACACTTTCTTCAACTGGGGACAATCCGGCTTGATGTGTCCAAATTCTCTACAGTTATAACACATGGGTGGATCATCTTTTTGCTTCCTTCTGCTTGATTCCCCCTTTTCTACTTTTGAGCCCTTGAATTTTTTGGTGTATTTCTTGTTATTTCTCATGAACTCTCCAAATTTCTTAGTGATGAGTGCCATGTTTTCATCCGATTTTGAATCACTTCCCTCACTGGAGCAGTGAGATAATGCCTTAAGTGTTGTAGCTTTTTTTGCTTTAATTTGCTTATTCTTCCTCTCATTTATTGCAAGCTCATAGGTGATGAGCGATCCAATTAGTTCATCAACAGACATCTCCTTGAGATTTCTCCCTTCTGCTATTGTAGTAGCTTTAGTTTCCCAAGCTGGTGGTAGTCTCTTGAGTATCTTCCTGATCAACTCATAAGTAGGGTAAGATTTACCAAGAACATTTAAAGAATTCGTGATATATGTGAATCTAGAGTACATGGATTGAATAGATTCATCAGCAGTCATTTTAAATGCTTCATACTCACTAGTGAGCATGTTTATCCTACTATCTTTTACTTCCTTAGTACCTTCACATGTAACTTCTAATTTTCCCAAATCTCTTTTGTAGTGTTACAGGTCATCGCCCTATTAAACTCATTTACATCTAATGCACAGAATAACTGATTCATAGCAGTAGCATTTATTTGCACAGATTTCCAATCCTCTTCAGTATACTCATCTTTAGTTTTGGGTACATTAACCTTATCAACTACTTTCATAGGGACATGGTTTCCGTTGGAAACAATTTTTCACACTTTCCAATCTACATTTAAAAGATATATACTCATCCTTCTTTTTTAGTAGGTGCAATTTACACTGTAGAAAATAGGTCGTCTAGTGGACGAGTGTCCCTCACCGAATGGAGTTACACTGATGTGTGCCATGTGATCTTTTTACAAAATAAACAATTAAGTCTATATAAACCCTCTCTGATAACAAATGTTAATTCAAGTGTAATCCCAAGAGGGGGGTGAATTGAGTATTTTTAAAAACCTTTAATATTCTTTACCACTTAATCTCTATTTCTATATTTAACAAATTACTTGCAGGGGTTTGAGACTGATTCTAATTATTATATCAATGAATTTTTTTTGCTCAATTAATTGTTAAGTGCGTGTGAGGTTATTCAACATACACACATGCAAGATAAGTAATGAAATGCATTGCGAAAATTAAAAGGAGTAAAGGAAGAGAGAAGGCAAACAGTTTTTACGAGGTTCAACCAACTCGGCCTATGTCATTGTCTTGAGCAACCCACTCAAGGATTCCACTAAATCCCTACTCCTTTAACCGGGATAGAGGCATAACTTCCTCCTCACTCAGTTCACAACCCGAATCGTGATTACAATATAGAATTTTAAATTTACAAAACATCTCAATATTAATTCTAACAAAGCTAGTGAGTACAAATGGAAAACCTAACACATATCCATATAATAAAACTTGAAGCTCAGTATGTACGTAACGATATAATCGTTATATGAATGATATGCTTCACAGAATTTCCCTTTTATCAAATCTCCCAAAATAATTATATAAGTAAATGTTTTGGAGAATTTAGGGTTTTAGTTTAACTTACTAGATGCACGAATACCAATTGTGATCTTATTAAAAAATTTGTCTTGAATATTATAAAGATTTAGATTAATAAGCTTTCTTCCAAATATCCAAAACACAATATGATCTTTGTAAAATGCATATATATATATATATATATATATATATGAGTTCCAAAGATTAAAGACCTACTTTAATATTTTTCAAAAAATATCCCTCAATAATATATATATAGTTATGAACTCTAAGGATATTTAATGGTTTTGTAATATCGAAAATATCGAGTCTTTAACTGAATACACACTTGAATAAAAATATTTAACTAATGACAAAATTTTTCTCAAGTAGTGATCTTGTCAAAACATTCTATATGTATATAAGTACACTCAAGATCAATCTCTCAAACAATATTCTATAGTGGATGTTGACATGAAAAACTCTTTGAGAATAAGAATTAACAAACAAATCGATTTACCAAATCTCAATACCAAGTTAAATGCACAACAATTATTAGAATGCCTTTTGAAGATCAATGTAGCCTTAGCTCAGATTTGAGGTATAAACTTTGAAATCCCAAGCAAGAATTTCAGCAGTGTGCTCAATGTTCTCCCAAGTTGTGCTAATTGTTCAATACACTCAATCGTATGTCAAAAGTTGTTTTTCTCAGGGGCACTAGGGTATAGATGTTGATTATATAGGTAACCTTGCCCTTAGGATGATTTTTAATCGTTGGATCAACTTGATGTAAAAATAACTCGCCTATTCTCTCATTAAAGATTAAAATTTTAATCTTCCCGCAGGTTCAGACGACTGAGGTGTAGGGCTCAGACGATTGAAGTTCCTTAGAATTTTGAAAAATTAACCTAGACATAGGGTCAGACTTTTAAAGTTTGAGTTCAGACTTCTCAAGTTACAGGTTTAGACGACTGAAGTCAAGGTTTAGTCTTTTGGTGTGCTTTTGCCTGTTTCTGTGTTTTTCTAATAATTCTTCAGACGACTAAACTTAATCTTCGGTCTTTTGAAGAAATTTTTCAAACGACTGAACTTAAATTTCGATCTTCTGAAGTTGAATCTTCAAACGATTGAGCGTACACTTCAATTTTCTGAAGTTGACACTTCAGACTTCTAGGCAGGGAGTTCAATCCTCTAAATAGAACATTTTCTAAATTTTACTTTTTAGTTTCAAAAATCTGTTTTGCTCCTTTTTTTTTACTCTTTTATAAAAATATTTTTTGGGATTTTAAAAAATCTCTAAGTCCATAAATATTCCCTAAAGATGTTCATGAGATGTATGAGTCCTAAGGTCAGTTTAGGGTATAATTTGAGCTTTGAATTAAATCATATGAAATATGTAAATACATTCAGTTCTAAATACTCATTCCCATGACGATCTTGAATTTGTCGCTTGCGTCTTTATTCTTCAATTCTTTTAGTTCCATGGATTGGACCAAGATGTATATACTCTAATCTTCATGGCTTCCATGACTTTCTAGCCTTCCGTGCATGCTAAATATTGTTCATGTTCACAATCTCAATGCACAGATCAAATATCAACAAATATCAAGTGATTTGTCATTATCAAAATAGGATTGGACTTTAAAGTCAACATAGCATGTATTGCACAAATCAAAGGTGGGCACATAAAAAATGATAGAATTAAACATATTTCACCAAAATTCTTTTATACTCATGAACTTCTGAAAAAAAGTAGATGTTGACATTTGCAAAATTCGTTCAAGTAACAACTCAAGATATCTATTTATAAAAGCATTGTCAACTTCAATTTTCAAAAAGCATGTACATAACATTGAAATACGACAACTAAAGGACATTTCTTAATTGATTGTATTTTTTAGAGAAAGTATGAATAATGTACTCTTTTTCCTTCGTTACACAGGGTTTTGCTTAGCGAAGGTTTTAACGAGACATATTCATAGTGTATAGTTATCTAAGGGGAAGTGTTGTAAAACATGTATATTTATGTGAATGACTATTTAGATAATAGGTTACAACATTTAGTATGCCCACATAACTGTTCAATTAACCTTTGGGATGCCAATATAATTTGCTTATATAAGAACATACTTTACAACAAAATGAGATAATAAGATGATTAATAACATCTAGTTGAAGAACTAGACTATTGAATTTCTATAGCTCCAAACTTGTTTTTTCCTCTTTTTATTTCATTTACAACAATTTTATTATTTTCAATTGTTTTAACAACTTATTACCAAAAATTTTAATATCTATAAGTGATTTTTTTAGATTAAATTATTCATTTTATAAACATTTAATAATAATAAATCAAATTACTAAAATACTTTTACTACTCTTTCAATTATCATGTCCAATAAAATTTGTATTATAAAGTAAATTTTGAAAGTTAAACAATTAAGTAAAATAATTATAATAAATTTATTTTTATTATATAAATTTTTTAATGTGTATTATTTGTAATTTTATTATTTTAATCATATTTTTATAATATTTTGATTAAAAATAAAAACGAGCATTTTTTAATTAAAATTTTAATTTATATGAACTTTATAAATTTTAACCAAACAAGTTAATTTTTAGTTTAGTTTTTGTTTCTGATTTTTGTTTTTCGCTTCTCTAATTTTTGACAGTGATACAAATGACCCCTTAAAATTTTCAATAAATTTTCTATGAAAATATAAATTAAAAAAAAAATAAAATTAGCCCCCCAAGGGTTGGCTCCCCTAAAGATTGAGGTTTTGGATCCAAGCCTACACGAGCTATCTACTAATCTGGGCATACTTGGGTGAGCCTCTGCGGCTCTGCCTCGATTTGGTGACACCCTGAGGATTCAAAGTGCTGTCTAATAAATAAATAAATCACACGCAGTGTGCGTATAAAGGGTTGGTTAGATATAATTCTAATTTCAATTATGAAAGTATGGCAACAAACATTTTTACAACTAATAGTTTAGTTTCAGACCCAACTAAACACATACAAATGAGACAGAAAATACCTTGAGAAATATCTTCACAATAAATATTCATCAATATAGGTCATGAAGGCCTTTTATCCACAATCATTTTTAAAAAAATATAAATACTACAAAAGCCTAAAGGAAAATTACAATACAGAATCTTCAGAAAGATGAGTCTGACATTTAGGTGCCCTGTCAATACTTCAAGTAGTCGCTTTAAATAATGTACACATATTAACGAACAAGTCTGCATGTTTCTTCCTTGAGATGTTGAAGGTAAGGGAACATTGTGTCCGCATGAGATCCATAGAAGCATGAGAAAATCTCACTCATCCGATCTACGCTGACCGAAGCAGTAGAGTCACCCATGGACAGTTGAATGGATGCAAGTTTCACAAGTTCATACCCAATGGTGATATCATTTGGGCCATAGAGTCTTTCCAGGATCTGCCACATGGAACAAAGAAATCTGATCAATTTCCTTCATCCAGAACTAATTATATCAGGGCACCAAGTGGGGAAAAAAATGAAAACAAGCATTATCAACCAAGATTGTCCCCAACTTTTAATTTCTCACTGTTTGATCAATGATTTCAAATCCATTCTGGAGCAACACAAAAGGCATTCTAAAATGGCCATGTTTTGACTTAAAGATTTATTTCTAATTTTCTGCAGGAAAAAATATAATAGAGTTGTGAATCTAGCCCTCGGTCCATTTCTACTAGCCCGTTTACAGCATGCACTTCACAAGTGACTACTGATTACGCTCGCTTCACTGCCACAACCCGGGAAAAAAAAAAGGACGCAAGATACATAACTAAGCACAACATTCAATTTCTCCCTATCCAAGGTGGTAAAAATTCAGTAGTTTGGCTGCACATTACTCTGGTTCCTTTGTCATCATGCAGAGTCATGGGTCCATTTGAAGGATGCCCACTCCTGGCTGACATTGCAGACCAAGTAGCATGTGAGATGTCATCACCTTTAATTGCGAAGAGAATGCAAAATCAGACCAATTTTAAAAAATTGTCTGCTGATCAATACACACAACCTTTTGGAACTGATATTTCTTACAAGTTATCCTTCCAATATTTGCTCTCAGCACTTTGAGCAAAAGGCAGCAGCTTGGCCAACTGAGTTAAAATTGTTGGGTTGCAACTCACTGTTTAGATCCATAGTGAAGCCCTCTAATTTACTGAATAATACGTTGTTCGCCTTCATCAAAAAAGCATTAAGCAACCAACTAGTGAAACAGAACACATGTCAACATCTCTATCATGTCGAGCTCATGCACACAACTTGAAATACATCTTTTACTCATAATTGACTGGAATGAAATTTTTTTTCCATCTTATGCCTCATAAGACTTCACTGAGAGATTAAAGATTCCATCCAAAGCTGGTGTTGATGAACTACACTAGTCCACCAACTGCACGTGGGGTCCTTGATAGTTGATGCAAATAGCTTTCATTAACCTTTTCTTTCTGTTGGACACCTCAATAGGTAAAGATAGTTTCAATTTGATTAACTAATTGAATCACAACTCTGGATCTTTCTCTTTGATTGAACCAACCGAATCATGAATCTGGATCTTTCTCCCTGGTACAGGCAAAGTAATCCTATTCCATAATCTGCCTTGCTAGAGGTTAGCGTTGGGGTAGGTATATTATTGTGGATACAAGTATCTCGGCCACTAGAGGGAACATCAGTGTCCCCAATTCCCTTTTGTTTTCTCTCCGGATCAATAGTATCTATGAGAGATAGAAATCTTGGACTCAATCATCAAACTGCTTAACAGACCATTTGATTTTCAAAAGTAACAAGCTGAGAATTGAGAGAAGCTATCTTAGATCTTAATTTAAGGATAAGCTTCTTCATTTGTTCTACCAGCTCATACATCCGAGCTACTTTATGAGCAAACAGTCATTTGTCACGACCTTTCTTTTCTTGGTCTTTGGTCGTGTTATTGGCTGTTTAGCAGTAATACTATGTGTAGTTAAGGTATTACGGTCATTCTGATGTACTTGACATATATTATTATAAATACAGAGGGAAATCAATCGTTACGATTAAGTTTTCCAATTCACTGTTAACATGATATCAGAGCATGGTCCCAAGACCTAAACTAACTGAATCACAACTCTGGATCTTTCTCTTTGATTAAATAACTGAATCATGAATCTGGATCTTTCTCCGTGGTACAGGCAAAGTAGTCCTATTCCATAATCTGCCTTGCTAGAGGTTAGCATTGGAGTAGGTATATTATTGTAGATACAAGCATCTAGAACGCTAGAGGGAACATCATTGTCCCTAATTCCCCTTTTTTTTCTGCCCAAATCAACAATATCCAAGAGACTGGAAATCTTGGACTCAACCATCAAACTACTTAATTTGATTTTTGAAAGTAACAAGCTGAAAATTGAGAGAAGCTATCTGAGATCTTAACTTATGGATATGCTTCTTCATTCCTTCTACCAGCTCATATGTCAGAGCTACTTTATGAGCAAACAGTCCTTTGTCACGACTTTTCTTTTCTCGGTCTTTGGTCATGTTATTCGCTGTTTAGTAGTATTACTTTGTGTAAGGATATTACGATCATTCTGATGCACTTGAAATGTATTATTATAACTACAGAGGGAAATCTATTGTTATGATTAAGTTTTCCAATTCACTGTTAACATGATATCAGAGCATGATCCTAAGACCTAAACTTGTTATGTACTTGATGTGTATTATGAATAGAGAGGGAAACCTATTGTTATGATTAGGTTTTCCAATTCAGTAAAACACTGTCAACATGATAACATAGCATGGTTCCAAGACCTAAACCCTAAGTGCTGCATTCATTGCCAATCCTAGCCCTAAACCCCAAAATCTTTTGCATGTCTACCGCCATATGATAGTTGTAAGCACTACCAAGCCTGAATCTAACCCAGAAAAAACAGCAGTTATCAGAAATTTTCTGGACAAAGCCGCATGTTCAGAAACACAAAAATCATTTGAGATTTTGCAAGACTAACACCATGGCCACCCACTGACACT
The DNA here is from genome assembly GCF_029873635.1 of Malania oleifera. Taxonomy (NCBI): domain Eukaryota; kingdom Viridiplantae; phylum Streptophyta; class Magnoliopsida; order Santalales; family Ximeniaceae; genus Malania; species Malania oleifera. Next base: position 2,827,763 of record NC_080428.1, read on the forward strand.
GCTGACCTGTGAAACCCTGAAGCTTCCCCAATGTCCTCATGTGCTCTCTAGGCTGACTGATTTGCACCACGTACCAGTATGTGAGGTTTTCTACAGCCATGTTTTTGGTCTGACCTGGTCTGACATGGCCTATAAACCATGTTATCAAATTTTGAATCATGTGTTTTTGCCAATGACCCAATCGTTTTAATTGTTCTCATGCGGCACTCTGATAATGATCATCTAGTATCATTGAGGCTGCTTCTCACTGGTAGTTGAGTTCATTGGAGGGCCGAGGCAGTGTCATGTCATTGTGTTTGTGAGTTGTCCTCGCTGTTTACCCCTTCTGTTGTTGATCTCGTTTGTGTGCATGTTGGAATAGAGGAGGTCAATCCCAAAAATATGTTTTCCTTCTTCGTGGCAATAGGTTACAACTTAAAGTTGAATGGAAGATTGTAAGTAACTATGTGCAGTAGTCTAATACTGTCAAGATCTCTATAACAAAATAGAATCGTTTGGAACCATTTATGGAGAAATACTTTTCTGAAAAAATGCACAGTTTAATTAATATTGCTAATAATAAGTATGGGACTAGAAAAGTGCTGAAAGTTGTAAGTCTAAAAATAAAAGCTGATTAACTAAGGGGTGTTTGGATACTCACTTTCATTAAAAGTGTTGTATGAATTTATCTTTGCTATGCTGTATTAATATTAAAATATAAAATCTGATTAAGTGGTGTTTGGATACTCACTTTTATTAAAAGTGTTGTATGAATTTATCTTTGTTATGTTGTATTAATATTAACATATAAATGCTTATTAACAAAGTGGTGTTTGGATACTCACTTCTATTTAAAGTGTTGTATGAATTTATCCTTGCTATGTTGTATCAATATTAAAATATTATAATACATAATAAAATAATATATGATTATTTTCTAAACAATATTTTTAATTAAATTATCAATTTTATAATTAACAAATCAATTAATATTTAGGTCAATTAATATTTTAAATTAATGTTTAAATATTTTCTATTAAGTAAAAGTGTAAAACAATATATGATCATTATTTAATTAAAAATAATCTTGTTACTAACGTTAATTATAACATTATTAATTAAGTTAACATTTAAATTTAGTTTAATATTAATTCAAAATAATATATAGTTCTTGCTACTTCAAATTTGAATTTGCAGGGCTGTGGTCAGTGGGATCTGTGAAGGAGAGGCAGCAACACGAAGAGAGGGAGGAGGCAGTAACGTTAGCATTGATGGCTGGCAGAGGTGGCGTGGCCTACAATCTACAAAGGAGAGGGATCCTTGGGTGGGAGGACAAAGGCAAAAGACCAGGGTTGGCCAGACTGGTTGCAGAGCACCACCACAGTGCACAACCAGTCCTGTTGGCATGGTCACTGCAATCTACAAAGGAGAGGGGGCACAGGGAAGGTCAGAGAAAGGGAGGGAGAGAGCAAGAGTGGAGCTTCCAGATAGGGTGATAGAGGGAAGGAGAATATCAATAAATTTACATAATTGCCACATAAATCCATTATAATTATAAAACTGCCACTGCCTCTCTACAATGCCATTTATAAGTGGCCAAAAGGCTATTCTAGATTGCTTTCCCGATTTCAGTCAAAAAGTTGGTTCAAAAAAGTATCTGAGTGCTTAATTTTACAACTACGTATTTTAAGTGATACATGCTAAAGCACTTTTTTAAAGTGCTCCGAAATGGGGGCTTAGGCAAGTCGGAAGACTCGTTTCAGTCTGAATCCAACTATGCCAAATGGAAAAAAAAAATATGGGCATAGGAAGATGCATTAGTTGTCTCTCTATTGTGCATCTGGCAGTATGCAAGCAAATCCAGGACTATGCAGAACTCCTATACTCTAGCAACATAACCATGTACAATCTCTCATCGATGTCCTTTCAACTACCATAGAGAAACATTACTAAGTACTTCACGGAGATTAAGCACATCCATGACTAGTTCAAATGTCTGAATTGAGCAGAGGAGTAGAAGATAGTACTTTGGGTCTAGCCGATTTGAAACCTAGGTTTGAACCAATGTAGTCCCATATTCTTTGTAGTGCAAAGTTGGCATCTTTTGCTAGAGATTATTGTCGCATACTTCATGCCTTCTCTAGCAGCCATTCCTCAGCTCCTAGTTCCAGTGTTTTGACATCTAGTTGTTTTTGTTAAACAAGGTGGTTATGGCTATCACAGCCAGGGAGCAGCAGACGTTTCTAGGTGGTTCAAGAAATCAAGGTGGTAGGGATGAACGTGGTAAGGTCCTCACACAAGTGCGTACACTGTGAATGAGGGGGTCATATTATTAAGCAATGCTAGGATCTTCATGGTAAACCCCTGCATATCACCAATGCAGCCACCACAGACCTCACTCTTACTGGTTCAGCTATTGGGGAGCATCGTACAGCATCTGTTTCAGAAGAGGATTGGAAGACATCACACGTCCCAGCAAGCCACTGCTGTAAATTCTTAAATGACACTCATGGGTTTATAACTGAGTCACATTCATGAGTCTCTAAATAGCACACTCACAATCTCAATTGCTTCGATTCATTATACTAAGCTACTAACAAATAGATTATTTAACTTCCAACCAATGTCACCTAGAATCTGGAATGTTTTGGTACATGGAACAGGAATAGGATCGCGGCATGACACATGTTCTAAAATGTGGAATGCTAGGGGTATGAAAAGATATATTGATGAAAAAAGTGTACTGTCACATGTATATTTTGGAGAGGACGTTCAGGTGTTTCTAAGTGCAGAAGAGATTTTCTATTGCGATAATAATGATAGAAATAGACTTAATATGTGATGACTCCCCACTTATAAAATGTTAAGTGAAAGACATTGAATTAAAACTTTGGATCAATAGATTAAGTGTTCTGGAACAAAAATGTACCATGTTTTGGTACGTTTGTACCAATACATGGTTCGCCAGGGTGTTCACTTCTTCTCATCATTAGGCTCCCAACAGTGAATGAATGCCTCCAACATCAGTTTCTACAGTAAGCAAAATTTACTGAGGAAATTAAAATTCTGGAAAACTAATGCCAGTCACCATAAAAAAGGCAAAACCAATAAATTTGCAGGTTGGTATACTAGTACAAGAGAAATTTGTACCTTAATTGACTCTTTACAGTGGTCCAGTGCTGATCGTAACTCTCCAACCATACAAAATGCTTGTGCAACATTATCTTCTGCCTGCATGTAGCACACCATATATATTCACATGGTAGAATTGTAATTGGTCATAGCTTGTGTTGAACTCAATATTGTTGACCAGGGCAAAGTGCCTCACAAAAAAAGTGAAACAGTGAGAAGCATCTTGGTTGTAACTTACTTCTGCAATGCGCTTGTTAAATGCATGCAATGTTGATCTCAGCAGAGCAAGAGATCGCAGAGCTTCTGACAGTGTAGTACTGGAGATCTCTTTCAATACAATTGCATCCTGCAACCTGTAGAAAGTATAATTTATTGTGAACGATATGTACCCATGTTAAGTGCACAAGTGTCCATTGAAAAACTATCTTCTAGGCTAATTGATAGACAGTAACTTTATATGTATCTATGTTAAGTGGACAAGTGTCCATTGAAAAACTATTTTCTAGGCTAATTGATAGACAGTAATTTCTCTTAAGTGAATATGTAAGTATGACGGCACAAAAATAGTGATGAAAAATCAATCAAAAAGAAGAAATTATGTCTGCATACAGCCAGGCTAAACATGCAAATCAGAAGCAAGACTTATTCTTATTAGGTGGTCCCCACTTCCCAGGAATAAGAAGACTGCCATGAGGAATCATAATTGAGAAGACTACAGAAACAAATAAAATACCTTCTAATACACATCCAAGCTTCATTTGATGCTTCATCTGACGATTTGACATTGCAATAGGAACCACATTTCAAGCAATAGCCAGGATCAATGTTAAGAGAACTAGTACTTTGCATAAATGCACAATGAGCCGTATTGTGGATGTCATTGAATGCTCTAACCTAAAGGAAAATAAAAATATAAAAAAGGGGTACATTAAACAAAAAAGATATTGAAAATTTTTCTGCTGGTTGCAGATCAGCCAAAAAAGAAATTATTCAAGTAATAACAGTGGTCTAGAAGTGATAATCAACCAAATTGATGCATATATAGATTACAAAACCACACTCAGAGTCACAGATAAACTTCCTTACAAAACTTTGCCAATATCTACTATATATAATTTCTGAACAGGGGAGGTGGTCCTTGCTTCACACATGGCAGGGACATTTCAAGTATTTTCCAATTTCCTTCTCTCTTCCTTCTCTCCCCAGAATCTGACACATGATTTTTTTTTTTTTCTTTCTTTTGTCTGGGGCAAGACCCATGTGGGTGGGCCTGCGGTTGACAGTCGTTACTTCTTTTTTTTTTTTCTTCTTTGATGTTTTTTTTACTCTCTCTGTGTCCCTGTCGGCATCCAGGGATAACTGTTTTTATCTTTTTACTAACAAATGCATAATCCAATATATATTAATTCATGCTGGGTATACTGCAATAACCCTCCCCCTACCCTCGCAAAGTGGGGAGCCTTATGGCCCGAGGATGCCCTTTATATATGTATATATTAATACATAAAGGCATATATAAGCTAACAAGCCTCTGACCTTACATTTCTTATAAGACTAGTTCTCAAATTGAAAAATTATTTTATTAGTTATTATTTATTCTCTCTTCATAATTTATTAGGGCTAATACAAAATAATTTTGTTTAATTCCACAATATTAAAATATAAATTTACAAAAAAAAAAAAAAAAAGGCAGCCCACTGCACAAAGTTCCCACGTATGCGGGATCCAGGGAAGGAGCAAACCAATGTCTATGCGAAATCTTATTTTATTTATTCTTTTTCTTCATAATTATTAGGGCTGATACAATTTTTTTTGTTTTATTCAACAATATTAAAATATAAATTTCCATATTTTAAATAAGTAAAATTTTTTACTGGTCAATGTCTAGGCACGCATTGATTTACTAACATGATTTGGTCATGCAATGAGTAAAGAAATAAAAATTATGGATATGATGTCACTATTACAATTAAAATACCAATATGATCTTTAAATTATTATAATTTATATCTCATAGCTATTAAAACAACATTTTTGAATATTAAGTGTTGAAATTATCTACCTAATTTATTAAAATAGATTCTATATAATCACAAAATATAAATACTTAATTTAGTCAATCTTAGAAATTAATTTTGTTATTAAAATATTTTTTTACTATTTTCTATTTATAGAAACTTTCTTTACATCTTCCTTGATTCATGTCATTACTATTATTATTAAACATACTAATACAATCTTCTAACCATGCAAAGGAATTGCAACAGCCATAGTCCATGGCTAATGCACTTTGACCTCACGCCAAATGTCAAGTAGGAGACCTTCAATAAAAAGTAGCAATGAGTTGGCTTTCGTTCCAATCTTTAGCTCTGTTCAATTGCTGCTCAAATCATGTCTGGTACTTGAAGGCAGTGCTAGTTTGTTGTATTTTAGCAAGCTTTCCATCAATATCTAGTCGGCCTAAATCAGACAAGTAATCTAGAAACAAATTTTACCCATAAAGGCATTGCATAACGAGCTTCAAACTAGTCATACCATTGAATAGCATCACCATCTTTACTAATAGCAGAAATCTCAACTTTAGATGTTTCTAAAGTTCGGTGAAAGCGAAAGTATCTTTAGGCCCTAAAAACCAACCAGTAGGATCATCACTATCCCACCAAGGAAATTCTACCTCCATACAAGGACCATGGTCACGCTCTCCTTGGTAACCTCCTTCACACACGTACAACTGCTCCTTACAATTAGTTGACATAGAGACATCATCTTTTCCCATTTTTTTATAGGAAGATGTAGTGAGAATTTTAGAGAGCAATGCCTGGATCTCTTCAAATTGAGGCTTAAATATATCGCTAGGTTCAGCATTAGCCTAGCTCCCACCTAGGATTCTACCGAATTTTTTTAGGCCAATACGTACAAGTGAAGATCAAGAATACCAAGAACTTTCTTTTTCGGCAAGTTAATGGCATCCACAAGAACACTAGCTCTAATACCAAATGATAAGACCCTAGAGTTTTATCATAATGAAACTAGGGAAATTGAAAGGATGAAAAATAGAAAAAGAAAATAGGATCAATCACTTCGAGGGGATATGCCCCCAAATTAGCCACAGGCTATAAATTATGCTATTGCCGAAATGAATAAGCCCCAATGGGTTACATTTATATGGGATAGGGAACCCTAATCCTATTAGGAATGTAAAATATCCCAATCCAAGTCCTTAATGGACTAAATCCCAACTGATTTGGAAATCCTAACACATTAAATTAAAATCCTAAGTGATTTGGGAATCATAACATTAAATAAAATCCCAATTGATTTGGGAATCATAACACTAGTTACAAATCCCAACTGACTTGGGAATAACACATTAATTAGAAATCCCAATTAATTTAGGAATCCTAACATTAATTAGAAATACCAATTAATTTGGGAATCCAAACACATTATTTAGAAATCCCAATTCATTTTGGAATCCTAACACCTTACGCCTTCACCTTATAAAAAATTGGTATCTAAAAACACTGCCTTATTGGGTAAATGGTTGTGGCATTTCCCTTTGAGTAGAACTCTCTTTGGCATAAAGTTGAAAGAAGTAAATTTGGCTTACATTCTAACAATAGGATAACTAGACACTGATTGGGGTTAAAGATGTTCTATGGGGAGTCCTTGTAAGAGTATTGCTCAAAAATATCATTTCATTCCCTATATAAATATGTTGTGGGAATGGGTCTCAAATGCTTTTTTGGAAGATGATTGGGTGAGGAATATTGGGCATTACATTTCTTTTCTTCATTTATATTGTCTCTCTTTAGTGCACAATAAAATGTCATTGATTACTTTCCTAATTCAAATGGGTTACTTCTTGGAATTCCACTTTCGCAGCCCTCTAAAAGATAGGGAGCTAGAGGAACTCTCTTCTTTGTTGGTTTTGTTTGAGGGCTGTAATATCTCATTCTAAGCGACAGTTGGAGTTGAGTTTTGGATTCGTGAAGTTTCTATTCTTCAAAATCTTTCTTTAACCATTTGACCGGATCCTTTAAGTAATTTCTCCTTCATTGTTTAATGTGGAAAGCTAATGCTCCCTACAAGGTTGTTCTTAATAGAGTTAACACCAACAATAAATTGCAGAGCAGGAGGCCTTTGAAGGCATTACCTTCGATTTTTTTGTGTTCAATAGCTCAACATTTACATTGCATCTATTTTTGCAAGCTCTTTTTCTTTGGGAATTTGGAGTATGCCATTTTTCTTTTTATGGGGAGAATGGGTTTGCCCAAATTGAATGGAAGAATTATTACATCTCATTTACAAAATTTGGGAAGAGTAGAGATGGTTCAATCTGGTAGAGTAGTGGCATTGTTGAAGTTTTATGAGGAATTTAAATGGAAAGGAATGCTTGTACCTTCTAAGGGAAGAGTAGCTATGGTACTTTGCTTTGGGATAGGATTCACTACTTGGCTTCTCTCTGGTCTTCAGAAGCATGTTGTTTTGAAGGGGGTGCCTTCCTTGGATCTTTGGAGAGATTGGAAAGCAGTTTCATTTTGTTTGTCTCTAGTCTATTTTGGTTTCTTCTTTTTATAAGAGGATATTATTCTCCTGTCTGTACATTCTTTTATAAAAAATATGAATCGGTTTTCTTTTTTCTATCAAAATTAATTTAAGGATGAGAAAATGAAGGAGCAAGAAGCCCAACTACACCTAATGGGCAACAGTAGCACTCGATAAAGGAATGATTTTGGACTTGCTAAAGCATGTGAATACAGGTTGATACTCCTCTTAAGATAATAGTCGATTCGATTATATCCTCATTTGCAAATATAAAGGCTAGATGTGCAAGAAAAAATTTACTTTGAAATAACTAACAACAAAGGACCTCTTTGTCTAATCTAGTTTTTCATATAGATCCCAACCATAATCCAGAGTGTGATCTTCCTCTGTAATCCAGAGTGTGATCTTCCTCTGTGATCAGTACAAATAAAGTACCATGACAATCAAGACCCCTACCAAAACCACCAATACCTCTTCCGTGACTACCCTGTGAGCCCCAAGTTTACTATCAATATTCTACACTTCCATGGCCAAACATAACACCAACCATGGCTAAGTTGTTCTTGGTCTCAACTTGAGAAGAACAACTAGATCCATCCTCTAGGATCCTCTAGAGTCTAGAATAAACTTGAATGGAAAAGGGCATGGATTTTCCCATAAGGATTTGACAATGATTTAAAGTTCAAGATTTAACCTAAAAAACACATCAAGTAAAAATACTGCTTTCCAATTCTTAAACATCTCAAATGTACTTATCAACAGATAGAGATTTCATTTCTCCAAAACACCCTATGAAGTTGTAGTATTCATTGATAGATCTTGTTAGAGTACCACTTTAACTAACATCTTAAGTTATTAGGTGCTTAAGTTATGGGCCAACAAATCTATATCAAGCTTTAACAATCCCCTGCACATGCAGCCCAATAACACGTGGGGAGATAAACAAACGATAAATAATACTCACTTAGGATATAAATGATTTTTAAACACCGCACAGTAAATGCAAGACTAGAACTTAGGACCTCTTGGAAATTATGGCTCTGATACCACATTAAACAAGAAGTTACCTGAATGCTTAAATGTTGAATAATTTGGTAAAATGGAAGACCTAAACACAATGATACGTTTATCCCGCTATTTATAATATATCTCAAGTACATGCCAATGACAATATTACCCTTACTAACTCATGCGTACTAACATAACACTAGCACATACTAATAGAGCTAAATGATCAAAATAAACATAAAGACTACCCCTCAAACTCGAGCATAGTTATCACATGCTCCTAACTTGCTACAAATGAATTTAACATGAGCACCTGTCAAGGATTTGGTGAATAAATCAGCAAGCTGCAAATTAGACTTCACGTAAGTAGTTGTAATGCACTTATACACAAGTTTCTCATGAACAAAGTACAATCAACTTCAATGTGTTTTTTTCCGCTCATGGAAGACAAGGTTGTGGTTATCATAGATCAAGAATGTGGAAAACCCCAATTTTTCCAACATGTTCAACCAAACATGTTCACATGTACTGAGAGCTATGGCCCTATAATCAAACTCAACAGTGAACACTTGACCTAGCCATAACAGCTTGTTTCTTACTCTTCCAAGAAACAAATTACGACTAACAAAAATGCAATACCTGATTGTGGATCCTATCTCAAGGAAACATGGTACTCACCCCAATCTTAATATAAGAGACCTCTCATAGGCGCACCTTTGAGATATCTCAAGATGCAAATTATTGCATCCCACTGACTTGTTCTCAGAAAATCAAGAAACTGATTCACAACATTTGCTGAAAAATATATATCCAATTAAGTAATTGGGATCAAACAACAAATCACCAATATCTGGCACTCACTGTTAGTATCCATGGGTGTATCAACAAATTTAGATCCTATCAACCCAATCTCATCTAAAATATCGAGAACATATTTACTATATAAGAAGAAGATTTCTATATGAGATTTGTAAACTTCTATAATCAATAAATACTTTAATGGTTCCAAACCTTTAGTCTGAAAATTATTCTACAAGAAATGCTTTAGCCCCAGCTACCTTGATCATCATCACCAATAAACACAACATCCACAAACAAAACAAGAAAAATCCAATTGAATGTAGTCTAACAATAAATTATGGTGATCTATTGCACATCGTCAGGTCAAAAACTCAAGTACTATAGCCCTAAATTTACCAAACAATACTCCAAGACACTCTTTTAAATGAAATAATAACTTCTTGATCCGACATATTAAGCTAGGCTTCCCTAAGCAACAAACCTATCTAGTTGCTCCATTCATCCAACTAATGTAAGTGCTAGTGGTAGGAGTGGCAAAACGAATCAACGACTCCAATCATTAATGGATTGGATTTGGGTTGTCTCGTTTATAAATGAGCATATAAAACATAAAATTCAAATGCACCCAATTAACCAGCGACTCATAATCGGGTAACCGTTAATAAGTAAATAATATTTTAATTTTATTTGTCTTTAATATTTCAACTACTATGAGTTAAAATTATTAAAAAAACCTATCTATTTTTTCTCTTTAATATGCTAATAAATTTGAGTTAAAGTTAAAATAAAATAAAAAATTTTAAAAAAATTAAAATTAAAAAAAAAAAAACACTTACTTTGACTATTCATTATTTTTTTCCACAAAATTTGAATAAATATTAGTCAATATTTTTTTAGAAAAAAAGCAATTATGGTTAAACAGTTAACTCATTGGATACCCAACCTAAACCAGCTTAACTTATTGCATTAATGGTCGGGTTACCATACCTTAAACCCAAACTTAATCTAAACAAGCGGATCACAGATCACCCGTTTGGCATTAATCCATTTTGTTGCCCCCTGGGTGGTGGCCAAGGAGATGAACAAGCAAGGCAAGTTTGGCAACTAGAGAGAATGTCATAATAATCCAAGCCGTACACCTGAGTATATTCCTTAAGAAGAAGGTAGGCCTTAAAAAAAAAGCCGCAAAACCATCTAGATTGACTTTCACAATATACACCTAATGACATCCAACCATAGCCTTTTTAGGAGGAAGAGGTACCAAATCCCAAGTATTGTTATCATGTAGTGCACACGTCTCTTCAACCATTACATCCATCCACCAAGAATGGGATGGAGCTTCAGGAATAAATTTTGGAAGAGAAAATCATAAAAAACAAAATTAGCGATTGGATGTTGGTTACAAGCGCATTTACCTTTCCGAACAACAACAGAAGCATCAACATCATGGGAAATAGGATTATCTTATGAGGGAACTAGAGGCATAGAAGTAGAAGTTCAAGGAGGCTCTCCACCCTTCCACCCTTGAGTCATCATGTGTACATCTGCACATTGGATGATCCAAGCAAAGAGGAAAACTCAAATTAGATGAAGATATAGGAGAACTGGGCAAAGATAATAGGTAAGGATCTAGAAGGCTAGGCAAAGGAAGGGATTCATCAAGGGCAGAAGGTACACACTCGGTAACCCTAGGACTAGAGGGAGAGATACCATGACATACAAACTATAGGATTACCTCTCTCAGCAAAAGATGCAATGTAATAAGATGCTTGTTGGGATGCCTAAACTGCAGGAACCTTAAATACTCCTCAGAGATAATTATAGTATGTTGTTCATCCCAAACAAGTGACTGACGAGGGAACATACTTTTGGGATATGGGGACAGCATCCCAACACACACAACCTTGATACAGCAGCAAATCAGAAACACACAGCAAACAACATCCTTTTGGAATTCATGGGCTCTATCCCAACATACAACCTTTGACAATTGGAGCAAACCACAAGAACATGACAAACAATATAAAAAAAGAATCACAATAACAGAAAAGACAGTAGCGTCCAGGATTTTTCCAACAACTCCTGAACCTGCTTTAAGTCTTTGGTAATGTGGACGATGCTCATAAAGCAACAGGTTTGCATGGGATTATGATGTTTAGGGTCTGGTTTGCCAGCGGCTACGCACTTTGGGTTTAGGTCAGATCTTGCTCCGACACCTTGTCAAATAATTGAGTGAAATGGAAGATCTAATCACCATGATAGGTCTCATCATCTATTTATAATATATGTCAAAGTGCATACCAATGATAATAATACCCTTACCCACACTTACTAACATAACACTAGCAGATTCTATCAATACTAAATGACCAAGATAACCAATAATAATCCTATTCTCTTGGTCGAATTTGAAAAAATTCTCATTCAGTTCAAACATATGAGTTTGAAACTTTCATGGAGATCATTCCACATGACCTTAGCAAGATGAAACATCATATTAGTTGCACCCTCTGATTCCATACTGTTAAAGCTTGATATACATTGTTGGCCCACAACCTAACAGTTAAGCTTTTAGGTAGTGGCAATCTAACATGGTATCCTGAGTTCTAGTCTCGTTGCTCACATTTATTGTGTGATGTTTATAAATATTATTGTATTACCTGCTACGGATTTATTTATTGCATGTTATCTGTCCACATGCTATCAGGCTGCTCGAGCAGGGGAGTGTTAAAGTTTGACATAGATTGTTGGCCCACAACCTAACAGCTTAAGCTTTTAGGTAAAGTCGTAATCTAACACATACCATTTGAAAAAAGCGCAGATTATCTATCATTTTAATTCATCAATCCTCATAATCTTCAAGTCATGAAATGATGGACGCTTCACCAAACATTTAGTATTCTTCTGCATTAATATACACCTTCAGAGCCTGCAATCATAAAAGATAACTGGCAAAACCAGCCAATTTTATGGCTGCAATCAGCACATGGCATTCTCAGCTGAATCCTGATGTGTCAAAGGCATAACAACACAGTTATCAACACAAAGAATATGCAGCCTAGTCAAAAGGAATCGTTAGGCAGCAAGGCCAAAGAAAACCAGGAATGATACAAACTTGAGAAACACCAGCAACAAAGCATATCAGGCAAAGAATACACCAGAACAAACAGCATCCCAAAAGAGGTCGCCACAACCACAAAACAGAAGTTACAGCATCCTAGAGACAATTAAACACATAAATGGTGTCTTTATGAATCATGCTAAAGTCAACCGCGACCACATAAAAACAGCATGCCACAGAATAATAACAGGCGCTCAAACAGCAATGCAGATGATATACCCAGCCTGGCAAATTCTAAAAGCAAACGGAAGGACAGACAGGAGATTCAGTTATCAATTATCAATTAGAAAGCAAACAGCAACTGATATAAGATTGCCAGCAACCAATCATGAACACAAACAGCATCACGCCAGCATCGTCACAGAACCAACCAGAAGAAACAGCAGAACAGCAGTAGCAATCTGCCAGAAACAGTATGTGAAACCCTTCTCATAGGTAGATCACCACAAACCCACCCAGTACCCATAAGATATGCACATGACTGAAAAGAGAAGGATAAGAAACCCTAACAACTCTCAGGAAAGAAAGGAGATTTCTGATTTAAGAATTGATGGGGGAGAGGAGAAAAGAGGAAGAGGAAAGCTACAAGTCAGATTAATCAGGCTTCAAGAAGTATAGTGCTCCAAAACCATGTTGTAAACCTGATAAATCTAATTCAGTAACCAGGAAAACAACAGTACTGGAGAGTTTAAGTCGTACAAGAGAAGAGGGAGAAAAAATAATTGGCCAAAGGAGAATGGCCCTCTCAGACCATCCATACTCCTAAGTATAGATATTCCTGTGGACAAACTTGTCCCTTACAAAATACAAATACATATATGAAAACTAATGCTGCTAAATAAAAAAAAAATGAATACCAAGTACCTCAAGATTAGGGATCAAGTTGCATTCTTTGGCAGACCTTAGAAAGCACTTGATTTTGTAGGCCTCACAATTAACCACAGAGCTATTCAAGACAATACCCAAGCAATTTGGATTAACACAGTGAAAAGCCTTCAGTACAAGGTCAGATAGATTTGCTTCAGAACACGCACAACATTGACACTGGAATGAGTACTCATCTTCCAAAAACTTAAGACGACTTTTACAGTTCCACAGCCCAACCTGCAAAAGTAAACCATAAAGCTTCATAATTGAAATAGTTTTCCCCAAATAAGCCCTGAAGTTCCAATTTCCAAATACAGAAAGGTTGGGTTTGGGACCCTGGAGTTCAAGGCTTGATTTGGATTTCTGTTGATCCCAAATGAAAATTTGAATGAGAAAGAAAAAAAGGGGGGGGGGGGGGGACACCAATTGTTGAAAGTTCCTCTAAAAGGACAGAAAATAAAATAGAACAGAGAAGCATCATAAAAGCAAACACCATAGTTGAAATAGGAACCTGTGGACCATAGGATATCTCAACAGGAGACTCTGCTGCCACAAATTCTATTGTTCGTACAAAGATAGTACGTGAAACGAAATAGGCGTGGATGTTCGGTTGGCACGAATGGTTGAACAAACTGGCATCTCTATAAATAGCTTGACCGACTCTAACCTACAGAATAGTAATGATATAGTATTAGTAAAAGGTAAAACCATAATTTGACAATAAAAATACATGTGAAAATCTACAATGAATATGCAAATCTTAAAACTACTACAACAGGCATATTCAATGAGAAAGTACAGGTACGATTGCAAAAACTGACTAGAAAAAAGAGAAAGCCTCGCATAAATGCAAACCTGTTCCACATTACTCGTTAAAGCGCCACCACTACATGAAATCTTTGTGCCATAATCTAGATTCTCTGGAACATCATTCAATTTCATTCGAACAATTGTCATAGAATTTACCCTAATTTGACAAATAAGTATGACAATCTGCATCAATGGAAGCAGCAGTTATTGGAGACATTGATAGAGATATTTCTAGTTCATCCATGCCAAAAATCAACAGAAATACTAATCTTCATAAGAATGCCACAGACTAGCTGCAAACATGACATTTTGCTGAAAAATCAGAAAATATTAAAAGAAGAAAGATAAGCACTAACATTTATGTATATAAAATAAAATCAGTAAAGTACAGAAACAGTATATACACATGATGATACGACATGCACATAAGAAAACCAGAAAAAAAAAAAAAAAAAGTGATATAGTAAGCGCAGCAAATGTGCCACTCAAACGGAAAATAGGGGAGAGAAATAGAAACACAAGGGAAGAAGAAGAAGCAAATGGAAGAACACGGTGGGTGAAACTCGTGTTAACTTCCACTTCAAATTCACCAAAAAAAAAAAAACTGCTCTTACATGGTTTTCACAGCCCACTTATGAGAAAGCCCAAATTACAAGAAAAGAAAATTACAAACAAACCCCAAGACAAATCTAGAGTAAACCAAACCCCAAATACACATAAACCTACTAAAAATTAAAATAAACACGCATAACGACCACTAATTAACTAAACAAACTTGGTTTAGTGGGTCAAAAAACTACTAATTAACAAAACAAACTTGTTTTAATGGGTCAAAAAAGCCGACCATCAAATTACCCGCTTCCCATCTGACATCAACTCCCTCCTTCCAAAAATAACTTGACTTAGATGAGTTGGGGGAAGCACCAAGGATTCTATCATCATGGAAAGAATCATCTCGATTCAAAGAAAGAAACCAATGGTGTGCTTCAGTTTGGTAAGTGGAAGAGCTCAAGATGGCATCACTTGTATTTTTTCTAGTTGATGGAGAAAATGTGAGAACTTTCCCAGGCATCATGCTTAACCTTGGGAGGATGGATATCACACTGCACAATCTCCATACTTGAACCAATTTTGAAGGTAAGAAACCAATGATAAGGGGCCTTCAAGAAGATATTATTCACGTCAAGCAATCTTGTATGGACTAGGATGTGGCTCAATTTTCAAATTTCAGCTTACTCATAAGAAACTAAATTTGTATGACAATATTTGTACCATCAAAGTACAAAGTTGCTCATGCAAATCACGTTGAGACTAAAAAACGCTCGTTCATCGACCTTAACATTTGAAAGACTTAATTGCAGACTTTAGAAATTGTTTCAAATCACTCTGGAGTCTTCCAAGGGGTGTCTCCAAGGGGTAGAAGTATGAACTCCTTTAGTCAACTACTCTAACAGATTTCTCGCACCCAACACCACTAATAATTTCTCGAGCTGAAGGATTTATGTAGCCCTAGGAGGATGATGCTACATATCCTCCTCTATTAGAGTGGCAAACTATACTACATTTCCAATGGTAATAGGGCAACATACTGCAAGCTTGGAGGTGATGGCTAGTTTCAACTCTTTTCATTACAAAGTGATCATCACATCCTCCTTCCACTCTACGTTGGAATGAGCAGCCAAATGATAGAACATATTACTGCCATATCCTGCCATTCATGTCTTCTTGCTTCAGATTAGAATGTTGCAAATGAACACGCTGCTGGTAGTTGGTAGGCAATTGCTCCTGCATGGCTCGTTTCATTTCATCCACATTTTTATCTCCCCATATCTCCTTTTAAAGATCTATTGCTTAATCCACCAAATTCTACCAGTTCCCATCAATTTAAATTCAAAATTTTGGGCCTTGTTCATGGAATAAGATTGGAAATAGCAATTGAAAGAATACATCCAATCACCAAATTCATAAGGAGAACTCACCAATAAAATCTAAAAGTAACAATTTTTTTCCCTATGATCATTTTGAGCTTCATGCAAGCCAAAAGTGTGGAGAGCGACAACAGCTATGCCACTTTCCTGTTGTGTAAGAAAATCAATGGGCCTCTTACCCAAACCACTTTCTCCTGTTCCCATGTCCCACTAGATGGTTCTGGCATGATGATACTATTTAGATGCTGTCGGTGTCTGTGATTGATTGTGTGCTATCTTGTATCAGTCCTGCTGTTGCTGTTCTGCTCTTCCACTCGATGGTTGCGGCATGATGATTCTGTCTTGATGCCACATGTATTGTATCAGTTTCTGGGTGGTTTTAATTGGTGTTCAACAACTCTATTTCCCGTTCTTGCCAGCACTCACTTTTAGTTGCAGCCAGAATGCCTGCATCTAATGCCAGGTTGTTATTTTAAGTGCATCTGGTTCTTTGTGGTGGTCTACTTAATTCTAGGTGGTCCATTGATTCCTCTAAGAATATTCTATGTGGATCAGAATTACTGTTCTCTGCTAGTGTGTTGCAGCTGTGTTATTCATTTCCAATACTGATGTGTACTGATAGTAGTGAATTGAGTTGATTTCAATGGCCACCACACGCAAAGCTTCGGCTAAGGATAAAATTCATATCACAAAAATCAAATTGGTTGGATCCACCAACTACAGGTCGTGGTCTCAGGCAGTGCATGTGTATACTAATACAAAAGAGAAGTCCAAGTACTTACTGCAATCTCCTCCATTTCCAAATCCAAGGATTATGAAGATTGGACAAAAGAACAATCACTCTGCCTAAATGAACTTTCTACACAATTCTAGCCCTGATGCTAGAAAACATCGAGGAGTCATACTTCCATTTTTACACTAAGGCATTATCCTATTCAAAGAATAAAACCTACACTATTTACATGATGGTTACCCATCCCACGTACACAAGGCAAGCATAATGCCTCAAACAAGCTCAGCTTGTCACATTCTCCCCCATTTATATGATTAACTTACCAATAGACTTTGACACTAAGTACTCTTCAACTTTGCTCACAAACAGTTCAATGTCTTTCGTTGACATCCAGTTGACTTCTTTGTCTCCAAAGCCTGTCCACTTCATTGGGAACTCATGTTGCATCTTTCTTGATGATGTGAGCTCTCTATCTATAAAGATGACTTCAGCTTCTCATCTATTAGGTTGCAATGTCTTCAATGGTGCTCTGATTGACTGACTTTTGCTTGGATCTTTAGCATCGGAAATGAATGATTTGAGGCAGCTAATGTGAAAGAGGTTTTCCTAACTTTGGCCAAGATGGGGACTGGCCCTTTATATTTACGAAGTAATCTCCCTTTATATTTACGAAGTAATCCCTATGCTTCTGCCTGAAAGATAAAGTTATGGGTAGTTCAATATTCACCATAAGATGGGTGCTCTTCCCATTGATCTATAGATCAACAAACATTTAACACTTTAGCTTAGGTAGCTATCGGTTCTTTAGTCTACCACTACAACGCCTTGAGTAAACGCATTGCATCCATCCTCAAGGTTTCCTCCTCATCCTCATCTTGTCTTTGTGTTTCCTCCACAATGGAAGCTTGCAAGGCATTAAGCAATGACATGTGAGGGTGATCAGTAACTATGTGAGAGCCTTGACTTAAAAAATACACCAACTTACCCTTACCACTGGTTGTGTTGAAAGGCCAAGAAGATGAACCTTCCTTTTGAAGTTGATGTCGACTCCCCCACTTTTGGGTTTGCCCCTTTTAAAGGACTTTCCACTAATCCCTCTCAACATGCCACTTTATTTGGACATTGTGGAACTCTCTCCAACATAGCCAGTCAAGCATTCCATGGACAACTATGTAGTACGTAAGTCTTGAACTCTTCGCCGATGAAGTTCAGGCCTTGCCCATGATTTCAATCTCTCAAGGAAATAAAATAGCTTGTCTTTCTATGAGATGTCCCAAATATACAGCATCAAAGCAAAGAATTTTTCACTCTTTCTATACTAGTGTGCTTACAATCTTGCAGTTTGTGTCGAGCAATGTACTCAAGTGTTTCAAGAGGCTTGATCTGTCCCTTCATCCATACTAAGTCTCATCATACTTGGTATGCACCACAGCTTAGCATCACCTCTCAAATACATGATCACCATGGGTACTTTCACCTCTTTCCGAGCTAGTCCTCAGCATATGAAAGTATTGCTCCATGCCAAATAAGAAATTCTACAACTCCTTGACATCATGAGCACCCAGATACGCTCAAGATTTTGGCACCCTTGTTCTTCCATACTCTTACCATTGTAAAGTTGGAATTCCCCATAGCACGAATTATCAAGTTCATCTTGGTAGAAAGGTCACCATCTAGACCTATAAAGGTTCTACCATAGTCCATAGCGCAGAAGTCCTCTGACATTTCCACAATAGAACCCCATTGATGTCATTGAGATCCCTCAAATGCGCCAACACATTTAGCAAGTTTGACCATCTCCACGGCCACATGGTTGGTTGTCTTAGCATGCACCTCTAGCGCCTCAATTCTCTTGGTATTGGTGGACATGGTCTCTTACCAATGCTTCACACAATCCTACAATATGAAGACAAATCAAATTCACAAAACAATTAACCAAGCTCTATTACCAACTATCACAGGTCGAACTTTTCACACTTTACGAAGGTCATGCAGCACTAGTTATAGCATTCTTGTTTAACTATTAGCTGAAAGTATATCATGATTTCATCACATGAACAAATTCTCAGCCATCAAATACAAAGTTAAGCAAAAGTAGTAAACAAGTATGAAAGCAGACAATAGTCCCACAATAAACAATAAAGCAACACAATTCATTATTAACACCTCCATAACGTGTGTTTAGTGAGGGGAGCAAGTATGCTAAACACATTTACAATAGCTAGGGAGTTATACAATGACTTATGAACATCCCTTAATGAGCTTTCTATGTTATAACAGCTAACACTAACAAACATCAAATTGACCAAGGAGTCACACTCCCATTTTACACTAAGACACTATCCCTACTCAAAGAATTAAAACCTATACTACTATTTACATGACGGTTACCATCCCATGTCACAACGCAAATGGTCAAAGGCAAGAAATGTCTTGAACAAGCTTGGCTCATGACACTAGGGGAAAATCTCTATGAAAGCTTCTAACAAGATAAAAATCAAAATTATGTTTTTGACCTAAAAAGTTTTTCAAATATGAATAAGAACGTACGTTCATTAGTGAGTATTACAACACTCTAAATGGTACATGGGAAGAAATCAATATTTATCAACCATTAGTTACAACATTGAGATGATTAATAGGCAATTCCAGCATTGAAATAATGAAGAGACAACGAGCAGAGTTTTTGTCTAGGTTGAGCCTTGAGCTTTAACTCAACCACAATCAATTCTTTCCCGGGAATCCATACCACCCACAAATGATGCATAAGCTTGAATTTGATGGATCACCAAAGATGGCTCTCAGTTTTCTTAAGTTTATTCTCGTGATAGTTCGGCAATGGTTAGCAGTGCCTCTTAACCATGTTTTATTTTAAAGCATGCGTTATACCACGATCCCACTCCCATTCCACGAACTAGGGCATTCCATGTTCTAGGTAACATTGCCCCAATCACTACACTTTAATGCCTAGACTTTTATTGAGGTAGTCAAAGGAGGAGCACTCCCACAATGAATTCCACCACCCCACAAAATTTCAATCACAATTCCCTTGTCAATCTTAATTTCTTGAACTCCACTACACCAGGTTCAAGTTCCAAGAACTTCAAAACTTTTTTTTTTTTATAGAAAAAGAAATTCATTCTATAGAGAAAGAATGTACAATCGGGAGAGAAGAAATCTCCTTTACGAAATATGATAACCCCAACACCCCCCCCCCCCAAAAAAAAAAAAAAAAAAACACACACACACAATGTAAAAGGCAGCAAAATAAAATCAGCAGGCCCTAAGAAGAGAATGTCAATCACGCTGAACATCTAAAAACCACATCCCCTTGAAGTTTCCATTCCCCACACACCATAAAGAAGCCATAAAACAAACTTTTCCACGCCAGAAAATATGATAGCTTCTTCCCTAAAAATATATGCAAGTTACATTCCTTTTGCAATCCTCAAAACACTGCAAATAAAGCACAACTCCATAATGCAATTCCTTCCTTCTTCCTACCAAACCCCACAAAAGATATTGCCAAGAACTTCTTCACTGTCCTTGGACAAACACAACTTTCTCCAAAATAATTGAATAGCTTGTTCCAAACCTTCCATGCAAAATTGCAATGCAAGAAAAGATGTGAAACAGATTTGAACAATGAAAACACAGCATACATATATCAGGAGAGAGAGCCTTTAAAGACCTCCTAATCTGCAGCAAGTCATTAGTATTCAAAACATATAATGAAAAAACTTTTATTAGCAGTTATCCTAACAACCAGTATGACTACAGGGTGACAAAATCATGCTCAACATAAGAATATTGTTTCCTCCTTCCATTGCACATGGTTGCAAGTGCATAAAATAAATATTAGAATGACCAAGAAATGGATATTCATGTTTGTCAAATGAAAATTTTGATAAGGATGAGTTTCCTTATTAAAATTAAGTGTCCATCACAATTTTTTAAAGGCGAAGGCTGAAGGTGAAGTGTATTCACCCTTATGATGTGAGGCATGCTGCATAAGCTTAGCCTTAAGGCATTGAAGTGTAAGACTTTTGAGATTTTTTTTAAGAAAATAATATATAAATGCATTACGTAGAAAATTATATATAAAACTAAAAAAATCAAATATGATCTGTAAACAACATGTTGGCTATTCAAAAAATGCTGACTAGAATTTATTAAGTAAATCATGCCGAAAGATAGCTACAACTACAAAATTCAGATTATTTTCATTATCTAAGAAGCAACCTTCAATTATTTTGGGAAGGTTGAGACTCAAGAGTTTGAAAGATTAGCTTATATTAGACACAAGATTAAAATTTTCTAAACAAATTTGACTCGAGATTCACAAACCCAAAATGCATAAGCCTCAAATAATAAGGCATAAAAAGTGTGCCTTTCGCTTAAATGCATTAGCCTCATTGTGTTGTTAGAATTGACTCCAGTGATAACTTTCAAGTTTTTGATATACCTAATGGGAGCAAGTATAACAACGTCCAGCCAAATATCAAAGCTTTCTTATTCTAGAATTTACACTCAGAAGACCTGGTAATAAAGGTGGAGAAAACAGAAGGTCTATCTTATTAGATACATTAGTTCATCCTAAAATGGTGTACAAATGATCTACGGAAGCTTCTGTATTACCTATTTCAATCCCTACAGGTGACTCTGCCAGCACGTTTACAGTGAGAGAGAGAGAGAGAGAGAGAGAGAACCTGTGTTATGTAGCTTCCATTTATTGGAATTTCAATGCTGCAAGAAGTACGGAGGCAGCATAACAAAACAATGGAATATATGTGCAACTCCAATTTCCTTCCAGGAGGCATTTTTTCATAATTGTCACAAAGTTCCTAAAACAAAATTATAAAGGCCATCAGCAGCCAGTTACATCCAATCATAAATCAGCAGCAAGACATTTAATAATGTACCAAAACTCCTGTTAAGTTAGCAATATCAGTGGATCCTCTATGTTGCTTGATGGACTTCACTAGTACTCGACCAGCTAGAACTATCTCAGCTGGCAATACTGCTGGCCAGTGTACACCGTTACATTCATGTTCATGTTCAGAAATATGCTCAATGGCACATTCAGGATCATCGGCCAAGGTAACATTGGCAATATGATTTTTAAGTTCATTAGACTGATTTTTAAGAATATCATAGTTCTTTTGGTAGTTCTTGGACATCTGACCCCCAGCCTGTATTAGGCAATGCTGGGAACAGTAAAGTGGTATTGAACATAATGCACAAGGGACGTTGTCAGGGGGTAGGTCATTGAAGCAGTAATGACAATGAGTTTCTCGACAGTGCTTCAATATTATCTGCAAATCACAGGATTTATGTTAGACAACAATACTCAATATTATCTGCAAATCACAGGAATTATGTTAGTCAACAATAATGTGAACAGAGTCAATAGTAAGGCAAGGACTAAACTAAAAATTGCAGCTTCAGGGAGGAGTAAAACAGTTTGATCATAAAGATAATAACAGGCTACCCAATATAGCATGTGGATGATTTCTTTTAGGGGCCATTTAATACCTCAAATTCCATCATATGGCAGCCCAAAACTACTCAAGCAAATAAGAAAACTTAGTAAAAGGTTTGTATTCTGATATCATCACTTTATCAAGTCTAAGAGTAACATCACTTTATCAAGTCTAACAGTGACATCGTATGCAAGCAAGGACTAAATTGTATTTGCAAAACTGTTAAAATTAGGATGTTTTATTGGGCTCATATATACTAGATCCTAGAAAATTATTCTTCAGCATAGTATTACGTTTATTTAAGTTTCTAAAGGTCTTTTTCTTGCTCGAAATATTGTAATGTAAACTACTCAAACAAATAAGAAATTATAAATAAAAAGTTTGTTTGATGACCTCATCACTTTATCAAGTCCAACAGTGCATGGTATACAAGCTGGGACTAAATTGTATTTGAATTTTTAAGAAGTTAGGATATCATTATTAGGATCAAATTTTCTAGATCCCAGAAAATTATTCTTTAGCATAGTTTTTAGTTTATTTCAGTTTCGAAAAGTATCTTTCTTGCTCCAACATTGTAAAATTTTATAAAGTCCCCATTTATCAATCTTATTGATACATTTTGGCGGACATTCCTTCTGCATCAAGTGCTATCAAAGCAGTCTTTCAACCAGCTGTATATGTTCTTTGATAAGATTCATAATATCAACTTGACTCGCCACACTGTCAGGATTTTCTGCTAATTTCAACTTAAATATTCCTAACTGCAAAGTTATGCCACCGCTTTTACATCCAACAAGAAATGTGTGCTGCAGGAAGCATGAAAAATGAGAGAACATTTATAAAGGATGGCAACTCTCAACTACGATCTGAGCCCCGACTGTCTCGAGCTCGGGTTTCAAACCCACAGGATTGTTATCTGCATCGACGGCTTTTGCGTGGACATCAGCTATCATGAATTACACAATGTTAAGTTCCTCACGAATGCATTTCATCCCAGCAAAGTTCTTTGTGTTACTCCTTTCCCGCTGTTATAACTGAAAGTACTCCAGGGATTGATTGTACAAAGTACAAACATGTAACATTACCAGAATATAACAGCCTGACATATCCAAGTGCATGCATATTCATGCAATCTACAGTTCCATCAAGTTCCACACAGGGAGATAATCAACGTATCTCCTTAAATCCATACTTCCTTTTTTAATCACTAGGCGCAGATTGAAACAAGTGTTCGAATTTACCTTAGCCTCTCAAATATGTCATAGCACCATTCATCCACCGCACCTAATTATTTCCATCAAACTTCTTGATTGTCATATGTTGCAGCCATGAAGGGAACATACTTTTGGGATACTTGGACTCCATCCCAACCCTCACAAACTAGACAAACAAGGAACAAGATAAGCAACGATAAAAGCCTCTAATAAGGTGAACTGAAACAATCATGAACACACAAGCATTTCACTGCCGTAACCCCAAGGAAACCAATACGCAATCATAACTCTAATGATAACAAACAACCATTAAAAAATACCACGAGTGAACGACCAGGAAAGATCAGGTCTTTGAACAAAAGACATGTCTAATCAACTTCATTTTTGGGAGCATTGAGGGATCCTAAGCAAATTGGACAACCAGGAAAAGTCAGGTCTTTGAACAAAAGACGTGACCCGACAACTTTATTTTAGGGAGTATAGAGGGATTCTGAGCAAATATCACAACCAAGTCCCACATCTAGACACATAAGGGATTCTAGAGATCGAGCTACTGCTGTGTTTTCAGGTGACTCTTGAAGCTATTTCTGGTGTTCGGTCAGGTGGACGAACCTCCTACAGTGACAGATTTGAATCGGATTATGAGGAGGCTTAGGTGATGTAGGACAAAAAGCAAGACCTTGAGTAGATCCTTGCTGGACAATAATTAAGAAGAGTAGGGTTAAGGAATCATTGGGTTAAATTACTAGTTTATTATGTGTGTTTAGTATTAATTAGAATAGGATTATGAGTATTTGGGGGTTGTTTAAAATTTTTGTGTAAAGTAGGGGTATGTTTGTAATGTAGTGTAGTTTTAGGGTTTACGTGTAATTTCATGTAAAGAGGTTAACTTATAAAGAGTATGTGAAAGCCATGTTGTAGGCAGTTATTGATGAATATGAATTGGAATTGAACGTGATTTTTCCCCTGGTATCTCCTCTCTCCTCCCTTCCCCTTCCTTACTCTCTTCTCATTTCTCCATGGCTGCAGAACCATGATGCTGCCCCTACATCATTTGGTATCAGAGCCCAACCACGATCTCATTCTTCCATTTCAGTCCCCCATTCTTCCCTCACTCTTCTTCTCTTTTCTTCTTCTTCCTCCTCCAGTCTTCTTCTTCCCTTTTATTCCCTTCTTCCCCTATTTCACTGTTCTCTCTGCTGTCCAGCAGCCCCTTCCCTCTACTTTCTGCTCTGTCCTTGACCCACAGCTCTGCCTGCAGCAGTTTTATCCTCCTCTCTTTCCTTCTCTCTTTTTTCTTCTTCTGCTCTTCTCCTTTCTCTGATACTCTTGCATTCTGAAATTCTCTTAGTTCTTTCATCTTCCATTCTCTCCACTAATCACTCTCTTTTCTTTGTCAGTCTCTCATCCCATCATCTCTGTTTTGAAATTTCAGTATCAAAAAAAATAAAATAAAAAACACTGAAAGCTAGTGTCTGAACTTTTTATGAAATTCCAGCAGTGTCCCCATGTGCTCAAACACCACTTTCCAGCTACCATCCTGCACCACCACCCACATCATCAAAGACAGAACACTCTGACGCCCCTTCCCATATAATTTCACCACCTTCCGATCACCGGAACAGTTTCACACGCCGACCAAAAGGATTCCAGCGGTCAGCCCCCTTGATTCCCTTAGTTTTGGTGATTTTCTTAGCACACTGCCACCACCACTAAACTCGTCATCCCCTGATCTCCCCTCGACCAAAGTTTCATAGCCAGAGGTGCCTCACCAGCAGCACGCACGCCCCACGCACCAGCGAGCTGCGACTGGGAAACTTCGAGTGTTCCACAATTTCCAGTCTTGCGAAAAATTGCTTCAGCCATGATATTTTTGGTTTTCTTCACGATATTTTGACCTGCAAGGAGATATTTTGTTTGTGGACACAACATAGTGCAAGCAAGGGTGATATTTTTCTTTGTGAATTTGCTTCATTTCACAAGGACAATCAATATCAATGGTGAATTGAAGATAGTTTTTGAGAAATTGGGAGTAAGGCTTGCGGGAAATTGTCTTAAAGGGCTGTTGGTGATATAAAGCTGCAATACATAATTTAGCAACATTGGTGACAAATTATAGGAAAAAGAAATGCCATTTGGCCAAACTTTGGGCACAATGTCAAGCTTTTCAACACCTCTCACAAATGCGAGAAAAGGTTTGCAAAATCATCATTGATGGAAGATGTCTAATGAATGTGATTTCTGTAAATGGAGTCACTCAAATACAGCTTCATCCAGAACCTCACCTAGAGCCTTATGAGATGTCTTGGATTGATAACACTACCTTCGTGTTTATGAAAGATGTTTGGTTCCCATCCAAATGGGTGAATATTTGGCTTATTTTTGGTGTGATATCCTACCTATGAAGATTTACTCCGTGGTTCTCCTTTGTTAGATGATTTGGGTAAAACTCAAGGACAAGGGAATACATATGTCTTCCACTACAATGGGAAGAAAATAATTTTGAAGCCTGCTTTACCAACCAACCAGGACAAAGAATCTGAGGTTAGTGATCATGTCAAAGTTACTCAAATTGAAGATGCTACAAGCAAGGTAATGGAAGTGTTTGAAGAAATCCAAAGTCCTTCAAACATTCCTATTGTAGAGTTTGTCAACCCTGATGAGTTCATTGATGCTAATTCTCAAGTCAAGTCTATGGTGCTGCCAATGGAACCTCAATTCTTGCCTCATTCAAGCATTGGCTTTTGAAAAGTTCAAGTTTGCTTCTCCATTTTGATCCTCCAACATTTCAAAATTCAAGGCCGAATTTTTTCTAACTAGGGGAGAGTTGATGTAGGACAAGAAGCAAGATCTTGGGTAGATCCTTGCTGGAAAATAATTAAGAAGAGTAGGGTTAAGAAAATCATTGGGTTAAGTTAGTATTTTATCATGTGTGTTTAGTATTAACTAGAAAAGGATTATGGGTATTTGGGGGTTGTTCGTAATATTTTTGTAAATTAGGGTATGTTTGTAATGCAGTGTAGTTTTAGGGGTTTACGTGCAATTCATGTAAAGAGGCTTTCTTATAAATAGTGTGTGAAAGCCATGTTGTAGGCATTATTGATAAATTTAAATTGGAATTGAACATGAGTTTTCCCCTGGTATCTCCTCTCTCCTCCCTTCCCCTTCCTCTCTTGTAATTTCTCCATGGCTGCAGAACCTTGATGCTGCCCTGCACCATTAGGGTTTGGTTCAGCAGTGGCTACGGCACTTAGAGTTTAGATCTCTGATACCATGATGAAGTATTGTGTAAACCAGACAAAGTTGGCACTCAAGATCGAGAAAAGAAGAGAAGAAAAGCCCATGAATGATATGCAAATTGATAAAATACAAGAATAATGAAATGAAAACTTATTGATTTTCAAGTTTAAGATAACTAAAGAAGTCAATAAGACCTACTCA
Organism: Malania oleifera; assembly: GCF_029873635.1. Taxonomy (NCBI): domain Eukaryota; kingdom Viridiplantae; phylum Streptophyta; class Magnoliopsida; order Santalales; family Ximeniaceae; genus Malania; species Malania oleifera. Next base: position 2,854,828 of record NC_080428.1, read on the forward strand.
TACCGCAGCATATGGTTCTTCAGAGTGAACCAAGGAAGCTGGAGGAATGTTACATGGTGAAACCATACCTCTTCCTTTACTTGGTGTGGTGACACATCGTAGTCTTATTTGTAGTTGCTCGTCTGCCACAAATGATCCACAACATCTTACTGTCTCAAAATTAAGAAAAAACACTACTTATTATAAACATATGTTTGAGAATGTTCTTAAAATATATAAATTATACTGAAGCTAAAGGCTCTGCAAGGGCAAACTACTATCCTGCATAAAAGAAAGCTATTTGGGTGTAGTACAATAAGCTTTTCCCAATGGTTGAGCACAATGAAATATTACTAACTTCAAGAAATGGCCTTAAGAAAATGTAAGGAGATGTAGTACTAGTCTTTAGAATATAAGGAAGAATAGAAGATGCAATCTTCAAAAGAAGCAATCACTATGGTTAAAAATTTTCATTTTATTTATTATTTTTTCATATAAATAAAGAAGAGAAAAAAATCTTCATTTTTTCTCTCTTGACTACTTTTTCCATTGCGTTTCTAAACAAAAGAATTATGTCTCTTCTTATTTAATCATTTAAAGCGGTAGAAAAGCACATCATTACTAAGTTGTGAAATGTATCCGCTCAACAAAATTTAAGAATAAGCAAAAAACTATGAAAGAAAGGAGTCAAATGGAAAATTTCTGGCAGCCCACCAACAAGAGTCCCTTAATTGTTCATCAATGGCAAGATTCAAAGGGTATGAGTCAGCACTTGCAGGGTTTGCCTATTACTCAAGAGTAGGTGACTGAAAGCACTCAAGGAAGACCTCCATCCCTTGATTTTTATCGAGCATCTTCTAGTGTTGAAGGTCTGAAGTGTTGTAAGTTCTGGATTTTTGAAGTCCTGAAAGTGATGTTTTATTCTAGTATGTGCTGCCTGGCTTCATCTGAAGATCCCTCCCACAATAATACAGCCATGGTTACTGCCTCAAACTGTAGTAAGAGTTTTGGAGGGCGAAGATGAGGTATGGATTGTGGTTGTGGCATCAGTTTTGTATTAAGATGAGGAGTTCATCGTGGCAATTTTTGCATTTGCACACATTGTGGCAAGGACAACCATACCTTTGATCATTGTTGGGATCTCCTTAGGAAACCTACTTGGGCCAATAAGTTTCTTGCAAATGGTGATTCTACAATAGAAACTTCAAATGCACCAAGCCACTTCACTAGGAGTTGAGTACATCATCTACTGTACCCTGGGAGGAGTTTAACAATTTTTTTAGCATAGATCAACAACTCCAATCTCAGTCTTTTACATCTAGTGCTACTATGACCAATTCAGGTACAAAATGGAGGTCAATTTCTGTCTTGCATAATTTCCATTGAAATCTCAAAAAATCATCCAAAATTTATCGAAATCTTGAAATTTTAGTGAAACTTGTCGAAATTTTAACTATACAATGAAATTTCCCTAGAATTCAAATGAGAGATTTAGGAGTGAAGTGAAATTTCTCTCTTAATTTATTTTTATCGAAACAAAAGATTATTACAAATGCTTTTGAAATTATATGAAAAAATAAAATTACAGCAACACTTTGTTTAACCATTCATGTCTAAATTATCATTATTTGTATAATAAATAATATTTAAATGATTTATGAATTTCATTTGTATTAACTAAGCATATTTAATGTACATTATCTTATATTATGTTTGATACACATACTCAAGTTCTTAAATTTCGATTTTGATTCAAATTTCAAAGCTCCAAAAGTATGGAAATTTCAACGGAAATTTTGATTTTGGTGTCAATTTCAATTTAGATTTGGAAAAATAATGGAAATCAGTAGTAAAGCATGGAATTCTTTTATGAAGCTTTAGAAATGATTGATAGACATAATAATGCAAGTTTTAGGACTAATATATTACAACTAAATACATCTATGTTGTGTATGAGGTGGAGAAGTTGAAATATAATATGTGCATCAAACATATTTGTAAGATAATGTACATTAAACATATTTAGTGAATCAGTTAATACAAATGAAATTCATAAATCATTTAAATATTACTTATTATACAAATAATAATAATTTAGACATGAATGGTTAAATAAAATGTTGTTGTAGTTTTATTTTTTCATATAATTTCAAAAGCACTTCTAATAATCTTTTGTTTCAAGAAAAATAAATAAAATAATTTAAGAGAGAAATTTCACTTCACTCCTAAATCTCTCATTTGAATTCCGAGAAAATTTCATTGCATAGTCCAAATTTCAACAAGTTTCGCTAAAATTTCAAGATTTCGATAAATTTCGGCTGATTCATTGAGATTTCAATGAAAATTATGCAAGACGGAAATGGACTGCCATTTCAATTTCAAGGGTCACGAAAACCGGAGATTTCAATGAAAATTTCGACAGTTTCATGAAAATTTAAGACCATGCAAATACTATATTACAACTTTTCCACCTCATACACAACATAGATCTATTTAACTTGTAATTTATTAGTCGTCAAACTTTTATTATGTCTATTAACCATTTCTAAAGCTTCACAAAGAATCCCATACTTTACTACTGATTTCGGTTATTTTTTCAAATCAAAATTGAAATTAACATCAAAATCGATATTTTCGTCGAAATTTTCATACTTTTGGAGCTTTGAAATTTGAGACGAAATCAAAATTTAAGGCCTTGCTTGGAGCCTATTTTTTGCTCGGGATGTCATCTATTGTTCTAGGGGGACAAATTCCCTTCTTCATCATGTACCCAAAAACATCCATGTTCTCTATTGTGCCTCATGTGATTGGGTGCACATGTTTTGTTCATTTTCCACATACCAGACACAAAAAATTTTCTCCTCTTAAATGTGTCTTTGCTAGGTACTCAAGAACTCAAAAAGGATATAGATGTCATGATCCCCACACATGTACGAAATATGTTAGTGACAATATCACTTTTTTTTAAGGGGACATCTTATTTCTCCAGTTCCAGGTCCTCCTTGGATGAATTTATTTTGATTCCATCAATGATTCCTAGTCCACCCTCTTGTGTTGATTATCCTATTCCCACTCAAGAAATCACCTACTCTTCTTCAAAATTAATTAGTTACAAATCTAGAGAAACAATTAAGGGTTTATGAACAATGGAAAGCAAGCACAAGCATCAGTACCACCATGTAATTGCTCCTTTTGCTCATCATTATTTCAACTTCTGGCTCTGAAGATCCATCCCAATGTGACTTGGACTTTCCCATTATTCATTAGAAAAGTACTCAAAATATCTACTCAGCCGTCCTCAGCTTCTTATCTTGTTGCTCATCATCTTTAAGTTCTTCATCTTCCCAGTCCAATGCAATATTTTGCCTTTGTCTACTTCCTCGGCTTCTATCCCTTACTCGCAAGTTGAAGCGCTTGCCAACCGAGGGTGGAAACATGGAATGGATGTAGGCATGGATGCCTTGACCACTCGAGGGACATGCGACTTGGTGGATCTTCCTCGTAAGAAGTTGATCAGGTGTCATTGGATCTATACCATCAAATATATTCCTAAAAGCTCTATCGAATGACTAAAGGCATCATTGATAGACAAGAGATACACCCAAACATATGGTATTGATTATTTTGACACCTCTCCCATTGCTTGACTAAATTCAAGGACATAAAATTGGATTTCAATGGAAATTTCAATGGTCTCAATTTATAGAAATTAATTTTGATTTCGATTTGATTTAAAGAAGTCACAATAATTTATAGTGAACAATGGAAATTTACAATGAAACTTTGGGAACCACTAAAATAGATTATTATGCATTATTTGGAAGCAAAAAAAGAAAAAGAAAAAGCATATATGACAAGTTTTTAGAATATGGAGTATATAAATTGCATATTGTGAAGCAAGCAAGACAATAAAGAACACTTCTAATAATAATAATAATGACATGGTAAAATAGCAAGGTATGTGTTGTAATTGGGCAAACGTTGATTGGGAACTGGAGGGGGCAAAATAGAAAAACAAGTTAGAGAGTGCATTTTAGTATCATCATCATCATCATCATTATCATCATCATCATCATAATATCTAGGTATGCTTAGTTTAGGACTTCAAAACTAGGGTGAATAGATGAGGTACGCTTAGCTTAGAGCATCAAATTTTATTTTTCTTTGCCAACTTTTTCCATCAAAATTTGAGCAGCAATGTCAATTTTATAAAAATTTACCAAATTTTCAAAATTTAATCTAAATTTAGCAAAATTTTTATATTCGACCAAAATTTATCAAAATATCAAAAGTTTTCAAAAATGCATTTGACAATAAATTTTGATTCAATAACCTCAGATACTCAAAATTTCGATATTTCGATAGAAATTTCAGTCATTGTGTATTTTTTTATTAATCTAGCTGGTAGTTAATTGATTGGCCCTTATACTAGTTGGATGTGAATAATGCCTTCTTGAGATTTGCAAGAAAACATGAAGCAACCTCCTGGGTATGTTGCTCAGGGGAAGGATGGTACAATATGCAGGTTACATAAGGCTATTTATAGTCTTATGCATTCTCATCAACCCTAGTTTGACAAATTTAGTGTTGTAGTCTCTACATTCAGCTTTATCCAGTGATACTTTGATCACTTGGTTTTTGTCTGCAAAAAGGACACTGATGTGGCACTTCTAAGAGTTTATGTTGATGATCATCGTCATTGGCAATAACCAGTGTGGGACCAATCTTAAGTAGTGCCTTCAAGTAAAATATCAAATCAAGGATTTGGGTACTCAGCATTACTTTATTAGTATAGAGATTGTATACTGCAGGAAAGGGTTGAATCTATCCAAGTGAAAATATATGTTAGACTCGTTGATACTCCTATCCCAATGTGAAGTTGTCTAAGGATGTTAGACTTGACTTTGAAGACAAATGTGAAATATGTTGGCAAGTTTATATACTTGATTGTTAGTAGATATAACATATATTTTGCATTGGGGGTGGTGAGATTATAAAGAATCCCAAACTACCACATTAGGATGTTGTTTGTAGGATTTTGTGGTATCTCAAAGGCTCTCTTGACAAAGGTTTGAATTGATATATTAATTCAATAGAAATTGTGAGATAGTGAGATAGTCTAATGCAAACTGGGTGGCTCCGTTGATGATCAAAAATCTATTATAGGATACTACACACTCGTCGAAGGTAATCTTGTTACCTGGTGTAGCAAGAAACAAACTACTGTGCCAAGATCTATTGTTGAAGCAGAATACCAAGCTATGGGTCATACTATGTGTGAGCTTATGTGGCTAAAGTCTCTTATATCAGAGATGGGATTCTTGGTAATGAAGCAAATAGATATGCTTTGTGAAAATCAAGCTGGCATCTATATTACTAGCAATCCAGTGTTTCATAAACGAACAAAACACATTGAAGTTGATTGTCTTTCTGTAAGGGATGTCGTGTTGATGAGGGTCGTGAAAACTCTCTTTTTTGGAAAATTGTGGATCAATTGGGCTATGTCTTCACGAAGCCTTTATTTAAGCCTACCTTGTCTAATGGTTATTACAAGCTACCGTTAGGTGACATTATATGCCCCCAGCTTGAAGAAGAGTGTTAAATAAGAATATCTTATTTTAGGAATTAGGTTGTGTTAATGGGGGTATTTTTTCCCTTAAGACTTTATTATTAACAATAATATATAAGAAAGCAGACCTAGAGTTGTATGTAGACTACTAAAAAAAAAAAAAAACTGCTGCAAGCCTTTCCTCTTTTTCTCTTCTTCTCCACTTCTATTCTCTTTTTCTACTCTTCTTTGCTCCATCTCTAACTTAACAACAAAACCAAATCAAAGCTTTTATCCTAGAGGGGACTTTGGCTTTCCAAAATACTGCAGTTATGAGGAAAGGACAAGTTTGTTCTAGTCAAATGCTCAAAGAAAAATTTACATAAATAGAACTCTTGAAGAATCTAAACCCCGTATCCAATTGTCCATCTCATTTTGAAATATGATATTCCCTCAAACAGCACCAACAAAGAGAGTTTCACCACCTCCCTCTCATTGACAGACCTTGGGAAAAATGGAATCTCATGAAGTACTAAACCCTTTTGAGATAAGAAAGGAAGAATTAACATCATTATGCACGAAGGAGAGATTGTCTCTGGAAAAAAGATGAAAATAACAGAATTACCCACGCAAGTATCTTCCTAAAATGAATTCAAGACCCATTCCCCACAACATATTTGGCGTAAAGAACAAAGAGGGAATAGGTGTGGGCAATACAGCTTCAAGGACTCTCAGCAGAACATTTTGTTCTAAATTTCCATCCCACCCATTATCTTGCATGACAAATTTAATCTTTATAACTTGGCAAAGGGATTTCCCCTCTAACGGGAGTGGCCATAGCCATTGCATTTAGACACCAATTTATGCCCACCCACTACCTCCCCCCTTCCACTTTGTCCTACAAGCAATCTCCCAGCTAACAAAATGATCTCACTTCTCCTCTGCCCCCAAGTCCCAACCAGAAAAAATATATAATAAGTTTCTCAATTTTACTATCAACCTTTATTAGAATTCTAAAAATAGAAAATTGATTCAGAGGAATGGTAGACAGACACGCTTGAGTGAAGGTGATATGACCACCTAGAGAAAATAAAGCACCCTTCCATCCATCCAATACCTTCTCCACCATAGATTCCTAAAACCAACACCTAGAATTACCCACCAAAATAAAACCTAAATAAGTCAATGGCCACTCTAAGGATTTGTTAGAACCAAGATTTATTTTTAAACAAAAATCATCTCAAAAAGTCGTAGAATTTGTAAGAACATTCAAGAAAGACTCTCTAAGATCACCTAAGAAAAGAGTAGCATCATAAGATGAGACACAATCGGCCCCTCACTATCCAACCCCAATAACTCTCACAAAGCCTCTATCAAGAGCTCTATCTATCAATATACTCAAGATATCAACAACAACAAAAAAAGGGGTAATGAATCCCCTAGCATAGTGCCTCTTGAGGCCCTAAACCACTTCCTTAGTTCTATGATCGATGATAACTAGGAAAAAAAACAAGGAATTTAACAACCACCTTTTTATCCAAGCAAGCCACCAGTCCCCAAAACCATTTGTAGCAAAGATCATATCCAAGAACTTCCAACTAACTAAATCATTAGCATTTTCATAATTCCTTCTCAACTACTTTATCCTACTTATCCAATTTTTCTCTGCTACTTTATAAAAACTTCTTCACTTTAACAACTACTACGGAAAAACGACTTCACTTTAACAACTACTACGATAATATTTTCTCATAAAAGAACACATTAATCTAACCAATATAATCAAAACGCCCAATTCAGTGTAATATGTTCATATGCCTTGTCACAAATACATGTCATAAACAGTTACACCATATAATTGCCATGTCAAGAAAAACAAAAATTGCCACTCCAGCACATCCATAACCAATTCACAATGGTTGTTAATGGAAGGACCAGACTAAACAAATTTGTAATTCAAGGACTCAATTGTAATAAAAGTTTAAGAACTAAATTGAAATCATAAATAAACTCGGAAGAACAAAATCATATATTTTTTGTCCTCTTCAAATTAGATATAGAGAAGGCATATGATCCCACCAATGGAATGCTTTAGTAATTTTTAATCTTAGAGATACATCTTATGGTGAACCACTAGTTGCAAGAATCTCATTGAATTGAGAATCATTTAGGATCTCAAATCAACACCAAGGGAGATAGAGTTGGAATAAACGAAAAGCATGGTCTCTGCAAAGCTGATAATTCAACAGCCCATATTCTAGCTTAATTTTAAGAAAGTAAAAACACTAGTCAGAAAATAAACATTTTCCTATCATAAGTCAATTGAATTGAGAATGCAAAAAAGGACAGATTTATAATCAAATACAGTAACATATTTGGAGACTAGAAAAAGTAAGTCGACTTGACTGACCAGTAATTCAACTATTGAGTATGGCCACCAAGAAAGATCAAGTATCTTACCCAGCTTTTCCAATTTTTCATTGCATTGTACAGGTGAAGAACTTGTTCTGCCATAATGGTCTAACATAATATTTTTCTCACTTTCTATTTGCTTCTTCCCACCCATTGACAATTCCATGTCCTTAGCAACAGTAAGGTCATGGACTGCATCTTCAAATTTTCCTAAAGAAGCATTTGCCTTACCCCTCCTATACCATGCCTGCAACAAAAAGCTAATTTACATTTTAAGATTCTAAAAACTAGTACCCCAGTTACGAAACTAAAAATATAAGAACATATATTTCACATTGAAGTTCTCCACTTCTTTTCTACCTGTCATCATTAGTCAACAAGTAGATACCAAACATATGAAACTGTGGAATAAAGTACACAAAGATAGACTCTGCCATTGACAGTATATAGTGATATGGAACATAGTTTTTTTCTACATTTTCTAAATTTCCTTCATAGTGTAGTTGAAAAGAAACCTAAAAAAATAAAAAAGAAAAATAAGAATCACCATTCATGAAGAAATTGTTCAATATGAGAAAGAACAATAAGTAGCAAAAAAGAAAAGATTATTGGAGAATATTCCCATAATAGACAAACAACATTTGGAAGGCTTATGACAAACAAATATGACACTGGGGAGGTGGCTCATAAGAATTATGTTTGTCATTTCATCTAAATGGCAGAAGACAAGTCTATAGCAGAGCCAACCATAGACAGATTAATTGAAGCAATATCTTAAAATTGAGTAATTAACTCCAAATGCATTAATCTTGCTCATATGTGACCTCTTGAACTCCATCATTATCCCCCACCTGTAGAAAACCCTTCCACAGATTCAAATCATTTGAAGGATGACAAATTAAAGCAAGCTAGTAGATAAACAATATAATCTGCAAGCTTCAGAAATAAATAATAATGCAAGCAGGCAATGCCATTGAAGATGAATATAGGAGGATTGATAAATTCCACATTTGAAATCTTGCTCTTGCCTATAAAATTGAGCTCGACAGATCCATCCTCCATGGATGGCTTACTCTAGTCTTCTTAGGTTACCTTGAGAAGCTGAGCTTAGGTGTCAATATTGGCACATCTCTTGTTTTTTGCAGGCTCTGTTACTAACCCAAACAGAAGCAGCTCAGTTTTCTAGACAGGCTCACTAAACATCTCAACGGACCTCTCGTGATTTTCTCCAACAGTAGTTTTGTTTCTTTCATTCCCTTCATGCTCCACTAGGGAATGCAAAAGAGTTATAACAATATTTAATTAGTTTCTTATTTGTATGATTGCTTCAGTAGTTCATTCTTCACTCAGGGTAAATCGCTCCATGAGATTTAACATGTGTCCTCTCTGGGGGACAGGCTCTAATTGACACTTGGTTCACACTTTTTCCCTGGACTGATAAGATAGGGGCTGCTGAGCTTCTTTCGCAGAACAAGCCAGCAGGTTATATTCTGCTGATATTTTTCTATCTAGCACAGTAGCACATTTCATCCAGGCAGATCTGCCCAGGTCAATCACTTCATATAACCAGCCAGTTCAAGGCTGGCCTGATAATTCAGGATGGGACCAGGTTATGGCACAAATCAAGCAAAACTCCCTTTTCTATCTACTCTCTTCCATAAGAGTCCTGACCCTGTTCAAAGCAGAGCGCTGAGGTTTCAGAAATGGCAAAGGAGGGCACAAATGGCAATTATATCAATATGTTTAAGCAAAGGAGGTGATTGTTGAAAGGGTACCAAACTCGAGCATTGGGAGCTGCTGCTCTTCATCGAGGTTGAGCAGCAGATTTTGACGACACTTTGTCAGCTGTGGTGATGGTGCTCCAACGGTGATGACATATGGGCGAAAGGACAAGGTCTTGATCCAGCTAGGAGATATAGACAGGGGAGGGGTTACAAGGAAAACTTGATGCTGCTGGGGTTCTGCGTGCATAAGTGCATTCCACTCAGGCAACAGTTAGATGAGGCTGGGGGTGTGAGAGATTGCTGTGATTAAGACTATCAATGGGTGAGGCAGCTGTGAACGGATATGCACAAACAGTGGTACAACATGATCAACAATGTGGGGATGATATAGATAGTGTGACGAAGGCGGCGGCTCAGAGGCAGACCGACCTGCTTTGATACCAAATGACGCAGTACCTACATCCTTACACACATGAATAAACTCTCCTACAATCAAATACTTACGGCCTAGAATACTTCGTAATCAAGAAAATTGTTGTAAAGTTAGATATGGAAGAGAGAAAAAGAGAAGAAAAGATGAGAGGAAGAGGAATTATTAGGCGGAAGCTTCCTGGAGCCTACATACAGCTCCAAGTTTACCCTATATATACTAATAGCAAAAAAGAATCACATAAAAAAATATCCCCATTTACACAATCTAAATACTAAAATAACATACTCTCTTCTGATGCTCCCCCCTTAAGCTGCAAATCGCCTAACCCCAGCTTCTTACAACCATTAGATAAGGTGGGCTCATGTAAAGGCTTCATGAAAACATAGCACAAATAATCCACAGATTTCTCAAAGAGAGTCCTCATGACCACCTTCAACTCAGCATTGGTCATAAGATGAGGGGCAATTTCCATGTGCTCTGTCCTCTCATGAAACATAGGATTGCTAGCAATATAAATAGCAGCTAGATTATCATAAAACATATCTTGGCTTCAATACCAAGAATCCCATCTCTAACGTAAGAAAGTTCAACCGCATAAACTCACTCACAGTATGAAACATGGCTTGGTATTCTACTTGAGCACTAGATCTTGCTACAGTAGTTTGTTCCTTGCTACGCCAGTAAATAAGATTACCTCCCACAAATGAACAATATCACAAATGAACAATATCAAGTAGTAGACCTTCAATCATCAATAGAGTCAACCCAATCTGCATAAAAGTATCCAACTCACAATTTTTATTACATTTACATATCAAACCTCTATTGGGAGAGCCTTTGAGATACTACAAAATCCTATAAACAGCATCTGTCTGTCGCTGCTTGATATTTTCCATAAACCTACTCACCACCATCACAACAAAAGATACCTTAGGTCTAGTGAGCAGTGACAATCAAGAAGATCGATTTGCCAACCAACTGCCTATATTAATATTTATCTTCAAAATTTGATCCAACATCCTTAGAAAACTTCACAATTTCCTTAAAATTATCAACTGGTTTAGCTCCCAAGACCCAAAAAACCAATATCACTTAGCAAGTCCAAGGAATATTCAACCCTTTCCTACATTGTATAATCTCAATACCAAGAAAGTATCGATACTCAATTCTTAATTTGGAATTTTTCTTGAAGCCACTACTTGACAACTGTAATCCCACTCTAGTCACCGCCCAATGATGATAACATCATCAACATAAAAACTACTAGAAGTACTGTACCTACCTCCTTTTTGCAAACAAAGGTTGAATGATCATAGTAGAACTGGTTAGAGCCAAATGCAGATATCACCACACTAAATTTACCAAACCAAGCTCAAGGAGATTACTTAAGACCATAAATGGCCTTATGCAACCTACATACATTACAATCACCTCCCCCACCCCCGACCCCAAGCAAAGCAACATACTGGGGAGGTTGTGCCACATAGACCACTTTTTGGAAATCTCCATACAAGAAGGAATTCTTCACATCCAACTCATATAAAGGCCAATAATAATAATAATAATTAACTACCAACAAGATCAATTCACAAACATAAGTTAGTCAAGCAACGAAACAGGTCTCAAAATAATCAATACCATATGTTTGGGTGTAACCCTTTGCAACCAATCAAGCCTTAATCCATTTATAATGACTATCGGAAAGATATTTGAGAGTGTAGTCCGAACGACACCTAACCAACTCTTTGCTAAGGAGGAAGATCCACCAAGTCCCAAGTCTCTTAAGTGGTCAAAGCATCTGTTTCTACATCCATAGCATGCTTCCACCCAAGATTAGCGAGCGCTTCAACAATAGAAACAAATGAAATAGACAAGGTAAATGAAAGCAAAGGATTAGGAAAACGAAGAAACGAAACATAATGAGAAACAGGATAAGGAATTAAGGACTGCCGAGAGTGCATGTTCGAGTACCTTTCCAGTGTGCAATGGGCAAACCCAAGTCACACTAGATGGATGTCAAAAGCCCAAAGTTGAAGTAGTGATGGATAAAAGAGGGGGGTGTATGATGATAATCATGTCTATGCCTGCTTTCCATAATTCATCAAACCCTCAATTGTTTATAGGGGTCAACAATTGATTGATTTGGAAGAGGACAAGAAGATTTCTCAAAAGGTAAAAGGGTAGGATGGAACAAGTGGATCAACACATGAGGGGGGACCAAAAATCGTTGATCGACTCAAAATATATTCATCCAAGAAGGATCCTACACGAGAGAAATAACAAATCCCCTCAAAAAAAGTGACATTGACACTAACATATATCCTACGAGTGTGGGGTACATCCATATATCCTTTTGTTCTCATGTAACCAACAAAAACATATGTCACGGCACAAGGACAAAACTTGTCCTAACCAATTTGTGTAACATGAACAAAACATGTGGAACCCAAGACACAAAGCCACAATAGAGAACACAGATGTTTGTAGGTACAAGATACAACAACAACAACAAAACCAAACCTTAAGTCCAACTAGGTGGGTCAGCTATATGAATCCTTTTCCGCCAATTTATGCGATCATGGAATACTTCTTTTTACAAATTCAGAGCTAATAAATCCTTACTCACGATCTCATTCCAAGTTATTTTAGGTTTACCTCTACCACTTCTACTCCACCCCCCCCCCAACAGTAACTAACTCACTCTTTCTCACTGGCACACTATGTGGCCTACGTTCCAAGTGTCCAAACCATCTCAGCATACGAATATAAAATAATACATACATACACACACACACACACATACATTCATGTATGTGTGTGTGTGTGTGTGTGTGTGTGTGTGTGTATAAAAATATACATATACATATACCACATAAATAAATAAATAAAGGGCAGCCCGGTGCACAAAGCTCCCGCGTATGCAGGGTCCGGGAAAGGGGTGGACCATATTGGGTCTATAGTATGCAGCCTTAGCTTGCATTTTCGCAAGAGACTGTTTCCATGCCTTGAACCCATGACCTCCAGGCGTGGAAACAGCCTCTTGCGAAAATGCAAGGTAAGGCTGCGTACTATAGACCCATTGTGGTCCGCCGCTTTCCCGAAATATATAATTATACATAAACACATATATACTTATACATACATATGCACACTAATATAAATACAAACATGCTATACACACACACACAAACACTAATATATATAACACATACATATACACTATATATATACAAAACATATATATATATATATATATATATTAATACGTGTGTGTGTGTGTGTGTGTGTGTTTACATGCATATACTTATACATAAACACTTACGCATACACGCTACATAAATACTAATACATACATACATACATATATATATATATATATATGTATGTATGTATGTATGTTTTACAAATATCATATTTAAATACTTGCACATATACTACATATATACATATTATGGTATCATATTAAAATACTACCTACAAATCTACATACATATATATATAAGGAGGGGATAAAATTATAAAAATCAAGATGGTATTAGTCCAAGAGATAATAAATGTCATTGGTGTTTATGCTCCTCAAATAGGCTTAGCAGAAAAGCTAACGAAACAATTTTGGGAAGATATGGATAGTATTATATAAGGCATACCAGGGACTAAGAAAATATTCATAGGAGGAGATCTAAATGGATACATTGGAAGGGATAATAAAGGTTAAGAGAGGATACATATAGGAAATAGATATGGAGACAAAAATGAGATTGGAAAGATGATCTTAGACTTCGCTATGTTATATGATTTTATTATAATGAATACTTACTTTAAGAAGATGTAGTATATAAAATTAAGACAGGTTGGGTAAAATGGAGGAGTGCGTCAAGTGTGTTGTGTGAACGTAGAATACCCTTAGAATTAAAAGAAAAGTTTTATAACACGACAATAAGGTCAGCTATGTTTTATGGTTAAGAATGCTAGGCAACTAAGAAACAACATATACAAAGAAAGAAAGTTGCTAAGATGCATATGCTAAGGTGGATGAGTGGTTTAACATTAAAAGATAAAGCAAGAAATGAACATATACGCAAAAATTTAGGCATATAGCATCGGCTGAAAACAAGATAGGGGAGGGATGACTTAGATGGTTTAGACATTTAAAACACGGGCATAGTAGAGCATCTGTGAGGAGAAGTGAGTTAGTTATGGTTTCTGGCATGAAAAAGGGGTAGGGGTAGGCCTAAAATTACTTGGAATGAGGTAGTGAGGAAGTATTTAATAGCCCTTAATCTAATAGAGGAAAATGCTCAAGATTGGGTGAATTGGCGGAAAAGGATTCATGTACCCGACCTCCACCTAGTGGGACTTAAGTCACTTAAGGCTTGCTGTCGTTGTTGTTGTTGTTGAAACACAGATAGAAATTGGTCACAAGGAGGTCATAAATGATAGCTTTATGACATTTGAAATTGTATTAAAATTTGAAGCTAAATATTAGCTACAACATTTTGTTGGATCACATACTCATTCATCTATATTTGTAACAACAAATAATATTAACTAATTCATGATATTTGTTCATATTAATTGAAAATGTTTAAACTGATTACTATATTACGGTATTGCAACTTGTACGCAACATATGTGTCACTGCTGTATTTTATTTTCGATAGCAAAAAAAAAAAATTATTGACAGATATAATACACAAAAAAAAAAAAAAAAAAAAAAGGAAACAAGACATCTCCCTATAGAAAATCTGGGACAAACCAGAACAAAGATACAGAAAACAACAAAAGAAAGAAAAAGGAAACAAACAAAAAAACCCCATCTTCCACAATCAAGCCATCAGATAACGCCAATCTCACTACATATCCAAAAAGTTCACTCCTTTAAAATGCCCATAACCAACACACCACAACAAGACCATGTTATGAATACTCTCCCAAACCAGCACACAATTCAACTTCTTTCCCAAAATGATACATGCATCATGTTTCAACCATAACCGACACAATACTGCAAAAAAGCCACAATTCCATAAAGTAGCCCTGCTCTTTCTCCTTCCAAAATCCATTAATGAAATAGCCAAAAAGTCCTCCACCGATTCTCGACAAACCCAGCTCCCTCCCAAATCACCTTATAGCTTGTTCCACACTCTCCAAATGAAGTCACAATGCAGAAAAAATGAGACGCTGTTTCTGAATTATTATAGCAAAGCACACTACATCTAGAGAGAGTGCCTTCAATGGTCTCCTAATCTGCAACAATTTATTGGTATGATTCTATTAAGCACATCCAACAAGATAAAAGCCTTAATTTTTCGTGGAAGTTTGCCCTTCCAAATAGTAGAATAAAGAGGAAAATAAGAAATTGAATAGATCAAGAACTAACATATGATTTACATGAATAACACACCTGATGGATCCAAGAACCAAAAACAAGAATCAAATCCTGAAATATGACAATTATTCAACAAAATCAACAAAAAAGCCAGCTCATTCAATTCCCAATCACTAAGAGATCCCCTAAAATGAAACTCCCAAGAAGCCAAAGGACAAGTCAAATCAACAGCAAAATAAGCAATAGCGTTATTATGCCAGAGCTCAAATAGATGAGATGACAAAAAGAAGTAGACAAAAAAATATTTCCCGACCAAACAGATCCAACAACCCCTTCCCACAAGGAGTATGTAAGGAACAAATCTAAGAGATGGATCCCCACAGGCTCTTCAAAGAACTTAAAACCAAATTTGGCATCCCACGCATTCTCATTCAGCCTAAACTTGCTTCTAATGACTCTACGCCAAAGGAAAAAATTCCTCATGGGGAAATCACCAAAGCCATTTAGCTAAGAGAGCAGTGTTTTTAGACACATTTTCCAAGACCCAACACACCCTCCAATTTTGACCCTCACACATCCTAAATCACCCAATAATCCTTATGACCATGAACTCCAAACCAAAAGAAATCTCTTCTAATTTTCTCAATCTGACTAGCGACCCCAGCAGGAATTTGAAGAATTGACTAGTAATACAACAAAATCAATGTTACCTAGAAAGTGGAACGCCCTTGTACATGGAATCGGAATGGGATTGCGGTATGGTACATGCTCTAAAATGTGGGATGATCAGGGTATACTTAAATAGATATATTGTCGAAAAAAGTATAATAGCACTTGTATATTTTGAAGAGGACATTGAGGTGCTCTAAATGCAAAAAAGATTTTCTATTGTGGAATAGATTAATAATAATATAAATAAGCTTAATATGTGATGATTCCCCACTTTAACTAATAAAAGGTTGTGTTATATAAAAAACATTGAATTAAAACTTTAGATCGATAGCATTTCGAAATGAAAATGTACCATCATTCAAAATGCTCATACCAATACATGGTTAGCTAGGGTGTTTGCATTTTCTAGTAACTATGAGCAAGACACTAGACAAACAAGCCTGAATAAAAGTGGTTCCATCCCTTATAGTAGTAAGGTTTTCGCGATTGTTTTCTTTCTTGCATAAGCGCCCTTCTATTGCTCTTCTCTCACTCATCTGTTGTCATGTTATTAGTTAGGTGTAATGGTGGGGGTTCGATCTATCCAGATCAAAGGGAAATCCTTTGATCTGAGGTTGGATAAGGCAGGGGGGGTTGGTGCTCTATTTGTTCTTAAGAAGAATTGTAAGTGCAATCGGTGGGTATGACTCTCTTCAAGAGCAGCTTCATGGTTTTCTCAGGGTTTCTTTGCTCTTGCTGGTAGGTTGGGCAAAGGATTTCGAAGACTCCGGGTGGGTTATATTGATTATTGGATAGGGTTTCATGTGACTAGGGCAAGGAATTTCATGGAATTAGGACATGGATAAAGGTGTAAGAAGTATTCCATTTTCATTCCTAAAGGTCTGAAAAGGGAATAGTGATCTCAATTTGGGGAGGCCTTTGTTGCTTTGGAGAGTTCTTGTTGATCAAGCTCAAATGAAGTAGATAGCAAGATGATTAATGGAAATCACTCGTGAAGCCAAGTCAGTGCTAGAAGTGTGGGAGATGGTGGAGGTCGATCAATTTCTAAGAATTTGCAGGAGATGGTATGTGCTCGTTTTGAGGGAAGGTCACAAGAGGAGTTCATTCAATTAGCTTCTCAAGAACAACCGACAATGTTGAAGGCGACGTTGTCACATAAGCAATTGAAATCAGAGAAGACTGCGGTTGGGAAGACGAAAATAGAGACGACCAGGGTTTCTTGTGTGGAAGATAGGATGACAAAGCTAGAGTGGGTTGAGCCTAGCTTATTGTCAAATAATATTGACTTGGGTCGGTTGTTCAAAAACAATAAAAGCCTATTATACTCTTTGTTAGGCCTACTAGCTAAGGAGGCCGAGAAGCAGTATTTTGATTTAAAAATGGGCTTGGGTATTGAGGAAGCTTTATTAGAAGAGCATATGGGTGACTTCACTAGGAAGGCCCAAAAGTCTCTATAGTCCGCTGAACATAAGGTAGCTTCTTCGCTCACGACTTGAGAGAATACAAGGAATCATGTCCTTCGAAGCAACAATAGATCAAACATTGTCAATCTCTAAATGATGTACAAGGTGATCTGATATTATGCTCTTCTTTGAATAACATGTTTGATGACCATGATGAAAGTGCTCAGATAAAAGTATAACGCAAGCGACAGGAGGAAGGCCTAATAGGTATGTTGGTTCTCCTCGGCTCGAGGAAAAAGACATTAGGGGTAACTCTAGGAATGTAAAGGAGGGAGTTTGATTCTAAGAACTTTAATTCTTGTGATTTTGAAAACTAGGAATTCATTTTTGGTGAGTGGGAATCAAGCTAGAAATGGAGTCTATTTGGATAATTCGAGGAGTTGGTTAAGTATACACTCATCATAAGGAAATGCAAATGGGTTTTGAAGGGAGGGAACTTATTGGTGAGAAAACACATAAAATTATAAAGAGGGATTCTAAAGGTGTATTTAATTCTTGCGATTTTGAAAACCAAGATTTAATTTTTGGTTCAATAGGAAATCAAGCTAGAAAGGTAGTCTATTTCGATAATTCGAGGAGTGGTAAAGTATATGCTCATTGTAAGGAAATGCAAATGGGTTTTGAAGCGAGGAAACTTATTTAAGATAAGCAAAAATTATCTAGTGAGACAACACATAAAATTATAAATAGGGATTTCAAAAGTGTACTGAATATATAGGAAAAAGCAAATCAATGAGAGGACAAAAGCAATGAAAGTAAGAGACGCGGAGATGTTTCAAATGAGGGCAACATAGGGAGCATAGTCTTAAATTTCCATGAAATTATCAAAATTTCCGTCAAAATTTCCGATTTCTGTCACCCTCAAAATTGAAATGGCAGTCAATTTCCATTTTACATAATTTCCATCGAAATCTCAACAAATCATCCAAAATTTATCAAAATCTCAATATTTTAGCAAAAATTGTCAAAATTTTAACTATAGAATGCAATTTCCTCGAAATTCAAATAAGAAATTTAGGAGTGAAGTAAAATTTCTTTCTTAATTTATTTTATTTTTTTATTGAAACAAAAAGATTATTACAAGGGCTTTCAAAATTATATGAAAATATAAACTTACAACAACATTTTTTATCTAACCATCCATGTCTAAATTATCATTATTTGTATAATAAATCATATTTAAATGATTTAGGAATTTAATTTGTATAAATTAAATATGTTTAATGCACATTATTTTACAAATATGTTTGATACACAAATTATTTTACAACTTTTCCACCTCATACACAACATAGATGTATTCAATTTGTATTATATTAGTCCTAAAACTTATATTATTACGTCTCTTAACCATTTCTAAAGTTTCATAAAATTCCACGCTTTATTACTAATTTCTATTTTTTTTCAAATGGAAGTTGAAATTGACATTGAAATCGAAATTTCCATAAGTTTGGAGCTTCGAAATTTAAGACTTCATAGGGCGTAGTGAGTTTGGATGCAAAAAAAAAAAAAAGGGTCTATTATTGTACCATATTCAGGAATAGTGTGGATATTCCGATGATTCTTCCATTGATCATCTCAGTGATTTAACTTATGTGGCGCCTCCTCCATTAGAAGGTTTAGAAGATATCAATTTCTTTGAAGAGGAGGTCCCCAAAGATGATAAAAAGGCTAAGGATGGAATCCTGCCTACTCCCATTCAAGAAAAATTCCTAGGAAGGACATTGAAACTCAAAGGTTGTTGAATGATTGGGCCTCATGTCTAATCAAGGAGGTAATGAAGTCAAGCTTGATGGGGGCAAATCCAGAGTGAAGAACGGTCAAAGAGAATTAGCTAATTTGAAATGTTCAGTGGACTATGATGAGAAAGGTTTAAAGATGGGATTTCTTGGCTGATTTTAGCAATTGTTATCTTTTTATTTTTGTTCTGCTTCTATTTTTTATTTTTTTTCTAAATGATTTTTCTTTTGCTTTTATGTGGATTTAGTATCCTCGCTTTGAATGTACATTATCGACCTTAATACATCTGCTTTTATTATCAAAAAAGAGTGATTCTATCCCTCAAAGAGAAAAGAGGCCCCTTCCAACCATCTAAGCTCTTAGGCGACCCTTTCCACTACTAGATTCCAAAAATTTGCAAATGTAGGATTTCCCTTATTTCAAAGGGACCCCTAGGTATGTCAAAGGCCAATCCAACAAACCATACCCACATTAAAGGGCAACTCCCCAGCAGGGAAGTGCAATTGAGTTGGCTGGAAATATCTGAATTTGGCTTTTGAACTACAATTGAGCATCAAACCGATTCACCACACCCTCACCCTTAAGTTGCTACTTGGCCTAACGAGGCTAACATACTCTACTTTTACAACTACAAGTAAGTGCACAAATATCCTCATGTACACTTGTGCATACAATATGAAGCACAATAATAACAATACCATATATAAGAAAGCATTTTGACCTTTGCATAGCTTGGAGAGATCTGAAGAGCACGACTGCAATCTCGTATACACTCTTTAAAAAGATTCATCTTCTGAAGGAAAAATACACCCCAAGGATTAGTAAATGAAGAAAGTGTTGCAAAAAATAAAAAGGAATGCATAGCAAAAATTAATCGTCCTCTTTAGCATTCTTGCATCTCTATTTTAATAATGCCTTTCCATTTACCAAGATTTTTCATAAACAATATAAAGAGAAAAAAATGATGTAATATAAATCAATGCAACTTCACAGCGATGACTATAAAAAGGACAAGGAAAAGCAAACCAGAAAAAAAACATGGACTTCGGCAAATTGGTATCCATAATAGGCTCATTAGTTACATTAACCCTTCCTTTCATGATCCATCAATTTTTTTTAATGATTAAAATATATCAATATTTTATCAATTTCTCAAGTTTTAAAATATATTCATCCCTATACAAAATAGGCCCCGAAGCAACACACCGTGTCGGTGCCCAAGTACAGTGTCAAATATGTGAGGGTTCCTGCATCATTCTAGATGTGGGCAGGTAAAGAAGCTAGTTCAGAAAACTAGGATTAGATTAGCAACTTGGAATATAAGGACACTAACTAGGTAAAAGCATGGAAATTGTGGATCACTTTATGTTTTATCATCATACTTCATTGGGTAGGATCCTTTTCATTGTGTATGTGGATTATAATTTAGAGCCTTAAAAATTTTCTACAAACTAAGTTTCAAAGAAAAATTTGGGACAGTTGAAATACTTCTTGGGTATAGAAATATGCAGATCTCGTATGGTTAGTTTTTTGTCATAGAGGAAGTATGTTATTGATCTATTGGATGTGATTGGGTTGTTGGGATCCAAACTGGTTGATACAAACATGGATTGTAATAGCAAGTTAGTGCTGGATATAGGTGACTTGTTGCCTAATGCTAGATGATAGTAGAGACTTGTTGGAAAATTGAATTATGTCACAGTCACTCGATCTGACTTATCTTTCGCAACAAGTGTTGTGAGTCAATTTCAGGATTCTCTGTGAACAAGTGACTAGGACATAGTAATTAAGATCTTGAGATATCTCAATGGTGCACCAAGGAGAGGTGTTTTATATCGAGATCAAGGACACATGTTTATTTAGGGATACAAAGGTGTAGACTGGGTCGGGCCGTCTTCCGACCGAAGATCCACAATCAGGTACTTTGCCTTGGTTGGTGGTAGTTTGGTTTCTTGGAAAAGTAAGAAACAAACTATGATGGCTACGTCAAGTACTGAGTTAGAGTATAGAACTATGGCTTACCCTACATTTGGACTTGTTTGGTTGAAGAACATGTTGGAAGAATTGGGTTTTCCACATTCTTAGTCTATGGAACTGATGTGTGATAATCAAGTTGCTCTTCATATTGCGTCCAACCTAGTCTTCAATGAGCGAACAAAACACATTGAAGTTGATTGCCATTTTGTTCAGGAGAAGCTTGTGCAGAAGCTTATAACTACCACTTATGTGAAGTGCAATATGTAACTTGCTAGGAGCATATGATATCTATGCTCCATCTTGAGGAGTGTTAATGATTATTTTAATCTTTTAGTATTATTATTAAGTGTGCTAGTGTTATTTTAATTAGTAAGAGTTAGTGAGGGTATTATGGTCATCAGAATGTGTTTGATTTGTATTATAAATAGAGGGAGATGACTATCTTTGAGTTAGATCATTCATTTAATCAAAAATCTCTACAGTGTTTAACAACATTGCCCTTTTAGCTAAATGGTTATGGCGCTTCCCTCTAGAAGAATCTTCCCTTTGGCATAGAGTTATAAGAAGTAAGTTTGGGTTGGTTGAGAATGGGTGGGATGCCAAAAGTAATTTAAGATGATCTTTGGGGAGTCTGTGCAAGTCCATTTCTTAGATTATCCATCCTTTACCCCTCACAATAAACTTCTGGTCATGTATCTGCTTCTGCAAAGACACTTGGCTGGGTAATGTAGTTTTGCCCACTTCTTTCCTCACCTCTCTCCTTTTTGTTGGGGATTTGAGTAGTCCTTTCTTCAAATATTCATTTTAGGAGACCTCTTAATGATAAGGAGATATAGGAGTTGTCTTCTTTGTTATCTTTTTTTAACGGAAGTAATATTTTTTTGGGGAGGGATGTTCGCTCTTGGTCCTTCGATCTAGCGGGAGTGTATTCTTGCGAATCTTTTTTGAATTCTTGATCCATTCTAATTCTTTATTTCTGCTCTTTCCTATAATATGGAAGGGCAAGGCTCCCTCAAAAATTAAGGTTTTCACTTGGTTTATTGTGCTTAATAAAATAAATACTAACAACTTGTTGCAAATTAGAAGACCTTTGAAGACTCTTTCTCTGATGTTTGTGTGCTCTGTTTACGTTGCAATTTTGCTTGGTGGATTTGGAATAAGCCTTTTGGTGTTATGGGGGAGATTTGGGTATGCCCAGTGTCAGTGGAAGACTTACTAGCTAATTCTTTAACAGGTTTAGGTAGAAGGAACAATAGGGCAGCCTTGTGGAAGACTTACTAGCTATTTCTTTTGCAGGTTTAGGTAGAAGGAACGATAGGGCAGCCTTATGAAGGTGTGGTTTATTTGCAGTTTTATGGGGATATGAATGGAATGTAATGCATTGATATTCTCTGGGAAAATTGGGAGCTGGTTATAATAAGATCTAGTTTTTAGCATCATTGTGGTGCGTTGGATTTAGGTTTTTCAGAGGAAATAGTTACTAGGAGATTCAAAGAGATTGGAGTAATGTGCTGGTTTTTGATTTTCTCCTTTTTTTTGTAGGTTTTAGTCATTTTTTCTGGTTTGTTCCAGATTTTCTTTGGGAGATGTCTCATTCTCCCTCTTGCAAATTATTTTCTCATTAATATAATTTTCTTTCGCTATAAGAAAAAGAATATGATTTGTTCATTAATATTTTGTGTCCTTTGTGGTTGATTGTTTGCCTATGACCTGAGTCTACTTGTTAAAAGACATGTCTGAATTTTTTAATGTAATTATTAAATTCTACTAGGAAATAAAAACTCAGTTTGGCATTGTTATTGTAATTTTTCAATCTAATAATGCACTTGAATTTGTTCAAAAACGAGGGGAAATTTTCAGTTCAATGGAGTAGCTAAATGAAAGAATTTACATTTGCTTGACATAGAATGGTCTTTCCTGTTTTTGTAACCTTTCTTGTTTTTTCGCTCACTAGGAATTGTTCTGGTGTTCTAAGGGGACAAATTTCCTTCTCCATCTTGTACTTACTAAAACTCTGCCCGTGATGCACTTAAGGTCCTAATTTTTTCACACACAATCGGTCCCAAGCCCGGGTAAAGGAGGAGGGTTGCGTTTAGCTGACAGCCAGCATAAAATCTGTCAAATCACTATGATATGAATCCTTACCGAATATTTGCTAAGGCATCCTCTATGAGCAACGAGTTGCACTTGTACCACCCGGGAGTAGCGAAAAGTGGGCGAGGGTGGGCTAGGTCATCACCCTGAAGCGATGCACCGTGTCGGCGCCCGAGTACAGTGTCAAATATGCGAGGGTTCCTACATCATTCTAGACGTGAGCAAGTAAAGAAGCTAGTTCAGGAGAATAGGATTAGATTAGCAACATGGAATATTGGGACACTTATGGGTAAAAGCATGGAAATTGTGGACACAAAATGTTTAGAAGAAAAATTAATATAATTTGCCTTCAAGAAACAAAGTGGATGGGGGGAGAAAGCTAGAGAAATTGACAAATCAAGATTTAAACATTGGTACACTAGAAAAGAAGAACATAAGAATGGAGTAGAAATTATTGTGGACAAAAGCTTAAAAGATAGCATTGTTGATGTAAACAAAGTAAGGGATAGAATTATAAAAATCAAGATGGTATTAGGCCAAGAGATAATAAATGTCATTAGTGTCCATGCTCCTCAAGTAGGCTTAGCAGAAAATCTTAAGAGACAATTTTGGGAAGATATGGATAGTATTATATAAGGCATACCAGGGACTGAGAAAATATTATGAGGAGGAGATCTGAATGGACATGTTGGAAGGGATAATAAAGGTTATAAGAGGATACATGGAGGATATATAAATGGAGACAAAAATGAGCCTGGAGAGATGATCTTAGACTTTGCTATCATGTGATTTTATTATAATGAATACTTGCTTTAAGAAGAGAGAAGAATACTTAATAACCTTTAATAGTGAACAAAATATAAGTCAAATAGATTTTCTTTTGAGGTGGTGGTACCTAAAGGGAGAAAATATAATAAAATTTAAAGATAAAATGATCAAAGATGAAGATTGGACTATAGAGGATGGGATAGATACAAATACTCTTTGGAGTAGATTAGATAACTCTATTAAAAAGATAGCAAAAGAGATTTTAGGTGAATCAAGAGGAAGATTCTCAAATAGCAAAGAAAATTGGTGGTGGAACAAACATGTCCAAAAAGTCGTAAAGACAAAAAGAATTTGGTATAAAACGTGGCAAAAATGTAGAAACATGAATAACTTTGAAAAGTATAGAGAGACGATGAAAGATACAAAAAAAGCAGTTAGTGAAGCTAAACACAGATCATTTAATAGTTTGTATGATAGATTAGATACAAAAGAAGGGGAAAGAGATATTTAAACTTGATAAAGCAGGAGAAAGGAAGAGTACAAACTTAGGAAATGTAAAATGTATAAAAATTGAGGATGATATTGTCTTGGTTAAGGATGAAGACATAAAAGAAAATGGAGAAGTTATTTTAGTAGGTTGTTTAATGAAAACCAAATAGAAGTCTTAAACTCAGAATTGACAAATGAGGAAAAGACTAAAAATATGAGATTTATTCACAAAATTATAGTTAACAAAGTTAAGTTTGCACTAAACAAGATGAGAAATGAAAAAGTTGTAGGACCGGATAACATTCCAATTGAAGTTTGGAAATGCTTAGGTGATAACGGAATTATATGGTTAATTAATTTATTTAACACAATTATAAAAACTAAGAAAATGTCAAAAGAATGGAGGAAAGGCACTTTAATACCTATATACCAAAAATAAAGGAGATATTCAAAATTGCAATAATTATTGTGGAATTAAACTTATGAGTCATACGATGAAACTGTGGAAAAAGGTAGTTAAACAAAGACTAAGGCTAGAAACAAAGGTCTCGGAAAATCAATTTAGTTTTATGCCCGTGAGATCTACCACAGAAGCTAAATATCTTTTAAGAAGATTAATGGAAATTTAGGGAAAAGAAAAGGGAGTTGCATATGGTATTTATTGACTTAAAGAAAGCATATGATAGGGTACCAAGGGAAGTTCTATGGTGGGTTTTAGAAAAAAAAAAAAATGTATGTAGTAGGTATACTTGATGTCATTAAGGATATGTACGATGGAGTAATGACTAGTATATGAACTATAGATGGAGAAACTAGAGAATTTCCAATCACCATAGGTATATATCAAGGATCTGCTTTGAGCTCTTATCTTTTTTGCTTTAGTGATGGACCAGCTGACTAAGAGCATTCAAAATGAGGTTGCATGGTGCATGTTGTTTGCAAATGATAATGTATTGATTGATCAGACTAGGGGCAAAGTAGAGGCTGAGTTAAAAATTATGGAGAGAAGCTTTGGAATCTAGAGGCTTTAGGATAAGTAGAAATAAGACAGAATATATGAAATATAATTTCAATAATGGTAGGAGGAATATTGGAGACAAAGTTAAACTTGATGATGAAGAAATAAATAGCATTTGTAGATTTCAATCCCTTGGATCTATTATGCAAGCTGAAAGAGAAATTGAAGATGATGTAATGCATAGAATTAAAGCAAGTTGGATAAAATGAAGAAGTGCTTCAAGTGTGCTTTTTGATTGTAGAATACCCTCAAAAATTAAAAGGAAAGTTTTATAGGACGGCTATAAGACCGGATTAGATGTTGGGCGACTAAGAAACAAAATATCCAAAAAGTAAAAGTTGTCGAGATGAGAATGCTTAGATGGTTGAGTGGTATAACACTGAAAGATAAATTAAGGAATGAACATATTCACGGTAAGTTAGGTGTAGCTCCTATAGAAGATAAGATAAGGGAGAGACAATTTAGATGGTTTGGACACTTATAGTGTGCCAGTGAGGAAGAATGACTTAGTTATTGTGGGGGGCAGTAGAAGGGGTAAGGCTAGACTTAAAATAACTTGGAATGAGATAATGAGTAAGGATTTAATAACCCTGAATTTGTCAAAAGAAATGGTCCATGATCGCATAAATTGGTGGAAAAGAATTCATAAATTGTTGTTGTCTCAAGTTTTAGAGTCAAGAAAATTTATACATAGTTCCATGTTAGCTGATAGCTTTTCTGTTTTTTTTTTTTTTTTAGCTTAAATAAGTACCTTGTAAAGGGGGTTCTTGAGAACGGAGGAGAGCTTTGTTTTACACAAGTAATGGATGTTTTAGAAAGGCCCCAAAAGAGGAGAGCCAATCAATTTGCAATTAATGAAAAGGATATATTATTTAAGTGAATCCGACAACGATAATTGGTTTGAATGAGAACAAAAAAAAGAAACACGTGTCATGAATGACACACGAACGCTTAAGCAACTAAAGAAAAGGCTAAGGGGTAGGAACCCACTCAGTGAACCCTAACTTGAGCCTACCAAGCAAAAACTCTCTAAAACATCACAAGATCGGGATTGGTAAAGACCCCTCAAGTGTCTCTAAGGCCAATACTAGCACGCCATATCGATATCAACCTCCTACAAGAATGCAAATATAATATAATTAACAAAAGAGGCTTCCATAATTTTGCTTCCAGGAATTTCACCTAAAAAGAGTTAAAAGCACAGGAAAGTCAAGAGAAAGAAGCAAGAAACATATCAAAAATTGACTCGCCTTCAATTTCAAAACAAGGTGAAAATTTTTCTTCGAAAAAAAAACATTTAGAAGAGTCTCATGTGGGTTGTGAGTGTTGGGGAGGCGGGTCTTCAAGTTCTACGGAAGTCGCACACGTAGATAGGTTTGGAGTCTCGCAGGTTGTGCATACGCAAGAGGTGTAGGAGTTCCATGAGAGTTGCACACACACAAGAAGGTCTAGAAGTCTAGTAAGAGTTGCGCAAACAAGGGAGGTCTAGGAGTTTCACGAGAGGCAGCCGTATACAAGGAGATCTAGGACTCCCGCACGTGTTGCACGAGCGAAAGGAGGTATGGAAATTCGGCAAGAGTCGTGCATGTGAAAAGATCTAGGAATCTAGCAAGAGTCAAGTGTGCACGAAGAGGCATGGGAGTCGTGCGCAAGGAGATTTAGGACTTCCTCATCTTTCTAAGATTGGAAAAAGGAAGAATAACAAAAAGGTGAACAACCATGAATCTCAAAGATCCTCACACTCATCAAGAGGGAAAAACTCTAACTCCCTGCAACCTAATAGGGGGGGCAAAAAAGTTCGTGCCATAGAGGTGAAATTCTATACATGAAATTTCCTCTTGCTTTTTTTAAAAAAAATGTATATAGTTCTGATCATGTTACTCCATTGTTAGTTGTAGGAAGTACCCGAAAGCAATCCTTATGGATTAGTTATTCCTTCAAATGAAATGATCGGCATTATTGATGACGCAAATGACACAAGGATAGAAGATAATGTCTTGAACCTCTAGTCCACTTTTGACACTATTGTTTCTCCTCATCCATAAGTGAGGAAAGTGAAAGAAATTTCCAAGGAGAGAGGCTACGTAGAGAAAATGGAGACATATTGGAGTTGGCTGTTATGAACAAAGATGATGCTTTTGATGGAGATCTTCAAGGAGAAGTTGGAGGAATCTCCCCCAATGTTGGCAAGGATAGTGGTAGTAAGGACAACCATAGCAATGGAGAGAGCTAGGAGGACGAGGAGGATGATTATTTAGATATCTATCTACATGACTTCTCTCCTGTGGTCGAACGCTATTCCCCAGCTCATCAACCTCATCACTAGTTGGTCATGCTACTCAACTTACACATTATCTGTCACTCAACTGATTTCTTAAGACACTTCAACATTAGAATGCTCAATTTCGTCCTTTTGCTTGTAGATTGTCTCCCAAAGATTCTCCTAATCACACTATTCCTCCCTTAGTTCTAGGAGCAATGGACTTACAAGGTCTTGGGAATTTCCTAGCATGATGGGAGGATCCTGCTTATGTAGAGTTTCACAACTTCAAAGTGCATAAGAAACATGTGAATCATTTAGAGAAACATTATGACCTTGTAGACTAGTTCTGGGAGGGTGCAATTTCACATGGGAAGATTGTTGTGCCAGTGCTACTGGATATCATTGGCGAAGTACTCCAAGTTTCATGCGAATCCCTCGAATTCTATGTCCATGTTGCAATTGAACTCTATGGTTCAGATGACAAAGCTATGTAGACATAATGGATTTAAATTGGACATTTTTTATGCTTACTAGAAGAATGTGAACGATGCCATCTCATCATTTAAGTCTTGGGAAAAGTTGAATAAGCTGATTATTGAGGTGAATTTGATGAAAACCAAACTAGAGGAGCGAGAACAAAAGATAGCTACTATGACTTCAACCAGTGGACAATTTTTTTGATTCCTTGAGAACAACCTAACATATAATTTTTTTAACGTATTCATTTCAATTTTTCTTATTTTTATCACATCTAGGGTAAATTATGTCCAGCAAAATAATTGAAAGCTCATTCTTTTTTTAAGAGGACCATAGGCCCTCCTAGTGCTACTTGTTCAGAGCATTATGCTTGCCTGTGACTGCTTGCTTCGTGTGTTTGGGATGGGTTTCCATCATGTAAATACTAGTGTAGGGTTATTTTCCAGTATTTATTTCATTGTAAGCCAAATAAGGCAGTATGACTCCTCGGTCACTTTGATGTTTCCTAGTGCCAGAGTGAGAGTAGCCCAGAAAGCTCTTTAGGGGAGGGTGAGTGTTCATCAGTCATTGTAAAACTCACTAGCAATCGTCAACGTGCTTAGCCTACTTGCCTCCCTCGCTAAGTACAACATGTCAACGGAGGATTTGTTAATGAATTACGTTTGCTTCAATGTTTACTGCTTGCTTGCCACGGCTTTCATGAATTGATTACTATTTCCACTGCTATCTGAATGAATGTTAATGAAAGTGCTTCGTGGATGAATGTTGGTAAACGATAGGCTGACTAGTTAAGCAAGAGTGCTTTAGCTAGCGCCGCACGGCCCTTCACAACGGTGTGAAAATAGTCGGACCGTGACATTTGGTATCAGAGCCAAGTCGGTGACACTTGGTGAGAGCCCAAGGTTGAGTTGCTACGTGAATTCGATTGCCTTCGTTGTTGGATTTGGGAAGCTTTATAAGTGACCATGGCACTAAACACTGTTGAGAGGATCAGCATGCTGGAAGCACAGGTTGAGACAACAACCAACACTATGGCCGCAAAGGTGGCCCAGATGAGAGAACTTGTTGATGAGGTGATGGGATCACAAAAACATCAAACAGGTTTGATAGGCGACATGTCAGAGGACTTTCGCCACACAGTTGAAACTTTGCAGTAGCGGATGGCTGATCTAGATGCAAAGGTGAATCTAATGGTTCTTGCTATGGGGAACTCCAACACTCCGGGAGTTAGCAAGACTAAGGTGCCAGAACCCAGGACATATGGGGGTGCCCGAGATGCCAAAGAGTTAGAGAACTTCTTGTTTGATGTGGAGCAGTACTTTCGCGTTGTGAGGATGGCCTCAGAACAGGCAAAGGTGGATACTGCGACCATGTACTTGATTGGTGATGCCAAACTGTGGTGGTGTACCAAGTACAGAGAAATTGAAAATGGAAGCTAAGTAATTGAAAATTGGGCAGACTTGAAGAGAGAGCTCAAGGCCCAATTCTTTCCTGAGAACGTTGAGTATAATGTAAGGAGAAAACTGAGAGATCTCAAGCATACAAGGTCAATCAGCGAATATGTGAAACAATTTTCTGCTTTAATGTTGGATATTCGGGATTTGTTAGAGAATGACAAGTTGTTCTATTTTCTTGAGGGGATGAAA
Source organism: Malania oleifera (assembly GCF_029873635.1). Classification (NCBI taxonomy): domain Eukaryota; kingdom Viridiplantae; phylum Streptophyta; class Magnoliopsida; order Santalales; family Ximeniaceae; genus Malania; species Malania oleifera. The sequence goes on from NC_080428.1 coordinate 2,884,860, forward strand.
CCGTGGGCAAAAATTGAACTTCATAGGCAAAGGGTTCAAGACTTGTCAACTGCACAAGCGGCTGCAGAACGCTTGACTGACTACGCTGATGATGATACCGCTTCGTCCAAACGGTTTGGCGGAGAGGGAAACGGTGGAAAATCTTTCAAGTATGGCAAACCCAAGAGTGGGGGAGCCGACTCTAAATCATCAACCTCAAAAGAAGCTTCGTCGTCTCAAGGGTTCAACACACCCAATGGAAAGGGAAAGGGTAAACTTGAGTGTTTCTTGTGTCGAGGTCCTCATAGAGCTTTTGAGTGCCCTCACAAAGCATCACTTAATGCTTTACAGGCTTCCATTGTAGAGCAGGCAGTAGAAGACGATGAGGAAGAGGATGATGCCCCGAGGGTGGGTTCAGTGCAGCTGGTGAGCGCATTGGAAAAGCAAGAAAAAACACCAAAGGTTACACGAGCAAAAGGGTTAATGTTTGTAGACTTGAGAATAAATGGGAAGAGTACTCGCGCTATGGTGGACATAGAGGCTACTCATAATTTTGTTTCGCAGTTGGAAGCATGGAGACTCAATTTATCCTTAGAAAAGGATACAGGACACATGAAAGCAATTAACTCTGTAGCCCAGCCTACTTTAGGAGTAGCCAAGCAAGTGGCTATAAAGCTTGGACAATGGGAAGGTCATACGAATTTCACAGCGGTGCCATTGGATGACTTTCCAGTCATTCTAGGAATGGAGTTCCTAAGGGGGACGAGGGCAGTGCTGATGCCTTCGGTTGGTTCCCTGTGTCTGATGGGAGATCACTCGTGCATGGTGCAAGTCGTTGCAACGAAAGGAGACGACGGAAAGTCCCTTTCAGCCATACAGCTCAATGAGGGATTGGGTCAGGGTGAGCAGACACGTCTAGCCATGGTGGTGGTAGACAAAGAAGTAGGCCAAGAGCTGGAGCCTACAACCATCCAAGCAGTGTTGGATGAGTATAAGGATGTGTTGCTGAATAAGCTACCTCACAATTTGCCTTCACGACGGACTGTGGAGGATGAGATCGAGTTGTTATTAGGAATGAAACCACCTGCTAAAGGGCCATGTCGGATTGCGCCTCGAGAGATAGTAGAGTTGGGGAAGCAACTTGATGAATTGGGAGTGGGATGTGTTCGCCCTTCCAAAACACCGTTGGGAGCATCGGTGTTGTTTCAGAGGAAACATAAAGAGCATCTACGGAAGGTGTTCGACAAGCTGAGGGGAAACAGTCTAGATGTGAAGAAGGAGAATTTCTCTTTCGCTCGATGGAGTAACAAATTTCTTGGTCAAGTGGTTGAACAAGGTCGTATCCAGAGGGGTATGGAGAAGGTAAGGATGATTCGAGAACGGAAGATCCCCACGACAGTGAAGAAGTTGTGTTCCTTTCTTGGCCTTACTAAATACTGCAGGAAGTTCGTTGAGGGGTATTCGTGAAGAATGACTCCAATGACAGGACTACTGGGAAGGTATTATTGGCCGCACACGCAGGATGATGTGGTTGATTATACCTGAACTTGTCTCACTTGCCAACAAGACAAGGTGGAGCGGAGGAAAATTGTTGGGCTGTTGGAGCCCCTACCAGTATCGTCCAAACCGTGGGAAAGTGTCTCATTGGACTTCATCACCAACCTGCCCAGAGTGGGAGACGCAGGGTCTATACTTGTTATTATAGTCAAGTTTTCGAAGTATGGTACATTCATAGCCGCACCGAAGTATTGTTCGGCAGAGAAGACAGCACAGTTGTTTTTTGAGAACATTGTGAAATATTGGGGTGTTCCCCACGACATTGTTAGTGACCGAGACTCAAGATTCACCGGCAACTTCTGGACAAAACTTTTCAGAATCCTCGTTCACAACTAGAAATCTCTTCTAGTTATCACCCACAGACAGATGGACAGACGGAGAGATTCAATGGGCTACTTGAAGAGTACTTGCGCCACTTTGTCAATGCCAACCAGAAGAATTGGGTGCAACTACTTGATGTGGCTCAGTTCTGTTTCAATGCCCAAAAGTGCTCCACAACCAACAAGAGTCCTTTTGAGCTTGTTACAGGCCAGCAGCTGCTGTTACCTCACACAGTGGATGAGTAGTACAAAGGAAAGAGTCCCAGGGTGTACGTCTTTGCCAAAGAATGGAGACAGAATGCTGAGATTGCCCGAGCCTACCTAGAGAAAGCTACTAAGCGGATGAAGAAGTGGGCAGATCAGGGGAGAAGACCGCAACACTTCAACGTAGGTGACTTGGTGCTTGTTAAGCTAAATCCAGAACAGGTCAGGTTACTACGAGGACGAGATAGGAGACTACTTCGCAAATATGAAGGACCAGTCCCCATCTTGGCCAAAGTCGGGAAGGTCTCCTACAAAATAGACCCTCTGACTTGGATGAAAGTGCATCCTGTGTTTCACGTCAACTGCCTCAAGCCGTACAATGCCGACACCGACGATCTGAGCAGAAATCAGTCAGCCAGAGCAGAAGTGAGTATAGATCAACCTGACAGACGTGAAGTTGAAGATATCCTTACAGACAGAGAGTTCACATCCGCAAGGAAGAAGCGGCAAGAATTCTTAGTGAAGTGGAAAGGCCTTGGTGACGAAGAAACTAGCTAGGTTTCTGCGGAAGATATGCAACCGTTCGTAGACAAAGTCGAAGCGTACCTAGCGTCAAAGTCTACGAGGACGTTGACCGCATAAGTGGGGGAGAATGTCACGAGCTAAGCTTGTTCAGGGCATTATGCTTGCCTGTGACCACTTGCCTCGTGTGTTTGGGATGGGTTTCCATCATGTAAATACTAGTGTAGGGTTATTTTCCAGTATTTATTTCATTGTAAGCCAAATAAGGCAGTATGACTCCTCGGTCACTTTGATGTTTCCTAGTGCCAGAGTGAGAATATCCCAGAAAGCTCTTTAGGGGAGGGTGAGTGTTCATCAGTGATTGTAAAACTCACTAGCAATTGTCAATGTGCTTAGCCTACTTGCCTCCCTCGCTAAGTACAATATGTCAACGGAGGATTTGTTAATGAATTACGTTTGCTTCAATGTTTACTGCTTGCTTGCCACGGCTTTCATGAATTGATTACTATTTCTGCTGCTATCTGAATAAATGTTAATGAAAGTGCTTCGTGGATGAATGTTGGTAAACGATAGGCTAGCTAGTTAAGCAAGAGTGCTTTAGCTAGTGCCGCACGGCCCTTCACAACGGTGTGAAAATAGTCGGACCGTGACACTAGGGCAGCAACTAGCATTAGGACTAGGTAGGGGTGTGCAAAAATCAGTGTAAACGATAATAACTTACAGAACAAAACCAATTCAGTTTACTCAGTTCATTTATGGACTTAGGTCAACTTTGTTCAGTTCTAATTTCCATAGCAAACTTTATTGGGTCAGTTTTAGGTCTTCATAAATATCTTTTGGTTCAAAACCGAAAAAATCGAACTTTTGCCAATGATGTATCCTAAGGCCCAAGCTCAACCCAAGTCTATCTGTGTACACTATACCCCCAAGCCCCAACACTTGACCCAGCACACTAACCCAGACGCGACAAGGGCCTTACCTTACCCCTTAGGGGGTTAGGGTTAGAAATTTCAAACCCTACGAAATTTCAACAAATCTGCAAGCCCCCTGTTGTATCAATCTTCGATTCAATATAGTGCTCCTTGTTGTTTGTGTTTGTGTGAACTGAAAGCTACAAAGCTTCTCCATTCTCATGTGAATTTAAGAGGTGAGAGAGATAGAGCCAAGAAGGCCGCAATCTCCTGCAAGCTTGTGGCTGTTCATGTGAATCGAAGAGGTGAGAGAGAAAGAGCCAAGAGGCGAGATTTGAGCAGGTTACAACTTGCAATCTCTAGCAAGGTAATGGTCTACTATTCTAGGTTCCTTTTTTTAATAAATTGAATCATTTGATGATATGTTGTGGATTTGATCTGTTTAGGTTGTTTGAAGTTAGATTTTGCTACTCCTCTTCTTTTTTTGTTTTTGGTCTATTGCATTCCTAACTCACTGCAGATTGTTGTATCAATTTCACTTCAAAGAGAAGTTTGTTTTCCTAGGAAAGATCGGTTATTTAAAAAGCTCCAGTTCGGTACTTTGGCTCGATTCAAGTTTCAATATATTTGGACCAAACCAAACTAGACAGTTCAATTTTGGTTTTTCTACTAGTTAGGATAGGTTCTTTTTTATAATCCTAAAGAACCGAAAAAATTTCGGTTTCATTATTCTCACCTCCAAACTGACCGATTGCACACCCCTAGGCCTAAGGGTCCACCTAGTGAGGATTTTGAGTGGCAATATCCAAAATTTACTGTAAGAAATAGGCATCATACGAAGTGCAAATTTTGTCATAAACATGTCATAAGGGGTATGACAAGATTGATGCAGCACTTCACCCATTAACAAGGGGAAGTTTCTAGGGCAAAAAGGAGAGAGAAACAGAAGATAACACAGGAGTTGGAAGATAGATTGCATATGAAATCTAAAGAAGGAGGAGGATTTATTAAATCAAGCAACGGCGAAGATCATGAGATTACAGTTGCAAGATAGGAGAGTTTTATGGAATTTCAGGAATGGGAAGAAAGACAAAGGTCTAGAGCTAGAAGTGGGCATAGTTATGATGAGAAAAAGGTGGCAATTGCAAGGAAAGTCTAAGTAAGAAGAAATGATGGGGATCATGGGTTACTTCTCAACATGAAGATCATGGAAGTAGTCGGCAATGGATTAAACCTGATACTCCTGAAGCTAAGTTGACGGCCATCAATCCTAAAGTACAAAGAAGCAAAATTTTAGTTTCAAGCAAACTAGAATTGATCAAAATTGATGAATGGCTTAAGCAAAAAGCTTCATAGACTTGTATCTCTCTTTTTGGTTTGCAACCGCATTGCTGCCCATGTAGCATGAAGATTGAAGTCTTGTTTAAAATTATATGTATGACTATATATGTATATGTATGTGTGTGTGTATATATATGTATTATTTATATTTGTTAATGGAGAAGCTTAGGAGGGAAGCAATTGAAGAAGAAAAAAAAAAGCAAAGAAAAGAACAAGTAGGAGAAATGCATACAAAGTGTGTATACACATTGTAATAATGGATATACCTACATAAAGATATTTATGTGTTTCCACACATTTAGCTCAAAATGAAACAATCATACTTACATGCAACACAGAAGCTCGATTCACGTACAAGGTTGCAACCAGATTTTTATTCATGTCAGCAGCATCTACAGGAGCAACACGAAGTGCCTGCAACTTGTAAAACAAAAATAGGAGCAAATAGAACAAAACCAAGAAACATATAAGAGAATGACACAAGTATGCAGAGTTTAATTGCTTTGCAACTACCAGATAAGTATTCTCCATCCCTTTAGACCATGTTTGGAACTTGAAAACATTAAAATAAAGGAAAGGAAAATATGAAGGAATCAACTTTTTCATCCTTGGTTACCAACGAAAGTGACAAAGGAAATAAAATATAGATTGAAATAATGAATAAATTTTGATTTCAAACATCACTAACATTTGATTTTTCTTAATTTTTAATCACTTTTTAATCAGAAAAGAAAAGATAATTTTATTAGAGAAAACAGGGCATCAAGAGGATGCCGGATAGTACAGCGAGAAAAACCAAAAAAAAATAACACCAGTCAAGGAGGTTATCAAGGAAATCAAGAATTACAGACAAGTCCCTCCCAAACATCCACCGTGCCAACTAGAGATCATAAACATCCAGCTACCCATGATTAATTGCATAGAAGAAACCTTCCCCTCGAAAACCCTCCTCTTCCTTTCTTTCCAAACAACTCAAAAAATAGCAAGGGGGATAGGGGAAAGGGCCTTCTTTTTGGACTTGTTGGAGCAGATCCCTTTCCAATGTCATCCTCAGCCAAAGCTACCATGACCCCCATTTGGCTTGACTAGGAAAATGGCTAAGCTCCAGAGATGCCTAGTCCAAAAGCAGTGGAGAAGGATGTGGTTCACTGATTCTGCTTCTTCAAGGCACAGATAACACCTATTCATGCAGCCTCCCAAGTGAAAAATGCAACTCTCAAGGGGACTTTCCAAACAAACTTCCAAGGAAAATTGTTCACACACTGTTCCAGCCTGCTAAGGTGATTATAATTAAACTTGACCGCGAAAATACCATACTTGCTCAGTGTCCAAACAGGCTTATTGGAAGAGACCTGTCTCTGAATATCATAAAGGATGCTGTATAAATTTATGAGTATTGATCTCTTAGTCATAAACATTCCTAATCAGGCAGACGCTCCAGAAGAATCCATTATTAGTGCTTTCTCGGCGGTGGCATATGAGAACATTTTTATAGCAGGCAAGCCTATTGGGTGGAATGGAATGAAAAGCTAAGCTGGGATTCGCCACACCAAATGTCATGCCAAAAAAATACATCCTCCCCATTTCCCACACTTAAGTGGATGTCAGCAAGAAATTCCCCCACCCTCTTTGAATGAATTTCCAAATTCCTGTGCCATGGCCTACTACCTCTTTGGAAATCCAACCATTATGATTGTCGCGACGTCCCCGATGAGCAAGGGTGCCCCGGGGTGGGCGAATAAAAGATGATTTATAATTTTCGGAAAAATTGGATGTTTGAGTCGCCACTAACCTTTTGGAGTGTGGTTAGAACACGTAATTACCACCCAATTAAGGATAGAATCGGTCTGCGTTACCATGATCGGGATCGGGAGTTCGGTTATGTGAGAGGAAAGTACTAGCACCCCCTACACACCCATTCTATGAACGGTACCTAATTAACTGACAATTATCCCCAATTAAACTTAATAGTCTTTTTATTTTACTCCCTTTGTGAATTTACAAAATATTAATGTACATGTAAATAAATAGACCACATAAATATTTACATAGTATGAAGTATAATAAAACATCCCTCAGAACTAGGACACGCAAGGCTTAAGAAGCCCACACCCCTTTTTGAAATCATAGGAATTAAAAATCGAGAAAATATTTTACAAAAATAACTCCCAGATTTATTTCAAAAAAAATTATAGAATTTTTTCAATTATTAAGTAATATTTTTGAAATTTTCTAGGAGGTTTGTGGAATCATTCGGGATAAAAAGTAGCAAAAACAATTTTCCAACCTCAAAGATATTTTTCTGATTTTTCTCTGATTTTTCTGAATTTTTTTGTGATTTTTCCATATCTTCCACAATTTTTTAAGCAAATAAATAATATAATAAAAAAATAAATAATAAATACAAAATGCCAGTCTAAGACCGGTTCACAGAGAACCAGTCCTGGGTCAACAACTAGGCCACATGTTGGCCACTGAGTGGGGTGTTCCTATATGGCCCGGATCATTGACGTGGCATCATCGTAGCCATCACAGGGAGACACAAATCGAACGGCTGTAAGGAGACCGCAAAGCACTCTGCATGCGTGGAAGGCGAGCCGCGTGTTGGCAGCTGGGTGAAGGGCAATACACAGACATGGATTAGTGACGTGGCACAATCTATACCGTTCGAAGAAAACACAAATCGGATGGATGGGGATCAATGTGTGCAGATCAGTGACGTGGCGCAATCTACGCCGTTCCAAGAAAACACAAATCGGATGGATGGGGATCAATGTGTGCAGATCAATGACGTGGCATGATCCTACTCATCGAGTGAAAGCATTGATCGAAGGGCTGTACAAGAACCACACAGCGTTCATCAGATGTGGAGCAGAAGGAGCCACGTGTCACACGCCAGTGGTTCCAAAGCCAGGGACATAAAAGGTGAAAATTTGAGTTTTTTGCCATTTTGCAACTGCCCTCCCTCTCTTTTCTCGCACAAACTCTACGATTCTCTCTTCTCTCTCTCTCTCTCTAAAACCCTAATCCTTATTCCCTCTCTCAAGCTCTCGCAGAGGCTCTCTCTTCTTTCTCTCTCAGGTTCTCCTCTTTCTCACAGAAGCTCCCTCCATCCCTCTCTCGAATCGACTGAAACACTAACTCCATCTCAATCTCTCTCTAACCCAGCAAACCCTACCTCTCCTTCTCTCTGCTCTCCATGGTTTTAAATTGCGGTAGCGGGTAGCGTAACGTAACGGTAACAGGTGTAACGGGAAGCAGGAGTAGCGGGTGTTACATAACGGGAAGCGGGTGTAACGGCCGTGAATTTTTTTGAAGCACGCACAACCTTGTGCATATTAGCGTACTTGCATGTTTTAAGCTTTTGGCCATTCTTAGAAAGGGTTTTAGTGTATTTTGGACCCTTTAGTTCGAGTAACTAAGTTATTTGGTAAGGGCAACAAGTTTACATTTGTTTTAAACCATCATTGATAGAAAATTACGTGTGTGTGCGTATTTATACTTCTCATTGTTCTTATCTGTGATAAATTCTTATGTGTGCTAAATGAATTAATAAAATAAAATACATTATACACTCCATTAATCTATTAGAAACATAAGACATACGAATAATATAAATATAAAATAGTTAGAAAAGAAAAAAGGTTGAAGTTGAAAAATAAAGAACATAAATATCACATTACTAATATTATTAAAAAAGAAAATTCCTAACAAGTTAGTATTTTGAAATTGTTAATTAATGCATCTATTGTGAGTATTTAAAGAAAAAGTAAATTTTGTATCATTGTCATCCTCATTATAATTTTTTCCCCCTCTTGCCACTTGGTATATTGAGAATGATATATGAAAGAGAGAGAAAAAGTGAGAAGAAAAAGTAAAAAATAAAATATTTTTTTGGTGTAACAATCCTGTAGCGGTTACGTAACGGCCGTAGCGGCCTTTACGTAACGGTCGCAGTCCGTAACGGCCGCTACGGCCGTGACTTTTTCTTCCCACCGATTTCGCGGTGTGTAACGGTATCGGTAACCCAAAAAACCTTTACGTAACGGCGTTACGTAACGGTCGCGGCCTTTATTTAAAACCATGCTGCTCTCTCCTCTAAAATCTCTTAGGGAACCCTAGTTCTCTATCTGTAAAGACCTATGATGCCTCCTGATCTCAATGGATGGGTCGATTTGAAAACCCAAGAAGGGTTTGACCAGGACTTGGTGATAGGGTTTTGCTTCGAGCTAAAACCCCAGCTTGTAGATAAGTAAACCCTTCCCACTTCTTCCTTTCTATTTTGCTTGTATGATTGTGTGTGCGTGATCCGAGTGTTGTTATCTGGTGTTTCAGGTGTTTTAGTGCTTGTGACTCGAGTGTTGTTGTGTTTGTGATTCAGATGTGCATTCGTGTGCGTGATTCGAGTGTTGTGTTATGTGATTCGGATGTTTCAAGGTTCGATGGTTAGGGTTCAGGGACGAGTTTGACTCATTCGAACCCTAACCCACTGAGTTATGGCAGGGTTGACTCGCATAAGTCAACCAGTGAGTTCTAGTGGACTCGGTTTGGCCCGAGTGAGCCTAGTGGGATCTGACAGGTGTCGAGTTCGATTTAGAAATGGGCTTAGGGTTTTCAAATGGGTCAGGTTTATTTTTAAAATGAATGTGGGCTTAGGTTTAAAAATGTTCGGGCCTGGGTTAATTTAAAACAAGTGGGCCAAACTTATTTTAAAATGAACAGCACGGGGTATTCAAAAGATTAGTGGACCTGGTCTTTTTTTAAAAATGGGTACGGGCTTGGGTAATTTAAAACTGGTCCTAGGCCTCAGGGATTTAAAAAGGGAGCTGGGCCTGGGTTCAAGTTTAGAGCAGACTTGGGCTTTGGGTTGTTTAAAACATTTGGGCTTTGGGCTGTTTAAAACGGGTTTGGGCCTCGGGGGGTTTTAAAAGAATGGTTGTTGGGCTTTGAGGTTTTTTTTTTTTTAACATGGCTGTTGGGATTTGGGTTTTTCTTTTTTGAAAAAAAAAAAAAGGGTTTGAGGGTTTTAAAAATGAGTATGGGCTCGGGGGTCTTTTAAAAGTAAATGGGCTTGGGTTTTCTTTTTAAAACAAATGGGCTCTGGGGGTTTCAAAACGGGCATGGGCTCCGAGATTTTCAAAACGGGCGTGGGCTCGTTTAAAGAGAAATGGGCTTCGGGTATTGGAAACGGTTCGGGTTTCGGGTTAGTTCAGGGCTTTACGAGGGTTCAATTAGTGCCGGGTTTGGGTTCGATCAGTGCCGAGTTCGGGTGTGGGGATTCAAAGGTGTTTGGTTGGGGAATTCTGCCAATGCTGGGGTTCAGTGATGCTTGAACCCAACAATTGGGCTTGTAATCCTGCATTTTGAGTCTCACATACAATTTTACAAAGTATATTACAAAGCAAGAAGGAAAGGCCCTCAGTCTTACTTCTAGTCTTCCTCTCCTTCGATCTTCTAGTAATCCGTGTGTGTCTGTTAGAGTGTCTTTTTGGGGGCTTCTAAGCTCTCAAGTTCTGAATGGGAGGCACTACGGAGTGCCTGCTCAGAGATTGTTGCAGCTTTGAGGAATTGCTTCCTCTCAACTTTTGTCTGTCACTCTTGCTGAAGGTCTGAACTCCTCTCTCAATTTCTCAAAATGCGTCTCTCAATTCCTCCCTTGTCCAATCAATTGCTCAATTTTCCCCCTTCTCTAATTGCTCTCTTCCTTTTTGGCTAATTGCTCTCTTCTCTAATTGCCTCTATCTGCTCAAATTGCCTTCCTCCTTTTTTCTGTGCAAGACTCCCTATAAAGTCTAGGCAGTGTATTTGGCGCTTGATTGATTTCCCTCCAGCAGAAATCTGTTCCCCTATTCCCGCCACAGTTAATTGGAGATTCGGGCAGGGGGGAATATGTGGCAGTTTCTCTCTTATGCGCACATGTTTATTTTATTATTTTTTTGAATTTCATTTAACGGCTCTAACTTACTGATTTTCTTTCCAATTTTGATGAACAGGAAACCTCGAAGGTGCTTTGGAATATGCTGCTAGAGCTCAACTGAGGATTTTGATTTTCTTTGTATTTCCAGTATTTTCTTTGTATTTCCTTGTATTTGCTCATTATTTCCCTATATTTGCACCTTATTTCCCTATATTCAGTATTTTATCATTTCCTTGTATACTTTGATTTGGGTCTGTGCCTCTTTGCATTTCAGTATCTTGTGACTTGGGCTCGAGCCCATTTAATAAAATATTTTAGTTTCTTTAGGCACGCTTGGGCCACTTTGTATGAAAATCCACAAGAATTAAAACTTAGACTTCTCCGAATTAACAAATTTTTGCCCACGTGAATAATTCTTCACCATTGTAAAATTCCAGCACTTGGTCTTGAAATAACCGGTTAAGGACATGGTGGGCAATCAACTTAGGGCTCCTACTTATGCATGAATATCGATTAAAAATTCAAAGGCTTACAGTTAATTAACAGAAATTCCCGACCTCATTTAAATTTCCATAACATGATTCTGAAAAATCTGGTTAGGGACACTTAGGGAAGTTAAACTAATTATAATTAAATGACCTCATTTTCAGATTATGCATTTGAAGTTTGAACTGATTTTGAATTAGGACCAATAATAAACTTAATTTGCAATTAAGGTGACCTAGTAAAAATTACGGTGTCTACAATGATGAAGGCCATATTTAGTGGCAGTAACCTCCCTCAAGTAATAATTTTTAATCATGTAAGAACAAAGTTTCATTCTTAATAGAATTTGACATAGAGAGAAAACAAAATTGAAGATGGGCTTCCTTCTAATTTTCTTATCCTTTACTTTTCTCAAACAAAATCCATGATCCAAAGGATCCTCGGGCTTCCTGGTTACTATTTTGCTGAGACATCATGTTGATAAAGGAATATTGCTATTGCACTAACCAAATGAAAACTTTTCTTCACAATATTCCTTTTTACTATTGTTGCAAGTTGCAACTCATTTTGAGATGTTTAGCCAAGAGACATATTTGTCTGACATATATAGCATCTCTTCTCTCACTCATCAAAAGAAGGGCAGGGAGGAGGAACTCCTCTCTAGGCCATTTTCCTTGCACATTCTTTGCCTGCCATTGCAGACCATCAGATTCAATTACCAAAACAAGACCTTTCATGGGAAATTGTCTTCGTATTTTTTATTTTTTTTCTTTTCAAGATCCATTTAAGAACCAACTCTGGAAGCAACTGTAATAAACGAGAGAAAACAAAAATGAAAGTCGTGTGAGTGAGGACGGGACCTGGGAATAGCAATTGAGAGCATTGGCGTAATCTCCTCTGAAGAAGCATTGGTTGCCTTTCTGCTTCGAATCCAAAGCAGCTTCTTTGTTCTTAGACCAAAAGGGCTTATTCGGATCCACCAGGTCATTGACAATCTGCGAAAACAGAATTTTCTTGAATTTATCTGATAATGAAATAATGACAGTGATGAAAAGGGCGAAGAAAGAAGTTCAATGAGGGGTTTGCTTACCCGGTGAAATGGTTCCCACCGAAGAAAAAAATCAAAAAGAGAAGAACAAGTGCGAGGAAGGTCGTGACGAGTGCTATCTGCTACCATCTGCTTTAGGCCGTCAGGAACTACAGATTTCAACTCTTCCATGACTCTCTTCCACAGAGAGACAGAGAGCAGGGATTCGTTCTCGTCTCGTCTCTCCTCAGTCGCCGAGTCCAACCTTACCAGCACGTTCCGCGGGAGCATTTGAAGAGTCTTTTTCGAATTTAAATTTTTTTTTAATTAAAGTTATTTGACAACAATTTGATGTGAAACTTTATGTTCAAAATTGTTGGATCCAAAAAAACATAGGCCTAGCTTGTTTTAATGAAAATACGCTGGAATATTCAATGTGTTTATTTAAGAGATGCTAGAACAAACTATATTTACAAAATTGATGCAGCACTTTTTATTTCGGGCGAGGGTCACGTCAACTTATGTGTGGCGGTTAAAAAACATTATCTCAGGTAGCGTTTTTTTGCTCAATTAAATTATGTTTTCTTCTTTTCTCTCTATCTGCAATTCACAAAAAGGGTCAAGAGCAGAGAGAGCCGAGTAGGGCGCCGATTGGCATAAACAGATTTTGCAGGTGAACATTGAGAAGATAGTATATGTAAGGAAAAAAAATGAGGTATGCTTTCATACATGAAGTTGTTTAAAACTACTTCTTGTTGTTCACAATTTGAGTTGAGATTTTGAAATTTGTATTAGTTTTCAGTATAAATTGGTATTTTGTATCTTGAATTGAGTTATATTGAGTCACTTTGATGATTTAAGGCATCCTTGTGGAACCCCTAAATTAAGGTTGAGGTATTTTTTTCATATCTAAATTTTTCATGCAGAAATGATGAATGAATATTAGATTTATTTGAATAAATTATGAATGCATATAAAATTTTGTGTTTGATATCATGAAATTATATTATATCATTTGTATTTTTTTTATCCTTTATTTTTGTTACAACAACATGTTTTTTTGTGTTTTTAATTTTTAAATTTTGTGGTAAAATTTGTAAGAAGAATCAAAATTTATGGCTATTTGTTGTTATGTTTTAATATTCAAAATTGATTATTTGTGTTAAATTATTCAATTTTATACAAAATTATTAACTATAATTGAAATAAAATGGAAATTTAATTTTAAAATAATTAAAATAAAATATTAAACAATATGTTTGTTTATGTTTTGAATTTTTAAATTTTGTGGTCAAATTTGTAAGAAGAAACAAAATTTATGGCTATTTGTTGTTATGTTTTAATATTCAAAATTGATTATTTGTGTTAAATTATTCAATTTTATACAAAATTATTAACTATAATTGAAATAAAATGGAAATTTAATTTTAAAATAATTAAAATAAAAATATTAAACAATATGTTTGTTTATGTTTTGAATTTTTTAAATTTTGTGGTCAAATTTGTAAGAAGAAACAAAATTCATTAAGAAAAATTGATTAATTAAATTGTTTAAGAATTTATCTTCATAATTCTTGTAGTTTTATAATTAAATTTACATGAAAATTATATTTCATAAATTGCGTGTTTCTGTCAACTTTTCATAATTATGTGATAAGAATTAATATGAGCTAGTTTGGCAATGGAAAACATCTTTCACTTCTCATTTTTCAGTTTTTCAAAGACTTATAAAATTTTCTTGGCTGAGTTTTTAGTTTTTTAAGATTTGTATTGAAAATATTAAAAATAGAAAATTTGTTTAAATGTGCAAAATAGTTTGTTATTTTCTTTATAGATTTCAAAGTAATGCAAAAAAATTATTTTCCTATTTTTAGGTAATATAATTTTTTTTTAAAGTTAATTTTAAAGTTTTATCTATAATAGAGAATAAATTTTAAGACTTAAATTTGACTTCATTTGGATTTGAAATTTAATACAATTTTATACCATATCTTATCTAAATTTAAAGTCTCAATTTATATGCTTTAAAATGTAGTATAAATATAAATTCATGTAATTTTGGTTAAACTTAATTTTGAAATAAATATTTTGTGTTATTTTTAAATTTTAGAAGCATTTTTTTACTTAATTTAAATTTTCTACAATTACAAAAATTCCTTGGTAAGAAGCAAGAGTATTATTCGACAACATATTTCAAAGCAAATAAGCACAAGCAAGCAAAGTAAAAGAGATAAGGAGAGAAGAGCTTGAGACAACGATATTAACGTGGTTCAGTACCCAGCCTACGTACACGCCTGAGCACCAAGTCAAGAATTCCCAAATCCACTATACGATCTCCCTTCAAGATAGAAAAGCCTTCACAAAACAGGATTCTATCTCAACTGCTCACCAAGAGCTACTGTTGACTTTTTGAGTCCGATCCTTATTTTGATTATAACAAACCATAACATCTTACTTGTGTATTGAGTGTGAACAGGTTTATATGTCTATAAGCACAAGTGACGGATGTAGAATGAAATCCGTAAAGAGCACCTAAACTAGCACACCAATCGGCGTATTCCATGGGATTGCAAATGAGCAAAACATGAAGATTTTATTTGTTTTTAAGTTGTAATAGTAAATTAGCTTTGAATGCGAATGCATATCACATGATTTAATTTGAAACTCAATGACCTTAGATTGACCGTAAGAACCCAAACCTTCATGAAAACATTTTTCCAAAACAAGTTCTTTCAAAAAAAAAACCCTTCATGTTTCTTCCAATGCATTGATGAGCACTTTTATCTATCAAACACTCCTTATCTTAAAAGTGTCCAACACTAAAGTCATGGGATTTTCTTTTAACTTTTTGTTGATACCAAAAATGTTCAAATTGGAGTTGTATATAAAAAGTTATGTCCAAAAAATCAGAAGGATCTTCGCAGCAAAAAACTCCCTTCATGTTTCTTCTGTCTCATTGAGGAGCGTTTTTCTCAATTTTCTTATCTTAAAAAATGTTCAATATGAAAGTTCTGGAATTTTCACTTAACTTTTTGTTGATACCAAGAACGTCCAATTTGGAGTTCTATAGAAAAAGTTATGGCCAAAAAAAAAGTGATTTGATGGTTTCTACAAAAGGCCAAAAATGAATCTGGTCTACAAGAAATAGTCGACGATTTGGGAGAGCCCAGAAAAATCGTTGACGATTTTGTATGGTGTTAGAATGCTCAAACGGGCATAAAACTACTAGTTTTCAAAATAAAATCATTTCTTTATTCTCCCAAAGGCCATAAAACAACTATATGCCTAAAATGCCTATATATACCAACCTTAAAGCATTTGAATACATTTTGGCCAAGCTCATATCATTCTATTTCATTGTTGGGCAAATCCAAGAACATTCACTCTCATTTTCTCTCCCATACTCTTATTCTAGAAAATCTTTTTCTTGGGAAAGATCATTCATTGCTCTTGAGTTTTTGGAGAAGCATTCATTTAGGGGTTCATTTTTGCACATCAAATTTCTCATACTCTTCTACTTGAAAATATTTTTAGGGAAATTCTTTTGGGATATACAAGCAAGGCTTGAGCATATATTTACAAGTTCATATATATTGCTTGAAAGCTTCTTGCTATTTGATTTATCAAAGGTCATTCTTAAAGCAAATCATTTTCATATTTATTTTGTAAAAATCATTTTGAGAGTCAAACCCCAACTTCTCCCACATTCTTTTTGAAAAATATTTTTGGAGAAATATCTAGTTGGTTTTAAATTTTTGAAGTACTTATCATATATATTTTATTCAAAGATTAAAAAATATTCTTGAGAAAAAATTCACATTTATTCTATTAAGCTTCAAGTCATATCATTTGAGAGTGTTTAGGATTTCTTTGTACAAATCAGCTTGTTTAAGAAGCATCTTCTCACATGCACTAAATTTCATATCATTTGTATTTACGGTTCAGATTGTGAACCGTCGTGAGGTAGCTACACCTCGTGTGAAAGCAACGGATTGTAAAGAGGTAGCTATGTCTTGTGTAAGCAGCAGATTGTAAAGAGGTAGATACGCCTTATGTAAGCAGCGGATTGTAATGGGAAGTACCGCCCGATTTTAAGGAGCGGATAGTAGAATCCTTGGGTGTTTTGACCACGGCGAGGACGTAGGTGGGTTTTCCGAACTTCATTAAAAACTTTGTGTTTGTGTTGTCCCTTCCCTACACTATTTTATTTTCGCACTTGTATGCTTTCATTTATGTTATTGTGATTATTGTGCTTACTTAAATATTGTTAGCATTTAAATTGTTATTGCTTTGAGATTGCTAGTAAGACCTTAGGTTGTGAAATACTAATTGTGTTTAAATTAGGATACTTGACCTAGAATTTGTTTTACCTAATTTACCTCCCCTTTTGAGAATACACCATAACTCTCAATTGGTATCAGAGCCTCATTGCAAAAAGTTTAAACGTATTTGTTAAAGATCACGATGGCTCACGTTGGTGTATCCCCATTCAGTGAGGAACAATCTTTAGCGAGACCTCCATTATTTCATGGTGAAAATTTTACTACCTCGAAATTAAGAATGAGCATTTTTATAAAATCAATGGATTGGAGGGCCTAGCAAGTGATTGTTAGGGGAATTTGTATGCCATTAAATGAAAATGATATTAAAGCAAATTCAAATGCCATGGATGTGCTATATCACGCTTTAGATTCTAATATTTTTCATGAAATTATGGCATGTACATGTGCCAGAGATATTTGGGAAGAGCTTGATAGGAAGTATGGAGGAGCCAAGGAGAAGGAAGCTGTCACTCTGGATATATCAAGTAAAAGTGGAATGCTGTGGGCTAATTACATTGGTCAAGGAGGAGGTACATGTATCTCAGCCTATTTTAGTTAATGATTCATTTATTGATTCATATGATGATTTTTGCGATAAATTTTGTGATAAATCTTACGAAAAATCATATGATGAATCCTATGTTACATTATGTGATGAATCAGTTGATATCTTTTGTGACAATATTGTTATTGATGCATGCAATGATTCGTATGATATAGATTGTGATATATCTTGTATTGAATCATGTGTTGAGTTTAATGATGAAAGCATGCCTTTGTATGTATTTAAAATATATAAATTTCTAGTTAGGATGTCCAAGAAGAAAATATTTTTGAAAAATGTGAATAAAATGCTAGCAAAACATTTAGAAGAATTAAAAGATCATCATGCTAGTTTAGAGAAGAAAAAGATAAAAAAGATATTGAAAATTATCTTCTTAAAGGGAAAAATGGAAGATCATTTGAGAATGATACCCAAAGCCAAAAATAGAAAGAATGACTCAAAGAAATCCTTAGGAGTTAGAAAAGAAAAATATTTTCAAAAAGGATTCAAGATCACCTCATAAATCCCATGATCATTTGCATGCCTCATTTATTAAAAATGGGCTTAATAAGAAAATTCTTTTACGTGTAAATAAAGTATATTCATATTGTGAAAGATTAGGGCACATTAAAGGTGCTAGAGGCAAGGACAGCAAAATGGTATGGGTCGTCATGAAAGCAAACCACTCATGACCAAGAGAAGAATGAGTCCCAATAGGAATTACCTAAGTAATTAATATATCCTTAGTCCTTAGTTTTATTAGTAGTGATGACTAAAAGGCTTAGAAAGTAGTTTGGGATTAATTTGACAAATCTTAGAATATGCATTCACTAGGCAATATTTTGTATACTAAGAACCTTAAAGGAATCAACAAATACTAAAATTCAAGTAATGTATCCAATCCGAACTTAATGCATATACATCGTAATGATTGGGTAAAATATAAAAACATTGGCCATAGCATGCCAACTTTTAACTGAAAAAGAATGAGTTATTTTTCACTTAAATGGGACGTTAATGTCACATCCCGAACTTAGAAATGGGACCCAAGGGTGAAAATGTAAACCAACCAGTCCCTATACCATATAAAACATTCAAGATACAGGACAAAGGATAAGGGTCCGACCCCGTGGGGTTCCCAGGCACCCTATATACATCCAAATATAAAAAAATGTACGTAGCGGAATAAAGTCTTACTATATACATACAGTACCATACCAGAGTCTATACAAGAGCAGAAACAAACTCTAACATACAACATACAACTAGGTGCCCAACACATCCCTAAATGGCAACCCATCAAAACACAGTCCTAATACTTACCAAAGCGCTAACCGCAATACACTAGCCACTACGCTCCCCACACTAGGACGCTAGCTCCGGTTACTCGAAGGACCTGAAAAAATGTACATACAGTAGGGGTGAGACACCTCTCAGTAAGGATGAACACAGGTTATATTGGTGTGTGGCATTTGAGTGTTATCATGATGCAACATACACACAGTTAAATGCAGTTCTAGTACTAATTTTACACAGTGCATACAAGCACACACACATGATCAGCAATCCTTGTGTCATCACACCCATCGGCTTGAAGCTAGCCCGCGACATACGGCGTTGGCCCGTAGCCAACCCACGTAACACGGTGCCACCGACACATGGCTAGTCCCCGACTCCCGTGGCATTGTACCGGCGCTAAACTGGTGGATCCACACCCTTCGACCTGATCTGTCGGAATAGGCTCACGCCCTCGGATATAGAGTCGGACCTCTTCCAATCTATGGTCAGCGATTTCATACGCCCTCAGATATAGAGTCAGACACTCTCAGTACCTGGAACAATTCGGAACTACGTTCCTACTAGCATTTCAACCAATCACACACACATGCATGCTCATATAACCAAACAAACCACACCCATTTTGTAATCTAAAATCATGGTTTTTTGAACATATACAATTTAAAACATGTCAAGGCATGACCATCCCTATAACACAGTATAAATCAACATATACGTTCGGTTTCCAACAAAACTAGGGATGCAGCCCGTCGCCCCCTTTTTCCCAAAATTGTAATCACGAAAAACTCATAGTTTTCCCCGTTAGATCCCCCAAATGAGTAGCCAAAACACACACAGGACCATGAACCACAGTTCTACCGAGTCCGTTTTCAAAAATAACCGATATAAACACAATTTCCTTTACCTTTCCCCCAAATAGCAAATCTCAAACTCTAAAGTCCCTAAACAGCGAACCGAGTTCCAAAACCTACAACCAATAGTACAAAATATACTCACAACAGTGTTCTCTACTAAACCACCAGAACAGAATTGAAAACCGAGGCTTACCTAGATTTTAAGTTGAAACCCAAAAATCTCGGAAACGGGATTCCGATCCATATAACTCGTAAAGAATCATTCCACGATCCTCATGGTAACTTCAGATTTATGATTCTAACGACGAACGGTGAAAAAATTTAAAAAGATAGTGTCGCGACCTGCTCATTTTTCCACTTTTTTTTTTTTTAAATGATAATATCAATAGCACATTTCTCATATTTCAGTTTAGCAGGTCACAATCCACCTGGACCCATGGGTACCAGGGATATATCAGAACATACAGCAGAAGAACTAGTAGTAGAAAACATACAATAATGTACATCTCAATACCATATAATACAATATATCAGAGTTGTTATAGTCCACAATATTTCCATATATACATCCCAAAATAAATCTAGGGACATTTCCCACAAAATCTAACTATCCCTACAAAAAGAAACTTACCCTTCAAAAGGGCAGATATCCAACACTAGGTCAGCGGGGCTTTTCCCGATCTTCTATCAGGGGCTCATGAAAAGTTTATAAGATTAAGGGGTGAGACACCTCTCAGTAAGGGAAATAAATTAATACTAGTGTGTGGCAACATGAGTATTCTGTGTTGTATATATCCCATACATAACGCATTCAATACTGTTTTGTCAAATCATGGCAAAACATATTGCATTTTCATAAACATATCTCATCGCATATAGTAATAATAACATAAAAACCATCCTGGTAGGTTAGCTGGCTATTGTCATGTATTACCCCCACATGACTGGATTGTGTGGCCCGAAAGCGGGACCTGACAATGGTTGGCCGACCACTGTCAAGTCAAACAGTAGTCTGTAAGTCCGATGAGTCTGCCAGACCTAGTCCGTACACTAGGGGCGATCACAGCACACTTCTTTAATAACCATATCGACCATCCAATCTCACACCACTCCGTATAGCGGCATTAACACAAATATCATGATCACGAAGACCATGGACACATAGCAACGGTACTGTGAAAGTGCTAGCCTAGACCAAGCCAACCAGGTTCTGATATCATATACATATACTAAAATCGTGATACATGGATATCTCATATCATTAATTATCAAATCAATCATATCATTTTGCACATAAACGTATATCATAAAAATCATCGGCCCGTACGCCGGTATTATAAATTTTATCATAATTTGGCCCGTACGCCAGCAATTCATATCATAGCACGGCCCGTACGCCGGCAATCACATCATAGCACAGTCCATACACTGGCAAATCACATCATAGCACGGCCCGTATACCGGCAAACATATCATAGCAGTACCCGTACACTGGCAAATCACATCATAGCATGACCCGTACGCCGGCAAACATATCATAAAAATCTCGGCCCGTACGCCGATTTTTCCATCATAAAATCCATATCATAATTACATTTCCAAAAACAATATTTCATAACATTTTATACTCATGCCACACTAACAAATTTTCATATATTCAACATACGATCATTTTCACAGAATTTGCCGAATACAAATCATATATATATATATATATATATATATATTCATTTTTCCTGAATCCAGATGTTATATATATAAATACATGCATTTTCTCAAAACAAAACTAGCTTAATTTATCCCCTTACCTGTTTCCTGAAAAGCCCCTAAGAAAATTCTACCCCGCACCCACAAGGTTTCCAACTTGACACCCTAAAAATGCAAACCCCTAGTATTAAAGTTCAGTATTTTTGTACGTACAACATTTTCTATAACTACCACTAAGTCAAATTCGGCTTAAAAGTCTTATCTCAACTTAGGGATGATTTCCAACGTTCCCAATTCAACATCCCTGGAAATAAAAACTCCCAGTATTAAAGTTCAGTATTTCTAAGCGTATAACACTTTTCTTAACTGTGACAAATCCAAATATTGAATAAAAATCCTTACCGTGGATTTAGAATGGTTTCCACCTAACTTCACCAACGATCGGCTCTAATAGATTTTGAGAGAACTTCCTTAGGAGCGTCGTGGTGACTTTGAATTGTCGATTTGACGAAGATCTGTCCCAAAATCAATGAAAGAAAGAGGGAAAACCAAAGGGGAGAGAGAGAGAAAAGAGGTGGCTTCCTCTGTAAGTTAAAAATCCGGATTTCTTGTATTTATAGAGCAAGATTCGTCGACGAGCCACGTCCTTTGTCGACGAATTCTCATTAATTTCGTCGACAAAATCTAGTCTTCGTAGACGAAATTCAATTGGCTAAAAAACCCCTCTCGGTATTTCTTCGTCGACAAATCCCCTATGTTTGTCGATGCATCGTCTTAAGCCTTCGTCGACGAATCCCCTGTGTTCTTCGATGAAGCCTTAATGATCCCCTTTTCCTTTATTCCTTCCAAAATGCAATGTCATCGACTGCCTTCTTCTACTTCCGATTCCTATGCCCTTTTCTTTTATTATTTAAATATCATTTTAAATTCGGGTCGTTACAGATAGAGCATAGGGAGAGTTCTAGAGAGAGAGAGAGAGAGAAGATAGTTGAGTTTTCTTAGCTTGCAAGTAATGAAACTTCTATTTATAGCCCTTTGACTCGGCCGTATTCGTCGACTAAATGGCGTCCTCGTCGACGAATCTGTCATTGCCTTCGTCGACGAAACGGTGGCCTCGTCGATGAGCCTAAGATCCCCGGTTTCCCGAAATCTCTTGGCTTCTCCTTATTGACGAGCCTTTGAACTTCGTCGACGAGAGATACAAGGCCTTCGTCGACGTACTCTAGCTTCGTCAACAAATACTGTTCAAATTCTAATTTTATCCCTATCTTAATTATTTAAACCCATACATCACAGTTCGGGTTCTTAGAGTTAGTCTCTACCTAATTCATATTATTCCTTAGATTTGTTCAAAGTAAAGGCTATAAGCTTATTGGCTAAAATTTCCAAAATCTTGTATTTTTTAGATTAATAACATAAATTATCATATCTTAAATAATCTCTCAGAAGCATGCTGAATTAAATCCACTTCCAAGTGGACAAAAGCATCTTTGCTTGGTACACAATTCTTATTGCTTAACTCACACTTAAATATAAATATCTTAAGCTAAGCATACCTTTGTCCATTGCACGGAATTAAGCTTTAGGAATCCATCTTGTCATATACTGCTTATCCCTAAACTCATTTTTGAACATAAAATTTTGATAAAAAGGTTAGTCATCACAAGCAATTCGTAGTTCTTCTGGGGGATCCTTCTTAAACTTAGTAATAAGCACTGATAATCATAAATCACTAATATATTAAGTGCTTATTTTAAAGACATCCTTCCATAATAAAATTAGGGTCATTCTTGAAGGGATTCAAATTTTTCACTTAGTTACAATTAAAATATTCCCTTTGTGCTTTAAAATGCAAAAGCTCTCTAATTTTGATTCAACTCCTCCATAGGAAATCTCTACCAAACCACGACCATATCTGGTAAAGATTCATCTTTTCATTGGTTCGTATCCTTGCTCCAAATTGTGATCATATCTAAAGGATACCCTCCAAGTGTGAAAATCAGAAATCACCAAAGAGCAGTGTTAAAAAATTCATAAACTCTTGATTGCTCTTTGCCCAATCTGTTTGGACATATTTGCTAGCATGAAAATATTTTGAATATTGTCTTGCTTCTTCGAATACTCTTCAGAACTTAATAGTAGTTTAATGTTTAGGAGTATTTATTCAATCCCTCTTCATAAGATCTCAAATTAAAATCATATCATTCAGAACTTCATATCCTTAGAATGACATTGAATGGTTAAGAAGATTGCACTAGGTTTCAATCTAAATGAATGCATGAATTCCAAGGAAACCTATGCATGAGTAATTAAATTTGAAAGCCATTCGAACTTAAGCGTCTCAAGTGTTGAGATTCATAAGGAAAGAGGCAAAATAGGCTTAATATACTTAAAGGATATTCATTGTGACTTTTTGGTCCTCTAAGCCTATGCATCCAAAGCCATGTTCAAATCATTGAAACTTTTAGGGGATTTGGCTAAAAATTGAAGAATGAAAAATTAAAAGAAAAAGGCATAAGATGGTGTTAGGAAAGTACATAACTTAGGGGGAGCATTTCTTTTTATAATCTCATGACTCTATTAAATGCTCTCATGGTCACATGCTTGTATAAAAACAACACTGCAGCTTACTACCCATAATGTATTAAATAATTAAATTTCTTTGATGGATAGTTAACTTATGGTATCATGAACTGTTATTGGTCATTTTGAATTGATACCATCTGCTTGCTGATAAAAGGGCAAATACTTGAATGCTTGAGCTAAATGTCATCTGCATAGTTAATGCAAATCCTTGTGAATTGCATTCTAGTAGAGGATTAGGTTGTTGCATGTTGAACTTTATTTTGAAGAATGATTTTATATTAAATGGATGTCTGATCTTCATCCTTATCTGGAAATGCATGCATGAGAACGTACAGGGGAGCTAAGCTCCATCCTTAGAGATAAAGGAATTAATTTAAAACCTTGAGGACTCATATGCATCATTGTTGTGCTTTTGGAATATTGAGGCTCTTCTGAAAAACCTTGAACATCATATCTGGCTATTTATGCTCTATGAATAGATATGGATTATTCTCAGGTTATGAGCACTAAGTTATGCCTTAATATTATATACTCTTGATGCATTTGTGGTCTATAGGGGCGATTATACTGGTCAAATGATAAAATGCCTTGATAGATATCCAATATAGTTCATTTAAAGGTTAAAAAATGATTGCTTATACAACTTAATGTGTTTAGTAAAATTAACCTTTGTTAAGTATTAGTAATTCATTTCATCTAAGTTTGTATTCAAATCTAAAGGGAGAGATTTTACAAAAAATTTCATGTCTTGTGCTCACCCTACTTTCGGCTTAGATTTATGCTTTTTGTGGCTTGCGCTTTTAAATGTGATGATTTTATTGAAAATCTTAAATGAAAATATATTTGCTTTGCCATGAGTTCTTTGCGTTTGCCATATGGTCCTTGCTTTAACTTTTGATATCTTTGGGATCTATGTGGTTGAACTTTGTGGTTAGATCTTGGTTTGTTTTTAAATGCTTAATTAGAAAAATGAAGCTTGCTTGATCTTATTGTTAAAGTTTCTTTTTCAGCAAGCTTAAGCCCCAAAACTTATTTGTTATATCCAAGGGGGACTTTTTTTGGCAAGAACTGAACTTATATAGGATATATCTTGTGTCATGCTTGTGTGCTTAACAATACTCATGACATGCATTATTTGATATCTGAAATTCTTTTGTGTCGTGAAATTTTTTAAAATTTAAGGGCCTTGGAATTTAAATGGTCTTCGTATCAAAGAAGTTAAGGGGGAGATATTTTTTGAGCAAAATTCTTTTCCTCCACATTTGATATCTCCCTACCCTTTTGTTTTTAACAAAATGGAAAATGATAAATATGCTTAATTGAATATCTCTTAAGAAAGCTTCAAACATAAATTGCACATTTGAACCAAACTAATCTTAAATGTTCAGCTTGAAAATTTATGAAGTCTTCATGTTTATATATGAGTTGTATTGAATATCACTTTTAAATTATACATATTGTGAGGGGAAGCCTTTTCACGCTAACCCAATTTTGCTCATGTGTTTGTCATCATCAAAAAGGGAGAGATTGTTGAATTTTTGAGTCCGATCCCTGTTTTGCTTATGACAAACCACAACATCTTGCTTGTGTATTGAGTGTGAACGGGTTTATACATTTGTAAGTACAAGTGATAGATGCAGAATGGAAGCCGTAAAGAGCACGTAAACTAGCACACCAATCGGCATATTCCATTGGATTGCAAAGGAGCAAAGTATTAAGATTTTATTTGTTTTTAAGTTGTAATAGTAAATTAGGTTTGAATGTGCATGCCTATCACATGATTTAATTTGAAGTTCAATGACCTTAGATTGACCATAGGAACCCAAACCTTCATGAAAACATTTTTCCAAAACAAGTTCTTTCAAAAAACCCCTTCATGTTTATTCCAACGCATTGATGAGAACTTTTCTCTATAAAACACTTCTTATCTTAAAAAGTGTCCAACATTAAAGTTGTGGGATTTTCTCTTAACTTTCTATTTCTACCAAGAACGTTCAAATTAGAGTTGTATATAAAAAGTTATGTCTAAAAAACTGAAGGATGACCGTAGCAAAAAATTCCCTTCATGTTTCTTCTGTCTCATTGATAAGCATTTTTCTCAATCCATAACTTCTTATCTTAAAAAATGTTCAACATGAAAATCTTGAGATTTTCTCTTAACTTTCTGTTGATACCAAGAACATCTAATTTGGAGTTCTATAGAAAAAACTGATGGCCAAAAAATAAGTGCTTTGACAGCTTCTATGAAAGGCCAAAAATGAGCCTAGCCTACAGGAAACCGTCGACGGTTTGGGAGAGCCCAGAAAATCCCTCGATGGTTTTGTGTGGAGTCAAAATGCTCAAACGGGCGTAAAATACTTATCGAAGAATATTTCCTTAAACCGCTCCCACATCATCTCCACAGGTACTGTCCTCTGCTCTAAAAGTCTCACTGCCGACCACCATCTCTCAGCCTCCCCAGTCAGTCTGTAGGTGGCAAACAGCACCCTCTGTTCCTCTGAACACTGTAGTACTGCAAACACTTTCTCTATCTCCTGCATTCAGTTTTCAGCAACTGCAGGATCCGTTCCTCCTTAGAAAGCCAGAGGATTCATCTTTATAAATTTCTCGATCGAGCTACCATGACCTGTCGATGGACCACCCTGTTCCTTCGAACTCTTGACAATTTCTGCCATAACCTTCTGTGTCACGTTGCGTAAGACAGCATCCAAATCACTACCTGCAGTGCTTGAGGGTCCAGCACCCTCACTCCCACTGGCGTGGGCACTACTGCCACTAGGGTCCATCCTGAAAACAAATGACTTAACTCAGAATCCCTTTTCTATTTATATCACCCAACCAATATAATGTATACTTCTAATTAATTTATCCCTCCGGATCTTAATTCAAGGTTCAATCTTGTAACCTAAATACCCAACCTGACGATAGCTTACAATGACTTTCCTGAGATCGTCAACCTAGGAAAATCACATAAACCACCACGGAAGTCCTGCATCTAGATTACAAAACCAGACCTCAAATTCCCTTATCCTCTACTCTGGTATTATTATTACTGCTGCTTTCTAGAGTCTACAGAACCTAGTATCTTAGGCTCTGTTACCAAACTATGACAACATAAAAAATCTTAATATAAAATGAAACATAATAAATAGAAAAGTCAACCCGAACCTGTGGGTAACGGGGACACCTGTCAATCACAGCAGAAACCTAAGCGGCAGTAAGTATAAAATCTCAACCATCTAACCCTAAAACATAATACCAGAGTTTACTACATCATCAAAATACTGTATTTATATACAACCTCCAAAACATCAAAATAACCCTAGGATCATACAACAAAAACCTCCTAATCCTAGATCAAAATCTTAACCGCCTAGTGGGGTAACTCAATAAGCTCAACAGCAGCCACGACCCACCGGTCTCTCAGGGTCTCCTGAAAAATTAATTATATTCGGGGGTGAGATACTTCTCAGTAAGGGAAAATAAACTAAATACAGTTCTGTGGCAATATGAACATTCAATGCAATTATATATATATATATATATATATATTACATTTCATATCTCTGTAAACATTCATCATATCATACTGAATAATCATATACTTTCATACCTGCTAATAAATCATATCGTACATAAAACATATGTTATAACTAATAATACTGAAAATATACCCAAGATGAATAATTAAATCAATCCCTATAAACAGGTCAACTTTGCAAGGGAGACTTGCTATGTTGTAATATGATGCACCATTTTTAAGACTTTCTATATTTAACCACCTCATTTATTTTATTTGCCTAATTTCCTCAAATTTAGCAATATTATATTAAGATTTGAGTGTTCGGCTGATTCGGTGGAGTTAAGGAGACAAAGAGAGAAAGATCAAATGATTGTATTTTTTAGTGTAGGGTAAGGGTTTTTAAACCCCGACAAGTCAGTTGCCTGAAGTGGGCATTACGGTCGCTTGGGTCGAAAATAGTAAGATTTGGTCGACTGGACAAGTCCTTTGGTCGCCCGAGTTGCCTGAAAACACAAGAACACCTAAGGCACATGTATTCGGTCAACTGGGCTATAATGTTCTTAGATTTAACTTGGAATACTTAAGGTAATGAACTAATTCTTCTGAAACAACTTTCTTAATGTGTAATTTGCTTCAAATTCTCTCCTTTTTGGTTTAAGATTATTCATTTTGCACATGAATGGCCATATTTTGAATGGATTTCCAATTTAGCTATTGGTGCATAGGTTTCTTTGAAATCAATGCTTTCATCTTACTTGAAACCTTGTGTAACCAACCTTGCTTGGTTGTGGCCAACAATGCCATTTTCATATACATTTTCCAATAATTATGTGATCAATAGGCCAAGGAACTAACATCCAAAATTGTCTTAACTCATTTCATCTTTGATTTGCAAAAAATAAAAATAAAAAGTTATGGATTCTAAGGGCAGAATATTTATCTATGTTTTAGAGTGAAGAGCCAGTAGTTACCCTATGTAGAGATTTACCAAGTGTTTGATAAAAAGTTGAAAGATGAATAGGGAGTATGGACTTCTATAAAAAAAAAAAATAAGCCTAATATTTTCTTGCTTGTGGATTAAACATGATAAGCATATTCTAACCATTTAGGCAATGAGTGTTTAGGTATATACAGATCTTTCTTTGAACATTGCTCTTGGTGATAGGAAGCATTGTCTCCCGATTTACCACTAATGGAATGATATCCTAACATATGCTCATAATTTTAAGGATATGAAACTACGAATAGATAATTCTTTACCGAATTGATCGTGGTTTGGTAAAGCTTTCCTATGGAGGAAATTTGCTCTTGCATTAACAATGACTAGGGAATTTTCGTAGGTCAAGTATAAAGAGAATATTCTATTTTTGAAAATTTGAATTCCTTAGAAGCTACCTCTAATCATAGTAGGATGTATTTTTAATAAGCATTAGCAGATTAAGAATTGATCATGATCATCAATGCATAAGACTAGGTTTGAGAAGATTTCACTAGTAGAGTTTGACATGCTGAATTATAAGTGATGACAAATTTTTCACATTTGAATGCCTTTGAATTTAGATTAAGCATTAAGGTTCCAAGAGGAGTTTAGGGCTGGATGGTACACAGTACTTGCGTTGTTATGGTTGTTTCCCCTAAAACTCAATTCAGTGCATTGGACAAAATATGTTATACTTTAGATGCTCATATTTAAGCATATATAAAAAATCAAGAATTATATAACTATGGAGGACACCTTTGTCCATCAGAAGTGGATTTTCTAGAGCATGCTTCTGAGATTTTATTTAAAAGTAGATGACCTAGGTTATTTATCTTAGAAATATAAGGTTAAAAGAAATTTTCTATTGTAACCCTCAAATAGGCTTGTTAAGCCCTTAACCTTTACTTTGGAAATTTTGAAGGAATGTATCTTTTGGATTTATGTGGAGACAAATGTGCCATTAAAGCAGATGCTTTTTCATTCCTTTCTAGTCCTAAGCATGCTATCTCATCCCTTGAGCTATAGCCAATACTTTCACATATTAACCAATCAACCATGATATATATACAGGTGAGATATTATCTTAGATTTATCATTTGAATCTCTTATCTTGGCTTAATTCTCTAAATTCCTTAGTATAGTATATCCATATATTAGAATTTGACAGCTTAAGCTCTATCAACTTTCCAAGCACTTAGACATCACTATCTCTTTTCATTTCGGTATGGTTGAAACTTCTTAATTCTCAATAAGTAACTAATCCTAAGATCTAAGGAAGAACTATTCCAAAAATCATGTAATATGTTTTGGTTCCCATTCTTCCTTAGGTGCTAAGGAGTTTGTTTTCTTGGCTATCCGTACCAATGTTTTCCTAAAATGTGCTATTTTAGGCCCCGATCTACCTATGTTTTGTTCTCATTTTCATTATAGTTATTCCTTTTTATCCTTCTTCGGAGTTACACATGGTTTGTTTATGTTTCAGGAAATTGGAGCTTAAACTAAGGAGTTAAGCAATGCAAGAAACCAAGGAAGCAATTGGGAAGCACAAAGTTCAACCAAGTGCTCAACCAAGTCTCCAAGGTCCTTATTTATCAAAAGCAACATGATCATGTTCGACCATGTGCTGCGACCAACATACACAAGGGGCGACCAGATCATGAAATGAAGACTCCAAAGTGTCGACTGAAGCAGAAATACTGAAATCTTCAACAAGTGACGCGCCCAAGAGTACCTGGGTGTGCAACTAGGTCGAGGAATGCTTCAGATGAACCCTAGATTTTCCAGAGGATCTCGACTAAGGTGCAGCCAAGAGACCTTGGAGGCGCGACTAGGTCGACTAAACATAAGCCTAACTGAGGATTTTTCCCGAGAGGTTCAACCAGGGCGCGACTAGGGGAAGGCTATGGTGCAACTAGGTCGATTGCCTTTAAGCCCAACAATCTGCTTTGCTAGATTTTGGGCGAAACTTTCCTAATTTGAATTCAATTGCTTATAAAACCTTTTGCGTATAAAATCAAACTTTGAATAGGTGATTAGGGTTCCCCTTTGGCCCCTTTTTGGTTAGTGACATACCTTGAATGTTGTTGGGTGCCATTTAGATTAGGTTTTCATGCTTTCTTTACTTTCATGTCTAGTTCCCAGTCGGTGTCTTGAGAAGCTAGTGATAAGATTTCGAGTTCTAATCGATTCCGTAGAGTAGGTTTACTGCTTTCTTTCAAGTTCATGTTTGGTTTGAATTTAGATTCTTTAAAGGCCTATGACAACCTTCAAGTTCCGATTTTTGCCGTGTAGAGTAGTTGGTTCTCAATTGTATTCCCAAATAGCTAGTGACAAGCCTTTGAGCTTCAATTGATGTCATTTTCAATTACTTGCCATTTACATTGCTTTGATTTAAGTTCTGCAATTTCAATACCATGTCTTTTATTTCTTGCATAGGTTCTCAGAAAAATTTGAGGGGAAAAATGCTTGACCATTGGGTTCGTATGACCCCTCTATTATCAAGTCACAAGAACAAGTGAAACTATCCATGGGAACACTAGCCACCTCAAACTAGTTTGAGGAGAAAAGTGCTTGACTTGAGGATTTGTATAACCCATCAATTTTCAAGTCACGGGAAAGGAATTACTATTCATAGGGACACTATACATCAATTTTCCAAGCCTCATCCTCGTGCTTCATGAGGAAAGTATCTCCACATGATACATCTACCATGACTCTACCACGATCGGTTATTCCCTCATATAAGTTTTGAACTAATTTCCATCTAGGACCTTGGTGATGCGGGCATTTACGCAAAAGGTCCCTAATGCGCTTCCATGTATCGAAAGCTTGTTCACTGTCTAATTGAGAGATACTAGTGATTGCTTTCCTAAGATGATTAGTCTTCCCAATGGGGAAGTACTTTTTCAGGAATTCGTTTTGCATTGTGGCCCAGGTGGTCACCGAGTTTGGCTCTAAGGAATTCAGCGATCATTTGGCTTTGTCCTTTAGAATGAACGAATGAAATAACCTTAGATGGAGGGTATCATTACCAAAGTTAAGTATACGGATGGTGGAAAAAATTTCAAGAAACTTATCTAGATGCTTATATGAATTTTAAGTCAAATTCCCAAAGAAGTGGGGAAGCATCGAGATGGTGGAGGTCTTCATTTCGAATTGTGCCGCCTCGACATCCAAGAATCGGATGCAAGATGGTGACGTGTATGCATTGGGTGTGAAATAATCCCTTAGGGTCCGAAGGGGTTGCTCCTCTGTCGCAGGTTGATAAGGAGCAAGAGGTTTCAGGTTTTTGTAAACAGGAACTGATCGGTGGTTGGCCATGATTTTAGGTTTGGAGGACTCGAATAATTCTAGACTAGAAGTAGATTTCCTAATTGACCTATGGGATCTCTCAATCTCAGGTTCTATAGGCACTAATTCGGGATCCAAAGATCGCAAACCCAGCATATAGAAATTCAGCACACAATCAAGACATCAAGTATCAAACAAAAGAAAACAAAGAAAACAAAATACGTAGTAACTACACTAAGAATTGGCTCACTACTATAATCGAGTCCACGACAACGGCGCCAAGATTTGGTAGGCTCGCCAAGGCTTGCATCTTTAACTACCAAAGATAATATTTATAACCTAACTAATCCCAAGTTCTGTAGAATAGGGAGTGAGTCGGTGTTGATCTCAGGGACTTTAGCGCAATACTGCACTAATTTTTAATATAGTTTACCATGCTGAAACAAGAATGGAAAGATGGATTTGAATTCTTTCATGTCGGCTCAAATCTGAAGCTTAGCTTGCGGGGGGTGTTGAGGATCATGCTGATGATACTTTGCCTTAATTCTAAGAACATATTCTGTATATATTTTTCATTTATTTGTTCTTAAAATAGTATGTAATTAATATGAAATTATTACGCATAATCCTCAATTCACTATAAATAAACCATACTCACCACTTTACAAGTGCGGTGGTTTTCAAACCTTGTCAACCTCCAAGCCTCCAAATTCCTTAAAAATCCTAAAAAAAAATTGAACATACCTCATCCATTGCTCTCCAGTTGGGCCAGTCCCATTGTTTATTTATTTATTTATATATTTCATTACTTCATTTAAAAACAAGGGCAAGGGGAAGGCTCAATTTTGGGGGGTTGAGGGACTCTCTCTCTTCCCAAGCTCTTTTTATCTGTGTGTGTGTGTGTGCGTGTGTGTGTTCTCACTATTTCTTATTTCCCCTTCTAAAATTAGAGCCCCTTTGTTGTAGGTTTACTCCTCTCTCTCTCTCTCTCTCTCTCTCTCTCTCTCTCACACACACACACACACACACACACACACTCTCTACTTTTTTCTCATTTGCTCCCTTTTTCTGCATTTGCAAAGTGTGGCCATGTAAAGACCCGGAAATTTAAAAGGATTAAAATAATTTTAAAAAATAAATAAATAAAATAACAAATAAATAAATAAAAGGAATGACGTGGGAAAAAAATTAAAAAAATAAATAAATTAAATTAAGTAACTAAATTATTAGTTGTTAAATTAAATATTATTACATTGGATTTAAAAATAATAATAATAATTAAAATAAGATATATATATATATATAAGTAAGTTAATATATATATATATATATAAAAGTTAAAGCAATATATATATTTATATATGTAAAGTTACTTTTACTGAAGAAGATAAGAAGAGAAGAAAGAAGAAGAAGAAAGAAGAAGCAGAGAAGCAGCACACGGCCCCACACCCCCTAAAATTTCTTTCTTGCCAGCCGCAGCCACCTCCGTCTCCGTCTCTGTCTCTCTCAATTTCTCGGTAAATTTGTAGCGAATCGGGAAACAGAAGGTGCCGTTGGATTTCTGGTTCCACTGCCGACATTTCTACTGGAGCAGATTGGTCGTGGGAACGACTTAGGCACTGCTCCTGGGGAAAAGTAATTTTTTCCCATTTTCTCAATTTTGCTTTAAATCTGCTGTTAAATCGGCGAATGGGTACAACCACGTGGTCCTAGTCGTCGTCGTCGTCATTTTGACGCAGGTAATTTTTCAATTAGGATTTTCTAGGCCTTACTCCAAAGCGAGAGTGGGATTTGGAAAATTTGGCAAATTGGTTAAATATGCGGGTATAACTGTAAATTTAAAATTATGACCCTAGAAAATATTTAAATAGTATGTTATTTAGAAATAATTTTAATGAAATTAGGGTTTTTGAATCAAGGCTTGGGTAAGCGCCGCGGGTGTAATTTTGGGCCCCATAGGCATAATTTAGAAAATTAAGTGGGAGTGTTAAATATTAGTTTAAATGTTAATTTGAAGTGCGTGGAGCCTAGGAAAGGTTAGATGGGTAGTATTTTGGGGAAATGAATTAATTAATTTGAAAATTTTGGTAATTTGGTTATATTTAAGGATATATTTAATTATTTAGAATTTATGGGCCTAAAAATTATTAAAATAATATTTTATTCAGGAATAATTTATTTGAAACTAGGAATTTAATTTCAAGATCCGGGTGAACGCCACAGGCATCTTTTCGGGGTCCCTGTTGGCGTAGTTCAAGAAACAAGGTAAGGGAGAAATTTATATATTAAATCAGGTTTTTCATGAATTAAAAATGAACATGTGTTATTTATGTATATATGTTTTTATGTGGGTTTAAAATGCCAGCTATGAAATTTATATTTTTTGAGCCTAGGATTGTCGATATAGTTATGTATGTGTGAAAGTAAACAAACGAAAGTGAAAGGAATTTTCTAAGGAATTATATAAGAAATGAAGTGTATTTTGAGCATGTAAATGTTAAATGTGGGTTGGCTTATTTTATGAGAAATATGTATGAATTTTACTGCTAAATTGTGTGGCATAAGAATCTGTGCAAATTATATGTTAAATGTATGAGATGCAGACTAAGTAAGTAAAACAATGAGAATAAAATATGATATGGGCAATGTTGCCTGTGTATGTTAAATGCAACCATGTAAATGTAAGACAGCTGAAAGAGAGCCATGTTAGTAGATCTAGCACACTTCTGTGTAGACTAACTGATGACAGCTAAAAGGAGCTGTGTTAACAGATTTAGCACGTTTCTACGTAGGCTAACTGATGATGGCTAAAGACCAGCTATAGTACGAAGTAATGAAATGAAATGTTATGCAATGAAATGACTAATGAAATGGCAATGAAATGAAATGACAAAGGCAAATGATGTAAATGGGAAAAAGTCACTTAAAGTGAAACGAAATGCAAAGTTAAGTTACGAATAGGAATAAATGTTCATGAATGTATAATGACAGAACAGAATGATGTATTATGATAATAGAAGTATGTATGTATGTATGTAGAACATGTTATGATTAGGCGAGGCATACTCTTCGCCTGAGGGCTTGCTGAGTAAGGCGAGTGCACTAGTAGCTTCAGATGTGGCAGTAGCTGCATAAAACACTAGGGCATAGGGAACCTACTTGTATGGGCGGGTAGGATTTCCTATCCTTAGGGCCTTTGCTGGTAAACTATTGTTGAACTGTGTGAGTACGAGATTAATCTACCACTTGAGGGCTTACTGAGTAAAGTGAGTGCTATGATATATTTTAATTGTGACCTTAGGGTTACCTAAGTATCAGAGTAGAGGGGTGCTACTTGTATGGGCGGGTAATCACCCCTATCCTTGGGTAATCTCGTGGGTTAAATATTTGCATGTGGTTATTTAGGTTTAAAAAACGAATTCAATATTATATGATGATTTGCAAATGAAATAAAAATGATATCTATCTATCTCATGTTGGCCACACGCTATTTTAATATGTATATTTCTTGCCTTACTGAGATGTTTCTAATCCGAATATGATTATTTCTTTTTCAGGACATCCTCGAGGTCGAGCTTAAGGAGCTCGAGGGTATTTAGCATTTTGAGGGACTTAAAGAGAAAGGGTATATTTTCAAAACACTTGGGGAAATGTAAATATTTATGTTTTAAGTTTTTATGTTTTAATCCTGTTGAGAATAGGATGGTTGTGAAAATACTGAAATGCTTTTGGAGATGTATGTATATATGGGAATGCAGGTGTTGGATGGATACTTTGGATTATAGATAGAAATTAGTAAACTCTGGTATTGTGTTATATGGAGATTATGATTATGTTTTCCGCTGCGTATGTTAGGTATAATTATGATTTATTAGGGATATGATCAGGTTTAACGCATTGGGCCCGGGTTTAAGGGTTCGGGGCTTTACAGGCCAAGTGTGTGTAAAAGTGTGTGTGTGTGTGTGTGGGAGTGCGCATGGGGAGGTGTGGTTGTGTGCGCATGCACGAATGTGGTTGTGTGCGCATGGGGAGGTGTGGTGTGGTTCTGTTAATATTTGTGTGTTGCATGTGTGTGTGTGTGTGTGTGTGTGTGTGTGTAAGTGCATGTGTGTGAGTGTGGCGGTATGCGTGTGCATGCATGTGTTTCGTGAATGTATGAATAAGTGTGTGCATGTGTAAGTTCATGCATGTTGAGTATGCAAGTCATATGCAGTCATGCATTTTTATGCATGAGAATGTGTGTGACTGTGTACATGTGCATAAATGTATGAATATGCATTTGTATGCATATTGGCATGCATGGATGGGTACAAGAATGGGTATGGATGAATATGCATGGGTGCATGAATATATGGATGTATGGATAATGCATGTATGCATGCATGGATGAATATACATAGATGCATGAATGCATGAACACATGCATGGATGAATGTATGGATGGATGAGTATTTATACATGATTGCATGCATTGATGTGGTATGCATGAATGATATATGCATATGCATGAATGCATGGTTGAAGGCATGTATCGATGTGGGAATGTTCATGAATGGGTATGTATGCATACGCATCAATGAATGCATGGATGGATGTATACATGGATATGGGGTTATATATGAATGCACGTATGCATAAAGGCATGAACGATGGGGGATATGTGGATGCATGCATGCATGAATCAAGTGGTTATTTATGAATTTACATTAATATATATATATATATATATATATATGTAAATAATATATGTGTATATGTATACTTAATATTTTTAAGTAGCATATGCGCACGTGCGCGCGCACACACACACACACACATATAATAAGAATGTATGTGTTTATATTAGGATGTGCAATTAAAATGTATATATTAATGTGCGTGTGTGTGTGTGTGTGTTCATACGTATATATGTATGTATATTGGTATATTAATATGTACTTATGTAATTATATGCACTTAATGTGTATGTGTGTGTTGACCTTATAGGACATATCCCGTTTTGATTATAATAAATACTTTGGTATTTAATGTTTGCCGAGTATTGTGTGCGGTATTAATTGGCAAAATTATATGGCGGCGTATGGTGACTTGAAGATGATGAAGACCCAAAATGTTTATTCTCTTTGTAATTTATATTTCATTCAATTTGAGTCTGTAATATCTATTTTTTCCAAGGTCTGTAATAATTGATACATATCATGCATATAGGAACCATAAGCTCAAATCAACCTTAGAAAGACCCTAGGTCCTTGCACAAACACTTAGGATAAGTCTCCATTATCATATATGCTATCAGGGGAAATCTATTTTCAATAACAAAACTTAGGTTGTATGTTGTAAAGGTTTCGGGCGACTGAACCTTGGTGTTGAAAATGCCTTTATCGAACGAATGTATGAAAAGTCAGAATGTTGACTTGACTTCAGGTGACTGAACTGAAATGAACAGGATGTTCACGGTTGACCGAACATTTTATCCTGACTTCTCCAAAAACCCCAAGCGCCTGAACTTCACGTTCAAAATACCCTCAGAAGACCGAAACTGCAAGTTCAGTAGACCAAACTTAAGACTAGGCGATCAAACCTCGAGCAGGTTGGAAAATCGCCTAGACTAGCAAACCGAACCATTTTATGGGTATCCAAACACATAAAGTTTACTCTTCTTCATGTGTCTATTTGGGCGACCGAACCCAAGGGTCAGGTGCCCGAAACTCTCAGGTTAGCTAAAATTTACCGCGGGTTAATTAGGGTAAATCAAGGTTATTTTTGTTTAACTCATTTAAACAACTTTAATAATTCCTCTTATGTCCCCAATGGTCAAAATATTTGGCTTGTCTATATATCTGGCCACATTTGCAAGATTAACAATTTGATTAAGACAAAAATCCTTTGAATTTTTTGAAAGCTTATTCATCCAATATAAAGTCTATACACTTGCCCATTGCTATTCCTTTGCAAATCAAGCTTGGTGAGAGTGTCCTTGAGTGATTCTATATCGTTCCAACTTGCTAAAACCCTCATTGTTGTGATTGTGTGATTGCTTTTCTATTGAGAGTTTAGCTAAGGTTTTTCCCCTCGATTTAATTAATAATCATTGTGTGGGGAAAACTTTGCAGCTTGTGAGTCTTGTCACTTGTATTGCAAGACTTGTACGCTTGTATTGTGATTGTGTAAAAATCTTTTTCACAAGCTCTTTTTCAAATATCTCTTGTGCTAGAATTTTGAGAAAATCATTCTTGAGATATTCTGATTATACTCTTAGAAAAACTTTGAAACCCTACTTGTGATTGAGATATATTGACACATAGTTTCAAAGTTTGATTGAGAATACACTCTTACTCTTGATTGAATATTGATATTAGATTGAGTGTTATTGCGCACTTATTGTACTGAGCTTATAGTTCTTATATTGTTGATGTGCATTGGTTGATACTGGTACAAATCTGCTTATTGGAGAAGCATACATTTTGAACATGAAATTTATATTGTGAATCTGTTATATTCCAGGCATTGCCTGAAGGGGTGAAAATCTAGCCCGAAATGATTGTATGTAAAGGTTGAGGTCAGCCTCAATAATTTGACCTAATTGTATACAGTGACGCTCCACCCGTTAAGTGAGTCATAGTGGAATCCTCGGGCTAGCGAACCAAGGTGGGGACATAGGCACATTTTCCGAACCTCGATAACATATCGGGTGTCTTCTTTTCTTTACTTGCTTTACTATCTTGTGCAATTTAATTACAACTGCATTTATTGGTTTATTTTATATTTGGTTTAGATTAACCCTAGGGTTGTGAAATACTGCTGCTGGATAATTGACCTAGGACAGAAAACTCGAAAAATCCAATTCACCCCCCTCTTGGAATTACAATAAAGTCAACAGTGTGTGTGAATGTTAGTATGCGAGTGTTTTAAAGGGTATACATATATAATGTGTATCTATGTTGATTATCATTGTGTTTATATGTAGTTGAATATTAATGTGTGTTAGTATGTGCATTAGTGTGTGTATTATCATTATTTAAATGTGTCATTATTAAAAATCCCAAAAAATTGAAAGAAAAAAAGGAAGAAAAAAGTCTTAAAAATATGAATTTTGCCTTTTGGTTCCCAAAATCCAATTCTGATTTATGATGGGACAATGGAAAGATTTTACTATATAGTGTTTTCTTTGGCTTATGGCATGGTAGAAATTTTTAAACTTCGAAACTTATATGATTCAAGAAAGATTATGGTCTTAAATAACAAAGTTAGATAGAACAAACCATAATTGCTTGCTTGTCTATAGTCTTTGTTTGAAAAATGTTTTTAGAAATTCCAAAAATGTGTATTTCAAGTGTTTTTTTTTAATTACGCGATGATAAAGCCCTAATGTTTTAAAACTCATGCATCATGTTTTGAACTCTAGACCTTTTCAAAAATCCACTATTTTTTACTCACTCTAAAAATGAGCAGCACAAAGGCTATCCCAAGTATAGGAGTTCAGTCGTATAGTAATTAGCATAAGGGCCAAATCATCTCCTCAGGGAATGCAGTTTAGTTCCAAAGTTTGTGTAATCCCGAAAGAA
The DNA here is from genome assembly GCF_029873635.1 of Malania oleifera. Classification (NCBI taxonomy): domain Eukaryota; kingdom Viridiplantae; phylum Streptophyta; class Magnoliopsida; order Santalales; family Ximeniaceae; genus Malania; species Malania oleifera. Next base: position 2,923,794 of record NC_080428.1, read on the forward strand.
ATTAAGAAAAGAAAAGTTTACTGAACATGATTCAGAATTAGTTATGGGTTTTTGAGATTTTTGCAATGGAACTTAAAACCTAACTAAAGATTTAAAATGCTTAAAATAATTTAAATGAACGCTAGATTCAATTGCAGACTAATGAAAGAAACACATCGTACAATCATTCAACTAAATAAAAACCAACTATGCTAAACAATAAAAAAAGTCCAATTAAATAAAAGTACTAGATTTAATACAGGGATCAAGCAAAATAAAACTCTCGCGAGATTTCTAAATAAAAGCACTAACTTTATTTATGAATACCCAAGGAAATTGTTTGAACCCTAAAACAGTATTTAAATAAGAAAAAGACAAATTAAATTGAACATTCCCAAACAAAATTCAAAAGCATCAACTATTTAAAGGGTGAAATAAAAAAATCATAAATTAAAAATTATTGCTACTAAAAAAAGAAAATTAAACTTTAACTATACAAAAAAAAAACAAATAAAAACAAAACATTGATGTGCGAGATGATATGAGATGTAAGAGTTGAGATGAGATAAAAGTTGAGAAGGAGAAGATGAGAGATGAGAAGAAAGGATGAGGAAGGATGAAGTCGCTAGTTGTGTCAACGCCCAGTGCAGCATGGTGTTGCTGCCGCCCTCCAAAGCTCTGCGTGAAGACCCCCTGCTGTGCGTGAAGAAGCCCTGCTGTGCGTGAAGACCCCCTACTATGCGTGAAGAAGCCCTGCGGCACTGCTGCCCACTGTGCTGCGTGCTTCTCCCGCGGTGCTGCCAGCCAGCCGAAAATCCTACGAAAAAAAAAACTCCAGAGAGAGATAAGAGATATGAGAGAAGAGATGAGAGAGAGTGAGAGTTGGGAGAGAGTTCAAGCCCTAAGAGGGAGATTGGAGAGCTTCCCTGCTTGAATATTCATGCATGGGCCTCTCTTCTAGCTTCTGCTTTTGCTTGTTCAAAGCCTAGCTCCAACACGGCAAGCCCCCAATACGTCCTCCCCAACGCACGCACAAACGCATGCGCATGGCTGGCCAACACGTGGTTACATCAATATTCAAGGACCGGCCTTATATTTTTAAGCCCTTCCTTTGTAGTGTATTCGGTCGCCTCACGCACAACTCACAGTATGCCCACCATTGGGGCTTCAAGCATGCACGCTTGGACGCGGACACGTGTTCGTTCACACAGCCACATACATTTAATTTCAGATTTAATTTCTAAAGTCTTTACATGAAACTCGCATCTTTATTAAGCCCCATGCACGTCCATGGTTCTTCACTCGATGCTCGATTTTTTTCATTTTTATCCTGACTTTAGTTTCCAAAAATTATCCTGTAACAATAAAACACGAATACACATAAATTCACGGTAAAATAGAATAATTATCTAAAAATTATCAAACGAGCTCACTGATTAAAATATTGAACATAATCAGACATTTAATTAAAATTATAATCTTTAATGCATGAATTAAAAGCCTAATTATGCAACTTTGACGGGTAATCAATTTTCACTCGCCTTTTTTCAAAAAATGAAAATACAAACCTAATCCCCCTTTTCTAAATTTTGGTTTTTCAGGTCAGTAATACAAATCCGATGTTTTCAAGCCAAATTTTTTCTATCGTCACTATCTAGTTGCTTTTTCAAAATTAGGTTTCTGAGACTAACCCCTTTTTTGAGCAATACTCTGGGCTTCACGAAACCATGTTGGAGTGCTCTTGGATTGTGATGCAAACATTGGAGGACCAAAATGGGTTTCTTCTCTTTTATTTTCTATTTCTTTTCTTTTAAAGGCACACATGCATAATTGTAGTAACCATTCTATGAACGAGGTATCGATAAAGGTACAAGTTGGCTAACCATCATTGAGGTGGTTAGTCAATCACATTCCCTATGCATGCACTCCTAAACCCAATATCTGATTTCTGCAAACTTTTTAACACTTTTTTTATCTTTTTCCCTTGTGTTTTTTTTTTTTAAAAAAAAAAATAAGGTGGCGACTTTGTGTCTTATGTATTTTTATCTGTTTTACCTACTTTTGTTCAATCCCTTCTCATTTGGGGATCACCATTCCTTCGTTTGCACCCTGGATATAATTCGACAATGACAGCAATGTAGGAGAAGCATTTGGATCAAAGACAAAAACATAGTCTTTTTCTAACTTTAGGATTTGAAGTAGCTCTTCATACTCCTCTATAAACATACCATGTCAACTAGTCCAAAGGTAAAGCATCTATTAGTTGGGTCCTAATGTTGAATCATAACTTCTAAAACCTTCCAATCCACTTCCCTTAAGAACATCAAGACGCTTATAATTTCTTCTGATCACTATCTAACAAATAGTTCGAACAACTCAATAACCCACCAATATCCTGCTTTTTAACCTATAAATTTATCTTATCAGGTAAAGAACTCTAATATCCAGTTAGAATGTGTCCTCTTCATTGGCCTTATGCCTCTCTAACTGATATGCCTCCTCTAAAACGTTAATTATCTCAACTGGCTTGTTTTACGCCTATAGAATCAAATTTTGAAATGGTAAAGTCAGAAACACGTGATTGAGAGGTTAGCATGGTCCTAAAATGATATCTATAGCTCCAAGTTTCCTATTATGTTTGTTTTGTCTCCACACAAATGGGTAAATGGCTTTAACCTAAAGGTAAAAGGGGTATAATTTTCTAGTGCATGGTTAGGCTCTATATCAAAGAATCTAAAGGCTTATAGATTATATTCAAAGAGAATAAATTGAGTGTGGGAATTTTCATGAGATCCTTATGGAGGACAAAGCCCCACAGAGGTCCACTTACTTCTTCTCTCCCCTATGTCCTAAAGGCTGATACTCGATTATAAGATTCGTGCATGTGTGAGTGGCACATGTGTGAATAGGAGCGAGTATGGGATGTAGATGCATGAATAGTTGGTATGAACACAAAACAAGGATACAATGAACACATACACACACGCACACACATATAAGCATGATCACAAACAAAGCATATGCACATGATATGAAATGCAAACAACTAATAACACACAAGCACAAAACAAAACACAAACACACACAAAGGCGGCTTGAATCTCACTTGTTCCTTGCAGAGTCACCAAAGTTGTCGACACTGCACCTACGTAGCTTGTTTAGCCAACAAATTTGGTGACCAATTTTGAAAATAAGAATAAGTAAAAAAAATTGATCCATTGATTACCTAACTTACTCTTTTATTTTGAAAATGGAGTCACCACTTTACCGTTAGTTTAAAAAAAAAAAAAAGAGTTAAAAACAAAGAAACTATTTCAAGGATTTGAGTTTGTGACTACATTTTTAAATGTGAATATAATAAATTATTTCCCTAAAATGGGGAATTAATGAGCTATGCACCCTATTAACAATCCTTCTAGAAACGGTTAATGCAGTTATATGTGTGCATGTGTGTCTCACTTAGAAAACATTTTTTTCTAGAAAATAATCTCTTTGAAAAACTTGCAAAAGATAAAGAAGGGACGGGGGCGGCTAACCTTCCTTCAAGGATCGGTTAACAGCACATGCTCTCAGGTTAGACCAGTCGACTAGCTATGATGAGCTGTCAACCATCTGCAACATGTTAATTTTTCTAGAAAATAATCTCTTTGAAAAACTTGCAAAACATGTTAATTTTTCAAAAAAGGTTAATTGACCCAAACCCATGAAAAAAACATTTTATGGGATTTATGCAAATGTGTCACCCCTATAGAGACCCCATTACTTTATTATCTTTCCATTTTTCTTATTATTTTTATTAAATCACACAATACAAAACCAAAATAAAAGAGAAAATTTATGAGTTTTCTTTGAAATGTGGTTGGACCTGTAAAAATGTACAGGCTGCCTGCATACCCTCAAAGAGGGATTAAGCCACTATAGTTCCAAAAAAATATTTTCGACATAAGTTTAAAAACATTTTTGGGGGTTTTAAGAAAAACCTTGAATTCTGAAAAGTTATATTTTTAAAGAAAAATTTGTCTTCAAAATGTTGTAACATCCTTGAAAATAGTATTTTTATTTTTTTTTTCGAAGAGAAACAATCTTTTTAATCTATGCTAAAGTCACATCTTGGATTGTATACTAATTTTTTTTTCTAAAAGAAGAACAAAAATGGAAAAAGAACCAAAAAACAAACCCCAAAACCTTGGAAACTCTAATTTTCTAGAAAAGAGAATGTTTTTAATATTCATTCAAAAGCTGCATCACGAAAAAATTCTTAAAAACCTTTTTTTTAGATTTTTTTTTATTTAAAAAAAAAACCATAAAATTGACAAAGACATATATTTGAAGACTCAATCCAGCATCACATATATTACATAATCTCACAAAAATCACCAAGAAATCCGTCCAAAAAAGAACAAAAAGTGGCCTCTAGACTAGCTTGTCAACTGCACCATAATGGGTAGTCAATCGCTTGAACCAAAATAAACTAGTCGATAGCACCTTTAAGGGTGGTTGACCGACTCTGTACTACTCAGATAATAGATTATTTATACAATTTTCAAACACCAAATGCAATATTCTACTCTAAATTAATCCTAGATGACATTAAAATCCAAAATCATTACAAGAAAACGTGGAAAATATGCTGAAAAAAACTCACGCAATTCTCTCTTGTAAACATGCTTCTTTTTCTATAAAAACACAAAAACCACTTTGATATGAAACATGTAAGCTTTAATAGCTTTAATACATCATAAATTACATCAAGAATCACTTGTGCAACATATACAATTACATTCATACTCTTGAAAATGTAAAGCGGAGCATGCTTATCAAACTTTTATAGAAAATAATGAGTATTGGGATTGACCTAAAGTTCTAACCGCATAAGGCAGTGGCAAAAGCACAACTTTCACTAGGAAATGGTAAGAAATGAAATGGAGAGAAGAGAAATGGTAAAGAGTAAGGGATAGCCAAAAATCAAGAATTTAACCAAGGAGATCAAATGTAGTGCGACTTCTTTGTTTTCTTATGTCAAAATTCTCTCTTTTCCCATTACATGCTCAAAATTGGCCCAAACTTGGTTTATATATAGACCAAGTAGTTGGAGAGAAAAACTTGAAATTATAATTCAAAATTTGAAAAATAAACTAACAAACTACCCTATGCAAGTCAAGGTAGTTACCACAGTCTTGAACGTTAAGAACACTTGTCAACGGTCAGAGGCAAATGGCAACACCAGGAAAAACAACTAATCAAAAGAAAATAAAACATTTAAAAAAAATGTCTAGGCCGGTCACCCATTGGATTGATGCCAACTACTTCGCGAATGTATGATGAAAAAATGTGAGAAAGGGCATCAGACGAGTGCCCACAAGTGGTCAATCAACTACTCTGTGAAATTTTCTTTTTCTTTTTTATTTTATCTCAAAAATCTAATTATTTAAGCTTGGTTATTATTTCTTTGATCAAAAAATGATTATCGGCACAACAAACATGTAATCTTCTTTAGTTGTCTCATAATAGTAGTATGCACACACACACAAAAAAATCATAACTTTTTTCTCAAGAAAATTTTTAGAAGAAATGAAAAGACTTTGATTGGCTGCAACAAGGTGAGCATTACATAAAATTATTTTTATCAAACAACACCTATAAGTTTACTAAGAGTGGTCAAGGGAACAAATGCCATAAAGTAGACAAATGAAAGCTAACTTGACTTGTTATTTGTTGATTCGATTCGCACAAACAAGCAACAAGTATTCGATTCAGATTCCAATTGTTGTGACACACTAAAGCTCTGATACCACTTGTTGATTCAAGTTCCCCATTCAGTTGAATTCTAATTCAAGTTCAACTAGAATTCTAGTTCCCGTTCAACTTGAACACATGCAGTGAGAGCTTACAATCAATCACGAACGAACCAACAACCACTAATGCAAACACTCAATAATGAACTATGCTCAAGAAGCAATCAAAGACTAATAAGAAGAAGTGAAAACACAACTAAAACACACAAGATTTATGAGGTTCGGCAATAACCTACGTCCACGGGAGCTACACTTGGGTTTTCACTATGATCAATGTCAAAGCTTACAACTTTGAAGCTAACTTGAAGCTTGCACCAAGCTTAATCTATTTTAGGTTACATAATGATTTATATATAACCATATAATGCCTATAGAAGAGTTCTAGTAAAACTAAACTACATCTATAGTTATCCCCCAGAGGTAAAATCCCTAGATAAGCCCAAACTACAAACCCCCGAATTTAAAGTACGTGATTTACACAAACGGAAACAGTTGACGGTTTGACCAAATCATTTATGATTTTGTGTTGAACGAAGTTCCTCCTGCGTATTGCCTAAAACCTCTTCTCATGCAATTGTCCTTCGCTTCACGTAGCTCTCTCCGATACATGCGATCCATTCTGAATATAAGTTCATTACGCTCTTAAATTGCATAATTTGATGTTTTAATTCATGCATTGAGACATATATTTTTAATTAAATACCCAATTACTCTCAATAATTTCACATTGTGTCATATCTACAATATTTGGGTTTTATTGAGAAATTTATGAATTTTTGGTGTTTTTTATCACAGAGCAATTATTGGAAGCTAAAATTGACACTACTTCGTAATCTCTGCGTAATTTTCTCGTCCGAGCTCTGATCGAGACGATTCGAAATGTTGTGAAAATATGATAAAATTATCTACAACTTTCATGTTTAAAGTTTTGAGAGATATGGGCCTCAGGAGGGTCAAAACTAGGCTTGTTTGCAAGGAAACAAAAAAAAGAAATAGGAAAAACAAAAAGAAAAAAAATAATAAATATAATATGTTGATTTGACCCAGCCATGCAACTGAATCTGGACCTCTCTCCAAGTTGGTGCTGGGTAGGGCAGCCCTCCCCCTCTCCCTTTATATTTTTCTTTTCTCTTCAGCTCTAGAACCCGCACCCTCTCACCCTCTCCAACTCTCCTTCCTCTCTCTAACTCTCTCTTCTCCTTACTCTCCCTCTCTCTTCCTTTCTCTTCTCTCTCCCTCTCGGCTCTCTCTTCCTCCCCGCTCCCTTCACTTCTTCCTTCTCTCTTTTATTTCCCTTCTCTCGGCCACACAGCGCCCTTGAACTCTCTTCCTTTTCTCCACTCTCCCTCACACACAGAACTCTCCTCTCTCAACTCTCCTCTCTCATTCTGCCTCTCTTTCCTTCTCTCTAATTCCAGCCTTCTCTCTTCCCTTTCCCTTCTCCCCCTCTTGGTTTACTCTCCCTTATTCCTGCTGTGTAACCGCTACTCCATCATTCCTGCCGTGAACTCTCCAAGCAGAGAACCCCCTGCACTGCTGCTTTACCTTGCGCGCTGCTGTCAGCTACTTCAACTCCTCCTCCTTGCGGTGCTGCGGTTGCTCTTTGCTGCTGCTCCTGCTCCCTAACCTAAGAGGATCCTTGCCTTGTCGTGTGTTCCCCTGCTGTCAACCCGAGAGCCACCCCCTGTTGCTATTCCTCATCCACAGGCAGCTCTCTCTCTCTCTCTCTCTCTCTCTCTCTCTCTCTCTCTCTCTAATTCTTTCTTTTAATATTTTATTGCATATTGTTAAGAGAATTTCTTTAAAGTTTAGAACTTTTGAATCTTGTTGGGTTACTCTTGGTTAAGTTTATATTTTTTTTATTCTCTCTCCTTAATTAATATTATTATTGGACTTGATTTTTGCTTGGGAAATTATTATTCTTTTCCGTTAAGGTTTGGTTTAATCTCTTAAAATAAAAAAGAAAAAAAGGAAAAAAATATAATATCTTTAGGATTTAAAATCGTTGTCTTACTTAGAATTTAAATTTTGTTGGGTTTTAATTATTTTAATTTCAGTTTGATTAGAGTCCAAATTTGTATCGTGTTTAGTTTATCATTTAATCGTTAAAGTTTTAATTTTGGTTAAGTTCTTGATTGTGTTAAAATTTTAGTTTTTGGTTGAGTTTGTGTTCGATTTAGTTTTTAATTGCATGCTTAAGTTTGTGCTTAAAGTTATTGTTTTTAATTTTTTTCTGAAGTTCAACGCGTGTTTTAATCCTTGAGTGATTAAGTGTAGGATTTCCATTTCTCGCTAATAAATTTCATGTGCGTTAGGATTTAGGATTTAAATTGCATGTTCTTTTAATCGTCAAAAGAAAATCTCAAACAACCCAGAAAACCCAAATGTGAACTGTGTTCAGTGTCCTTTTGTTTCGAATTTTCTGATTGAAATTACGTAAAATTTGGAGTTAAACTGCATTCCCTGAGGAGACGATCTGACTCTTGGGTTAAGTATTACAAGACAGAACTCCTATACTTGGGATAACTTTCGAACTACTCATTTTACGAATGAGTCATGAGTCACATCCCCAACATTATTCCTTAGCAATGCAAATGCTTTTTTTTGTCTCTTGTCAAGTGGAATTAGAATTAGTGAAATAGAGGTACAATGATCTTAAATCTATGTCTGCACATATGGTTGTGTTTAGAGTAGGATTAAATAAGCAAAGGTTGAAAATATGTTCTAGAAACCAATGAGCTATGAATTTAACTTAGATTTCTTATTAAATCACATGTAAATATATGCTAGAGTATTTAATGTGTGGAGTAAAGATTTGGGGAATGAACCTAGGGTGGGTTCATTATCTAGTGGTTTAAAGAGGCTAAAAACAACATTAGCAAACCATGCAATCTTAGGACAACAAAGGGTGTACATAGGTTTTTTTCCCAGTTGGTGACACCACATTTTTCTTCTAAAAGATGCATAAGCATAGTAAATAAGAACGCACTATGGACAAAATAAATCACATTTCTTTAGTTTGAAATGACAAAAAATAATTATTTTCCTTAAGAGAGTAAGAAAATAAATTTGAATACTCATATTTATATAAGATAATAAAATGAAACCAAATTTCATTAAATGGGTACCTAGTGGGAGGGGGAAGGAACAATATTAAAATAAATGTCAATTTTGTTTGCAGGAGATCAAGTTTGGTGGCTATGAATTGGGTTTGTCTAGACTCTAGCCAAAATTTAACATAATTTTGGTATTCATTTTTGTCTAATACACATTAATCCAAGCTTAAAACTTTCAATTTGTGATCTTAAACATCGAGTTAGGAGATTTGCACAAATTGGCATGGCAATATTGCATCATTCTATGTCCTCTCTTTACTTTAACTTTGAATTTTTTTTTTTTTTTTGGGGGTTATTTCTTGGCTTGTTAAGCAATCAACAAATAATGAATTGTTCCTAGGAAGATGTGCATTTCAGTTGAATAATATTGTGGAATCTACTTTAATCAAATTCATAAAAAAAAAAAATGCATTTGTTTGGAATAGGAAAATGCCTTGTGACTCCCAAATGAAATTTAAATGACCCATTTAAGATGTTTTTTTTTTTTGCGAAATTTAGAAAACATGTAAATGAAAATGTAGTGTTACGTCTAACAAGCTTGGCAAAATGAGCTGAGTCATTTACTTGAATTGAGTGCTAGAGTTATATAGGATGATTGAAGCTTCAATTTTGACCAAGTCAAGCTCAAGACAGCATTTGCTTCCTTTGAAAAGAGATGATCCGTAGGTTTGATGTCATACTAGGGGGTCCGAAAGACTTATTGATGGCTGGAATTCCTATGTAATCAATGAAGTTATAGCCACTCATGTAAATCTACAAGTTTAAAAGTAAAATATAACAAAAAATAAAATCTACAACCCCAAAACGCAAATGAAATGTTGATAAATAATCTTTCAAAGAGAAAAAGGTTCCTTCTCTTATTTAGCACCTCCATAGATTAAAATGGTGACTCGATCAATGGGAATTTTCATCAGGATTAATTTATCTAAAATATATGAATGTGCATTAGCCATTTGGTATCAATTGCCTTTTTATCTCAATTCCCGACCTTTTTCATCATCCCTACTATAATAATACACATTATCCTCAATGTTTTCGTAATTACTTGTTTTACATAAAAGTAAATAACATTTTGGATATATTTGTCAGTTTTAGTATGTTTCTATATGTTTCCCTAATTATTCTCGTGTACAATAAAAATTGAAAGCTTGTACAAATGGTAGTGATATGTAACTACTAAAGTATGACGAGTTTGTAATGTGATTTATGCGTCTTTTCATACTCATGTTCTTTTCTTGAGACTCAAAAAGGAGGGAAAGTTCGATAATGAATAAACCAACAAACTAATGTTCTACACATTGTTAATATTTATATTGTTGTAGCATTAATAGAGATAAATAAATTTCAAACTCGGTTCACCTTGTAGGTTATTAGATACTACGGTAAAATCTAGAGATACCCTCTAAATTTTTTAAATATGACACTTTGCATAGATTTATGACAACTATCAAAAAACCCTTGATAGAAATCTAGTTCTGAGGGTTCTTTGATAGTTTTTAAAAACAAGGAGTTTTTCAATTTTTTTTAGAAACTTAGAGATTATAGTGTCATATTTAGAAAAATCAAGAGGGTCCTAGGAATTTATCCTTGTATATTTTAGGTGCATTTAACATTATAGAATTTATGGATAAAAATCTGGTCCCAAGGGTTCTTTGATTGTTTTTAAAAACATAGGGACTTCTTTGATAGTAGAGGTTGTGTCATTTAAAAAAATCAAGAAGGTCCTAGGAATTTACCCTTATATATTTTAGGTGCATTAAGATCATAGAATTAATGACAATTGATGAATGGATAAACCTACACATGTATTTATTTATTTTTCAATACGTCTTATATTTTCTCATTTTATGTATGTAAAGGGTCATGTGTGCCTATAAATAAACCATATGGCATGGGCACTTGAAAATCTTTCTCGTCCAACTCAATCATCATGCAAATGAAATCCAAAAGAGTTTGACAATTAAGAAGAATATTTTCTTTGTAGAGTTTTGGAGTCTTCCATTTGTGTAAAATTGTCATACAATCTAGCCAAGCTATTGTGACCACAGAGAGATGAGTTAAGCAGTCCCTCAGTTAGGAGAGAAGCTCTCTATGAAGATAAGCAACTAGCTATTGAGAACCAAAGAATTGAGCAGGAGACAAGAAAAGTACCACCCAAACTATAATTAGGGCTATCCACATCATATCTTATAGCCAGCTAAGGAAGATAGCTTGGATCAAAGTAAGACATGCAATAGAAAAGTAGAAAGAGACCTAGAGGACATATTACAGAGCAGCTCATGTCATTGGATCCTCACCCAAAGGACATTATTTTCAATGCATTGGTGGTTGCCATAGTGATCACCATCACATAATGAAGGGGATCATGGTAGAGAATAATAGTTCTTGAATGTCTTGCTTTATCATGTCTTCTTTAAAATAAAGATTGGTGAAGCTCTAGTTGGGCTCATTGGGGAAGTTATCATACAAAACTATACATCTATACTAGAGGGACTAACCTAAGCACTGGAGAATTCAACCTGAACTATTCTAGAAAACTTAGTTCGTACATCTGCTAGGGTTCTAGACTATCAAGTAGAGCACCACAAGGCACTAGCATGTTATCAGACAAACGTTGAAAAATGCTCTTCTCGAGTGATCACTGAATGCATTGCAAAAGCGTTCAAAGAAAAAAGTTGTTTAGAAGATAACAATCAAACTCAAAAAGACTACATTGCTTGGTTTCTACAATGAATCGTTGATGATAAGGGAGTGGGATAACTGAAGGAAATGACCACGACTAAATAAAAGGATAGAAAATAGTGAAACATACTTTGGAGGTTGAGGAGAGTATAATTGAAGCACAAGATGTTGGTACAAGCTCTTGGATGCTTTGAGCTTCGAGAGAGTAAAAAAGACTCAATGATGTTTAAAAGATTCAAAGGCAGAAATGATGAAAATGTGCCCTAAAGGTTATTTAAATATGGGCAATGCTCAATTGAATTTAAGGGTGAACAAACAATTAGCATCATTTGCACAAAAGCCCAATTATACATGGAGACATGCACAATTCAAAAGATATGAAAAGAGGAACTAACATAAGCACTAGAGAATTCAACCTAAACTATTATAGAATACCTAGTTCCTACATCTACTAGGGTTGTAGATTATTGAGTAGCACCACAAGGTACTAGCAAGTTACCAGGCAATAGTTGAAGAACGCTCTTCTCAAGTGATCACTGTGTGCATTGCAAAAGTGTTCAAAGGAGAAAGTTGTTCAAAAGACAATAGTCAAACTCAAAAAGAATACATTGCTTGGTTTCTACAATGAATCATTGATGACAAGGGAGTGGAATAACTAAGAAAATGACCATGACTAAATAAAAGGATAGAAAATAGTGAAACATACTTTGGAGGTTGAGGTCAGTACAACTGAAGCACGAGATGTTGGAACAAGTTTTGGGATGCTTTGAGCTTCAAGAGAGTTGAAGGGACTCAATGATGCTTAAAAGATTCAAAAGCAAAAATGACAAAAATGTGAGCTAAGGGCTATTTAAATATAGGCAATGGTTGATTGAATTTAAGGACGAACAACAAACAATTTGTATTCATTTGCACAAAAGCCCAATCATACATGGACACATTTGCAATACACAAGAGGTTGCTTTTATTTTTTTAAGATATGAAAAAATGTCATAAATATAGTATTTGCGCTTTAATCTTATTGAACTTATGTTGGCATCACATACCGCCTCGCACCATAAAGATTTTAACGAATTAAAGGAAGCTTCATACTGTCATCCACAACCTTTCAAGATTGATAATGAGAGTGAGGAACATTTGAGGAGAATACTGTGAAGGTTGAGTACAATGAGCTATTCAAATAGTCAATGAAGCCAGCCAAAGCATATAAAGAGCTGACCCATATCTCCAACAAACTGGAAAGATTTAGATGAGTCATTTTAGTGGCACAGTTACTACCTAAATAACTCGGGATAATACTTATGGAAAGGCTAATCAAACCTAATTGCTACAACTCTGCAAGGAATCACGCATAAATGTAACTAGAATCACACGAAAGTAAATGGTCAAACAAAAATGAAGATTGGACAGTAGTCATGCCAATCAAATTCAATAATGGGAGATATCAATTTGCATTATGTTGTATGTATTTTTTCCAAAATCTTGAATTACAATTTACAAGTATAAATACACGGTTCCGATGAAAACATGAGAAATTCCAAACCACTACTATTCTCTCATCACCTCGACTTCTGTTGACTTTAATAACTTTGAAAGATAACTGTCAAAATTCTGATGGATTTTGTTTGGCAAATTCAGCTATTACATTATCTCCCAATATTTAATGAGTCAGTGAAGTTTCCTCGAGTCTAGCATACATTTTTGGGTACTGCTTCTCAATGGAATGATTTCAAGATCCATCATATGGTGATTGATTGTCCACGAGAAATAGGTCCATTGATGACATGTAACTGAAGAGTAGTTGGCACTGTGGACACACTCTAGTTTTGATTTTATTTCAACCAGCAGGTAATTTGGCAACAAGATCGACGGCTGCCCCTTTATTAACCTTGCAAACCACAAATGTAGCCTCTGAAATTAGTTAATTTTATCCCACTCAATAAATTTAAATAAATGACACTTGTATTTTTATTTTTATTTTTTTGAAGAATAAAGTTATATAGGGATCTAAGCATTGAACTTGAAATTCAAAAGAAGAAAAACTATGAGCTATCCTCTGTGTCCAAATGAACCAAAAAAAGGCCATTCCTATGTTAAATACATAAAAAAATATAGCAAATATAAAAAGATTAAAAAAAAAATAAAGTGATGCAGAAGAAAAAAAAAATTAAAAACGGTTGCACAGTTCTCATTATAAATAGTTCTTCTCAGATATGAAATTATTCACTGTACATTCTCGCCCTTCAAAACAGCACAAACCACAAACACCTTAAGAGTAAATTTACTAGATAAAATGGTGGAATTGCCTCACTTTAAGAAAACTGAAAATAGTAGCCTACCCATCAAGCGCACGGTATAAAAAACATTACATTGTTTTACATAACCAACCCTCTGGCCCCTTAATCGTACAACCAAACAAAATAGTACAAAATGAAAATGGATGGTCTCGTGCCAGCAACCAAAATGTCAAATCCAAATGCAAAAGATCATATCTCAGCCTCGTATACGCCACATGCAATGACAGAATTCTGGTTAATTTGAATACCATCCAACGATATCATACTCCAAAACCAAAATAGAATGCTAATTTACCAGCTAGTAAGCAACAGCAGGCCATGAATATAGGAAGGTTAGAGATGTCAAAAAGACTTCTTCTCAGAAAAAACTAGGCCATGAATTCCACCTTCAATTTGTGCTGCTCCTGTACGAACCTACATGCCAAATTAATAAATATTAGAAGGGGCTAATAGTTGAAAATATAAATCTGTGGATGGCCAACACAGCTGGGCTCAAGGTGAGAAATGAGTCAATAGTTGTAGCAAAAAACAAGATAACCATGAGTGACAAACTTGCCCCAAAATACAGAAGTTGACTTAATGATATAGGACAAGAAGCAAGATCTTGGGAAGATCCAAGTTGGAGACTCTACTTAAGAAGAATTGGATTGATAATTTTTAGGTTAGTAGTTTATTATGTGTGTTTAGTACTAATCAGTATAGGATTATGTGTATTTGGGGGTTTGTTTGTAATATTTGTGTAAAATATGGGTTTGTTTGTAATTCATGTAGTTTTAGGGGTTTGGCAGTTTTTGATGAATTTGAACTGAAGTGAATGAGATTCCCCCCACCCCCCCCAAGGCCCCAGGGCGGTATCTCCTCCCTTCCCCTTCCTCCTCTTCTAATTCCTCCATGGCTGCAGGACCTTGATGCTGCCCCTACATCATTTGGTATCAAGTTGATGTAGGACAAGAAGCAAGACCTTGGAAAGATCCAAGTCGGAGAATTGGATTGATAATTGTTGGGTTAAGTTATTAGTTTATTATGTGTGTTTAGCATTAATTAGTATAGGATATTGTGTATTTGGGGGTTGTTTGTAACATTTGTGTAAAGGGTATGTAATTCATGTAGTTTTAGGGGTATGTGTAATTTTATGTGAATAGGTTTTCTTATAAATAGTGCGTGAAAGCCATGATGTAGGCAGTTTTTGATGAATTTGAATTGAAGTGAATATGAGTTCCCCACCCCCACTAGTATACCCTCTCTCCTCCCTACCCCTTCCTCCTCTTCTAATTTCTCCATGGCTGCAGAACCTTGATGCTGCCCTCGCATAATTTGGTATCAGAGCCCAACTTCAATCTCCATTCTTCCATTTCAATCCCCTCATCATCCCCTTCTCTCTTGTCTTCTGCCCTGTTCTTCTCCTCTCTACTTATCTTATTCTAATTTTCTCTCCTAATTCTCTCTAGTTCTGATTTCTTCTCTTCGTTTCCTCTCTTCTTTATTCTGATCTCTTGTTCAGTCCCTAATCCTTTGCTGCCCAGCAGCCTTCTGCCCTCTTGTTTCTTCTCTGTTTCGCTTCTCCTTCTCTTCTTCTTCTCCTCTAATTCTCTCCCAGAACTTTGTCAACTCATCATCCCCTTCTCTCTTGTCTTCAGCCCTGTTCTTCTCCTCTCTACTTATCTTCTTCTAATTTTCTCTCCTAATTCTCTCTAGTTCTGATTTCTTCTCTTCATTTCCTCTCTTCTTCATTCTGATCTCTTGTTCAGTCCCTAATCCTTTGCTGCCCAGCAGCCTTCTGCCCTCTTGTTTCTTCTCTGTTTCGCTTCTCCTTCTCTTCTTCTTCTCGTCTAATTCTCTCCCAGAACTTTGTCAACTCTCTTCCTCATTTCTGAATTCTGTGGTTGTCTCTTAGCAGTTTCTGTCTAGCAACTCCTCCAACTCCCATCTTCTTCTTTTCTCTTCTTCCTCTCTCTCTCTCTCCATTTCTGAATTTCAGTTTCTTTCTAAAACAAAAAAGAAAAAACTAAAAAGCAGTTCTGCAGTTTCTAAACTTCTTATAAATTCCAGCCGCATCCCCATTTCTTAAAACACCACTTTCCAGCCACCATCCTGCAGCACCACCCACACCATAAAATATAGAACACCCCGATGCCCCATCCACTTTAATTTCGTCGCCTTCCGATCACCGGAACAGGCTCACGCGCCGTCCATTAGGATTCCAGCCGTTGGCCCCTTTGAAGCTCCAAAATTTGGTGATTCTTAAACACACTGCGACCACTGCTAAACTCCTCATCCCTTGATCCCTCCTTGACCAAAGTTTCATTGCCAGAGGTGCACACTGGTGGAGCACACACCCCACATGCCGGTGGCTTGCGACTAGGAAACTTCCACAGTTTTCTGCAATTTCCAGTCTTGCAAAAAATTGCTTCAGCCATGATATTTTGGCTTTTCTCCACAATATTTTGACCTGCAAGGAGATATTTTGTTGTGGACACAACATATTGCAAGCAAGGTGATAATTTGGCACGAAACCCTGAAATTACTGCTGCCAACATAAAAAATCAGGTTTTTTTTCTGTAATTTGTCAGTTTTCTTCGTGAATTTGTTTCATTTCAGCAGGACAATAAATATCAAGGTAGATTAAAGATAGTTTTTAAGAAATTGGGAGTAAGGCTTGTGGGAAATTGTGTTAACAGGTTGTGATATATAGCTGCAGCATGTATATGCATAAATCCAGAAAAACTGTGACAAATTATAGGAAAAAGGAATGCCATTTTCCAAACTTTGGGCACAATTTCGAGCTGTTCAACGCCTTCTTCAAATGCAGAGAAAAGATTTGCAAAATCATTATTGATGGAAGATATCCAATGAATATGGTTTCCATAAATGGAGTCACTTGAGTGCAGCTTCATCCCGAACCTCACCCGGAGCCTTATGAGATGTCTTGGGTTGATAACTCTATTGTACGTGTTTATGAAAGATGTTTGGTACCCATCCAAATGGGTGAATATGGCTAATGTTTGGTTCGATATCCTACCTATGAAGATTGGCCATGCATCCCTTGGTTCTCCTTGATTGGATAATTTGGGTGTGACTCGAGGGCTTGAGAACATGTCTTCCACTATAATGGGAAGAAAATCGTTTTGAAGTCTGCTCTACGAATAAACCAAGACAAAGAATTAGTCACATTTACTCAATTTGAAAACACTACAACCAAGGAAATGCATATGGTTGAAGACATCCAAAGTCTTTCATACATTCCTATCATTGAGTTCATCATCCCCAATGTGTTCATTGATGCTAATTCTCAACTCAAGTCTATGGTGCTGCCAATGGAATGTGGTTTCTTGTCTCATTCAAGCATTGGCTTTCAAATAGTCCAAGTTTGCTTCTCCCTTTTGATTCTCCAACATTTCAAAATTCGAGGCTGAATTTTTTCTAATTGGAGGAGAGTTGACGTAGGACAAGAAGCAAGACCTCGGGAAGATCCAAGTTGGAGACTACTTAAGAAGAATTAGATTGATAATTGTTGGTTTAAGTTAGTAGAATATTATGTGTGTTTAGTATTAATTGGTATAGGATTATGTGTATTTGGAGGTTGTTTGTAATATTTGTGTAAAGTATGGGTTTGTTTGTAATTCATGTAGTTTTAGGGGTACGTGCGTAATTTTATGTATTTAGGCTTTCTTATAAATAGTGTGTGAAAGCCATGATGTAGGCAGTTTCTGATGAATTTGAATTGAAGTGAATGTGTCCCCCCCCCCCCTGGGGTATTCCCTCTCTCCTCCCTTCCCCTTCCTCCTCTTCTAATTTCTCCATGGCTGCAGAACCTTGATGCTACCTCTGCATAACTTAGTAATCTAAAATTTCACTCAATTTATTAAGTTTTTGATTGTATGCTGTCTTTTGCCTCATTAACTCTCAAAGCAATCACTAGTGCAGAATATACTGATAACAATGCCTAATCATCTTCTATCATTTAGCTTTGATTTCATTGCTCTAATAGCCATGTGATAAAGGGCTACATAAAAAAGTCAGCAAGAATACAAACCAGCTAGACACCTCAAACTCCATAATTCCCAGCAATCCTAATCTCTGGCTTAATGAATCCTTCCCACTGACATGCATTTGTTACCAACTTTTGGGGCCCATCCGATTCTCCATATACCTTCCGCAAAATGACTTTGGTAAGTGGTATGAAGGGTGTATTTCTTTTCATACACCTAGTGAACTTTTAAGTTGATCCAAAAGATTCACGCAGAGCTCGGGTCTTTGCACTTCATTGACATTGCTACAGAAGACTGTCTCGTGAATCCTCAATAGGTCTAAGAGAAGAGATCAATCAAGGAAATAGTTTGAATTTTATCTTCAACCATGAAAGAATATTAATTTTGAAATTTGTGGAGGTTCCTGTTCAGTGAGCATAAAAATCCAGCAGGAAAAAAATGGACAGAACTTCTGGAATTTACTCAGATTAGTTTCCATAAATCAAGAATTTAAGCCCCAAAACAATAAAATCCCAGAAAGTATAGATAAAAACAAAAAAAAAAAAGGAGAGATTATTTCCTGCCAAATAAATAAATAAATAATAAATAATAAAGACCCTCTTGTCAACTCTTAATATGCTTGACCATTGAAATGCCACAATATAAGGCATTTAAATGGGTCAAAGAATCTAAGAGCCATCTGCAGAAGTACAGAACAAATAGTGTGAAATGCTTTCGGCCTGTCCAATAGCGGAAAAATTTTTCATATTCCATTTTTTTACTGGAAAAAAAAATTAAAATGCTACTTTGTTTTAAAACTTTTCCACTTTTATATAGATAAGTTGGCAAATGATAAAATATTGTTTACCAGCTTTTCTATACAAATCATTGAAAGCTGGAAAACAAGATGGCAATTTTGCAATTTTTTGGAAAATTGAAGTGGAAATAATAATTTTTCCAGTGAACAGGCGCTTCAGTTGTCATGTTGGACTCCTTGTTCTCTGTTTTTCTTTCATAAAGGAACTGTAATTCTCACTCTTTCCTTAATAAGTGTTCTGTTCTGTCTATTTTTGTGTGCTGTTGTGCACAAGACATGCCCAAGGCATGGGATACCATGTGCATGGGCAGTTGCACAATAAACTGAAAATGCCAACAATAAAGAATGATTAAGTTGATACTGGAGGTTGTAAGAGGGAAAGGTACACCTAGATTAAGACAGAAAAGATTAGACAACTTACAAAGGATGTCACCCTAGATCACGCAAAATGGTAGAAAAAGATTCATATAACCAGAGGCTTTGTTGTTTTTGTTATTCTCGTTGGTGTAATTTTTTAATTGAAAAGGAATTTTTTCTTAAGAGATCGGCATATGCGGGGGCTTTGTGCACCAGGCTGCCCTAGAAGCAAGGATGAGAAATCCTCCAAAACAAACTAGAAAAAATAAGGAAGAACAAAGAAAATGAGAATCGGGAAGCCATCATTGATTAGCCCATAGTTACCAGAAAATACAAACACCCTAGTGAACCACAGATTGGTACAAACGTTCCAAAACATGGTACATTTTCATTCCGAAAAAGGTAAATCTAATAACCAAAGTTCAAGTGCAAAAGTTTTTCACATAACTTTTTTTTTTTTATTAGTTAAAATGGAGAATTAATCCATTATAATTCCATTTTCAGTCATTATCAATCTATTTCACAAAATAAAATATCTTCTAGATTTTGAAACACTTAACATACTCTCCAAAATATACAAGTACCATAACATATCTTTTCACCAATATACCTATTTAAGTATACCCCTAACATTCCACGTTTTAGAGCATGTGCCATATCATGACCCCTTCCCATTCCATTAACCAAAACATTCTGCTTTCTAGGTAACATTGGGTAAGCCATGATCTGAGACAAAGTTAAACTTGATGATGAAGAAATAAATAGAACTTAGATTTCGATACCTTGGATCTATTATGCAAGTTGAAGGAGAAATTGAAGATGATGTGATGCATAGAGTTAAACCGGGTTGGGTAAAATGGAGAAGTGCTTCAAGTGTGCTTCGTGATTGTATAATACCCTTAAAATTAAAAGGAAAGTTTTATAGGATGGCTACAAGACCAGCTATGCTATAGGGATCAGAATGTTGGGCAATGAAAAATAGAATATCCAAAATGTAAAAGCTGTCGAGATAAGAATGCTTAGATGGATGCGTGGTGAAAAAACTTAAAGATAAATTAAGGAATGAACATATTCGCGATAAGTTAGGTGTAGCTCTGATAGAAGATAAGATAACGGAGGGACGACTCAGATAGTTTGGGCACTTGCAACATAAGCCACATAATGCGCCAGTGAGGAAGAGCGAATTAGTTATTGTGGGGGGTAGTAGAAGGGGTAGGGGTAGACCTAAAATAACTTGGAATGAGATAGTGAATAAGGATTTAATAGCCCTTTGTCAAAAGAAATGGTCTATGACCATTGACCAACTAAATTGGCAAAAAGAATTCATATAGCCGACTCCACCTAGTGGGACTTAAGGCTTAGTTTTGTTGTTGTTGTTGTATGATGCATTAAGGCCTTAGCATTAGCACGAACCAGAGATTGGAACTACAGTGATTTGACGCACCCTATGGATTGTAAAGAAATGGTAAATCTATTGGAAGGACAAGCCTTGTGCAATTGTTGGCCACTGCTATTGGTTTGAACATCAGCTTAGAAGTGGGCTGTATCAGGTCCATCCCTGGCCTATGTGTTTCATGATTGAATGGTAACCCAATTAAGCTACGAAGTGGGCAAGGCTCCGTGCATGTAGGGCGAAACAACAAATGGGTCATATGCAAAACAGAGTCCATCTAGAATATAAGTGGCATGATCAAGCTATGTAACAGGTTCCCTAATTGCAGCAGTTAGAGAACCAGAGACTTTCACATTGAATATATTCATGCAAGGAAACTGAATCTGGGAAGGGATCGATAAATGAACTTCAAATTCTGGGTGCAGGCTTTAAAGCTTGAAGAGTAGAGCCAACGAAGACGGTTCAGAGTCCAGACTCCATGGTAGGTGCTCAACACCACCACAGCCTCAGTAAGAAGTTGATCTTGTAGTGCCATTGGAAATGAGCAACATTAGTAGCAATGACTAAATGAGAGGAATCAGTGAGAGATAGAAGAAAGATGCATGCATGGGCATGAAAATTATTCATCCCCATAAGCCCTTGTTTGGTTACCAGAATCAGTCAAACAAAATGGGAATTAAGAGATTGGAATGACTACCAAGGAATGGGATAGAAGACTGGAATGACAATAACTGCATTTGGAACATAACTAGTAATGGGAATGAAATCTTGGAATGGCAATAACATTATTTGGTATACAGACTTGCAACGAGAATGAACTTATTTAGTTAGTTTTCAGTCTCTACAAAGTATAGGTAGTTTATTACCTTTCAAAGGAACTCAAATGGAAAAGAAAAGCATCCATTTTGTGATACTCTATTATTTTGTAACATCCACTCATAAAATTATAGACAATACACTTATCATAGCCCCAGTACTTATTTAGAATATATACATATGAGCCAGTCACTAATGCATTAAATTAAATTCAAAACACATTTAAGAGGAATTTCAGAAGTTAAAACCATTTACACTAACAACTTTGTAGCATATAAAACATGATCCTAGAAACATTGAACACTTGGACCATGCGTAACAATTGTAATTTAGTTTTTCGCTATAGAGATTACTTGAGTTTACATGATTGCAAACAAAAATTTTCAGTTTTTTAACAGGGTCCCGACCAACACATAAGAGAAATCAAACAAATCTTATGAAAATAAAATAAAAGCCAGCAGCAAAGCCGCCATCAACAGATTGTTCGCCTGAGAAAATGGCCATCTCAGTTGCTGATTGCAATGTAAGGGATTAGGGGGCATGAGGAAGAGGAGTATGATGAAGGTGGTCTTGGACAAGAATTCCCCTGATATTGACCTTATCCAGGAAACTAAGTTGGAATAGGTAGAAGAGGGAAAAGTCAGGAGTATTTGGGGTGGTTATTGTAGGGATTGGGAAATTTTACCTTCGTGTGGTGCTTTAGCGGGTGTCCTTGTCCTTTGAGATTTTGGGTCTATTTCAAGAGTTGATAATATAATGGATTTTTTTTCTCTTTCTATATCATTTGAAGTAAGAGGGAGGGGGGCAAAGGTGGGTTTCTTCAATCTACGGACCTTCTAGACCTACTTTGAGGAGCATTTTTTGGGAAGAACTCTGTTCTATTTTTTGCTTTTGCTCCCCTAGGTGGATCATGGGTGGTGATTTTAACGCAGTTAGGTTTCCTAGAGAGAAGAAAGAGGAGGGTAGAACTACCACGAGTATGCTTTATTTTGATTCGATAATTAGGGATTGCAGTTTGAGAGACCTTCCCTAGAGGAATGCTTCTTTTAAATGGTCAGTAGGGGGAAGGGGGGCGGCTAGAGCGGTCACTGGCAAACTAGACAGATTCCTATTTTGTAGTAAGTGGGAGGAAGAATTTCCTAACCTCTCCCAAATGTCCCTTCCTAGGGTTTGAAAATATGTGGTTGGACCATGTGACGTTTAAGCCGCTGGTTGTAGATTCATGGGGAGAGGATCTGAAGCAAGGTTGGGAAGGATTTAGATTCATGAAGAAATTGAAACATTTGAAGGAGAAATTGAAACATTTGGAATAAGGAGGTGTTAGAAGACATTAGAATTAGCATTTTGGGAGAGTTGGCTTTCTTGGATGGGAAGGAATAGGAGGTTATTCCCTCAAATAGTGAGGATACACGAAAAGCTTAAATTAAAAAAAATAATCCCTGGAAGAGGTAATTTTTCAGGAAATGGGGAGCTGGAGGCAAATGACCAAATTCAAATGGGGTAAAGATGGTGACTGTAATTCCTCTTTTTTCCAGAGTCTAGCTAATGGGAACAAGAGTAAAAACTTGATTAGGGAGCTAGATATGGGGACAGGAAGGAAGGATTCACGAGGAAATTGAAACGTTTGAAGGAGAAAATGAAATTTTGGAATAGGGAGGTGTTTGGAGATGTTAGAATTAGAAAATCTACCCTTGTGGGAGAGTTGGCTTTCTTGGATAGGAAGGAGGAGGAGGTTATTCCCTCAAATAGTGAGGATACAAGAAGAGTTTCCATTAAAAATAAACTCAGAAGAGGTAATTTTTCAAGAAATGAGGACCTGGAGGCAAAAGACCAAATTTAAATGGATTAAAAATTGTGGCTGTAATTCTTTTTTCTTTCACAGGCTAGCTAATGGGAACAAGAGTAAAAACTTGATTAAGAAATTGGATATGGGGACTCGGAGGGTCACTAATGACCACCATCAAATTGCATTCTTTATTACTGATTTCTTTCAAAAATTTTACTCAAAGGACCATAGTGGGTCGATGATAGAGGGGTTAGATGGAAACCTATACTCGATGATCAGATATACGGGTTAGAGACCATTTGATGAGAAGGAAGTGATTGAATAGTTTTTGGGATGGATAGGGATAAGGCACCGGGCACGAATGGTTTTAACGTGGCTTTCTTTCAATATTGTTGGGAGATTATTAAGGGTGATTTTTGCTGAATGTTTTTACTGATTTTTATGGGAATGGAACTCTAAAAGCAAATTTCTCTTTTATAGCCTTGGTGCCTAAAAAATCTAGATCTTCTAAAGTTGAATATTTTAGACCTATTTGTCTCGTCTCTAGTGTGCATAAAATCTTCACTGAAGTGTAGTTAATAGGTTGAGTGTGGTGCTCAACGATACTATTTCTAGTGCTTAAAGTGCATTTTTTGGGTTGGTTTTTGGGGGGGGGGGGGGGGGGGGAAGGGGGGCAAAAATTGGCTGTTATTTTGGTGGCCAATGAGGTGGTGGAGGATATTCATATGAATACGAAAAAAGGTATATTTTCAAGGTAGATTTTGACAAAGCTTACGATAAGAGTGAGTTGGAGCTTCCTGAATAGGGTTTTTATGAGAAAGGGTTTTGGTGAGCATTGGTGCAGGAGGATTAGGAGTTCATTGTTGAATGGTGAAGCCAAATCTTGGTTTACAGCTTTGAGGCGCACGACAAGGAGACTCATTACCTCCCTTTCTATTCGTCCTTATAGCTGACGTTTTGAGTAGGATGGTGGATTACACAGTAGAGAAGGGATTGGTGAAGGTTTAGGTGTGGGCGAGAGATGGAGTGGTGGTTTCTCATCTTCAATTTGCTGACGATACCAATTTCTTCCTAGATGATCATAGCCCCCTTTTAGGAGAATTTTGGGTATTCTTCAAGTAAGGAGTGTATCTAGGCTCAAAATTAATATAGGGAAGAGTGGTTTAGCAACCTTGAATATAAGCATCAAGCGAAATCATGAATCGGCTACTGATGTTAGGTGCAGTTTATTGGTTGACCCTTGACTTACTTAGGGGTTCCTTTGGGAGGGAATCCTAGAGCTATAGACTTTTGGAATCCGATAGTAGAAAGGGTGACGAAGAGATTAGATGGTTGGAAAGGGGGCCCTTTCTCTCTTAGGGTAGAATAACGCTTATTCAATCTTTCTAGCATTCCTATTTCTTGTTAGTTTTTAATATTCTAGTAGGGATCGCTAGCAAACTTGAGAGAATCATGAGATTTCCTGTGGTCTAGTGAAAGGAGTAATAGGAATCATTTAGTGAGTCGGGTGAAGGTTGTAGGTCTAAAAAGGAGGGGGGCTAGGTCTTCGTAATTTGGTGTCTAAAAACACCAAATGGTTGTGGTTATGGTGTCTCCCCTTATAAGATACTTCACTATGGCATAGAGTTATATGAAGTAAGTTTGGGTTTAATGAGAATGGGTGGGATGATAATGCTAGTTTCAAATGTTCTTTTAAGGAGTTCGTGGAGTTCTATTTCTCAGATTTATTCTCTATTCACTCATCACACTAACTTCGAAGTGGGAAGGGCTTCCCAAATTTGTTTTTTTTAAAACCCATGGCTTGGGAACGCTTCTTTTTCCACATCTTTCCCCCGTCTCTTTCGATTGAACTTTGATCCGAATAGGGTTTTTACTTTCTTTGTTGACAATTTGAGTAGCTCTTTGGTTTCTTGGAATCTCAACTTCAGGAGAACTTTAAACGATAAGGAGATCGTGGAGCTGTTATCCTTGTTGTCCTTATTGAATAATTGCAATCTATCCTTGGGAAGGGATGTTCATTCTTGGCTTTGGATTAGTCAGGGATGTTTACTAGCAAATCATTCTTTGAATTCTTGACCAATTCCAACTCTTCTTTTTTTCTCTATCCTCTTAGTTGGAAGGTCAAAGTTCTCCCAAAAATCAAAGATTTTACATTGTTTGTTGTGCTTAACAAAATTAATACCAATAACTAGCTGCAAATTAGAAGACTTTTGGAGGCTCTCTCTCCAAATGTTTGCATGCTTTATTATAGGAATTCTGAGACAGTATCCCATCTTTTGCATTGTAAATTTGCTTGAGGGATCTAGAACAAACTACCTGGTATCATCAAAGAGATTTCGGTTTGTCCTTTTTTGGTGGAAGATTTGTTAGTCATCTCCTACGCATGTTAAAGGAAGGATAAGGCAGCCTTGTGGAAGTGTAGCATCTTTGCAGTATTATGGGAACTATAGCTAGAACGTAATGCATGGATAATTTCTGGGAAGAAGTTAACTGGACATTGGTGTGTAGGGTTTGGATTTTTACATGTGCTAGTTTTCTAGATTCACGAAAAGATTAAAGGAACTTGCTAGCTTGATGTTTCTCTCTCTTGTTTTTAGTTCTTCTTTCTGGTTTTCCACAAATTTTATCAGGAGATATCTTGTTCTCCCCCCTCGTAAATTCTTTCTCTATTAATGAAATTTATTTTGCTATCTTTTTAAAAAAAATCTTAATAGTCGTCTAAGAAAATATGACAAAAAAACATGCACAAGAAGAAGAAAACGAAGAAAATGATGATGAGACTGAGGATGATGAAGCATATTTACATAGAGAGGGTGAGTCATGACTGTAGAGCTTCATTTGGTAAAGTAAGCATCAAAACAGATCATGTTCAATCTTATTGTGTCTCCCATGTAACCACTTTTATTCCCGCATCTTGATTCCAACACACCCACCATCCGCACCACATTGAAAATTCAATAATAACAACTTTTTTATTCCAAATCATTACTGCTAACTTTCTTCTTTTAAAAGGATAGTTCATCTTCTCTCATTAGGTGGGCTAAGAAATTAATTGAGGTCAAATACATAACCCATATGGCCTACATCCTGCAATCAAGATCAGTAACTTTGACAAATACACAGAGAAGAACAACCCCCAAAGAGTTGTATCCATTTATACATTTCAGCACAGTGCAAATTTAGTTTGCCAACAAGCAATTAATCAAACTATAAGGTCCAGATACAAATTTCAAGGGAAAATAAATACTAAATCTTGCTTTAAAATATGTGCAATAATGAGTCCCGCGGTTAACAAGTTTATTCTCAAGCTTTTATGTCAAAATATACTTGTTGACAGTTTCCTTGCTCAATTTTCTGCAATGTTAGGAATGAGAAACATATAACCTACGAAACAAATAAAATACTAGAAGATTCTAAAATTGGAAGTGAAATGGTCTAAATCTCCCAGAGTAGTCCATTCTCTGGGAAACTGGCTACTAGATGTTGCAGTACATCACATCATGCATCATGAACTTCTCTCATGTTCCCCTCCCCACCCACCCCCCCTCCCCCTCACTCTTCCCTGAAAAACTATATAGAAAAAAAAAATTAATAAATAAAAAAAGCCTTCTTCACTTTTCTAATTTAACTTTTCCTCAATATGTTCATGACAAACCTAGATGTCCTCCCCCACGCCTAAACAACAAAAACAGAAAGAAAATTGAAAATTAAGTAAGAGGTTGGATGTTTTGTGGCACATTACTTTGAAATTGAAATTAAAACTACAGATAAAGCCCACTCAACTTCAAGCAAATCAAGTCGATAACCATACTGGAACACTAAAGACATACCTCTAGCCTTAGAGTCTTTGATCTTAACAAGTCATGAGCAGACTGCACAGTGGAAGCACCAAGATCCTGGAACCCTTGCTTGACTGCTTGCATCGTGTAAGGTACAAACTTTAAAATAGAGCCTTTGTCCACAACAGCTCCAACAACCCCTTGAGCAATTTTTAGCTTAGCAGTATCACCCAAGTAACGTGCATCACTCCCTTTCATCATAGCTTCAAGGGAACCCATGCCTCGATACTTTTTTATCCGACGACCATCCTTGCACACCAAAATGTTGAAATGATTAATAATGAAAATTTGCTTTATGTGAAGACAGCAAATAGTACCCTCAATCCAACATGAAATGGTTTTACATGCATTACATGTTGGTCCTATATTTCCACAAAATTGTTTAAATCCCTATCATATTTCCACTTTCTGTCACCCTAGAAATCAAAATGATGGTAAATTTCCATTGTACGAAATTTCCATTGAGAGCCCACAAATAATTCCAATGCAACTTGTCAAAATTTGGCCGTGAACAAAATTTCCTTGAAATTGAAACTTGAGATTCAAAACCCTTGAATTGATTTCACTTGATAAATCCTCTTTTTTAAGAAAAATAAAGATTTTTAATAGCTTTAAGATTTTTGAAATCTTATGCAAAATTGAACTTAGATATTACTTGCAACACTTTATTTGATTTTTATTTCTAAATTAGTTGAATTTGCATAAAAACTAGTATTTAACTGATTTTTCAATTTTAATTGTACTGATTGAACACATTTGTAACAGCTATTGCACCTTATTATCCACAGTTGTCAATTGTCAGTTATGTATTAATTTGCAGCCTTTTAGTTCAAACTCATACTTGTTATATATGTTGATAGTTTCTGAAAAATTTTCACTAAAAATCCCATATTCCCATGTTTTACTAGTAGATTTTCAAAAAATTTTAAAATTGAAATCAACATTCTAATTGCCAGCAAAATTTCCGAATTGTTTTAAGCCTCAAAATTTTAGTGGAAGCCAAATCTATAAAAAAAAAATTAAAAAAAATTGCTTAAGTTTGACCTTGAACCTAATTTAGGTATCACAGAAAAAAATTTATTCTATATGATTTTTAAGGTCTAATTCTAGGAATGAGATATGTAGAGTTCTCCCAAGTTCCAATTGATGCCCGAAATGCGTTGAGGCACAGCAGTTGACTGGACATCTAGGGGTAAAGCACTGTTTCGGTGCGGGCCGCAAGAGCGGTACCAAATCGAGGCAAACTTTGAATACTAGATATGACCTCAAAATAACAGGGGTCAAGGTTGGCCAGTGAGACGATGGAGGACAAGCTTCATCGTCGAGAGGGAAACAGCCCGGATCACCAGCTAAGGCCCCTAAATGACCGCTCAGTGATAAAGGAGGTAGGGGTGCAGAAATAGCCAAGAGGTTTGCCCTCTCTAGAAACAGTTGCCGCATTTTAGGTTATGCTACTCCGCTAAGAGTGTATACTTTGGCATGCTTCAAATCTGCTTTTTCAATTTGAATGTGAATTAATATTTTCAGGAGACACAAGGTTCTGTTTTCAAGTTGTATAAGACATTATATTTTCAATTTTATATTATCTTTAGTTTATTTTAAAATTCACAATATTTAGGTTAATCTTAATCCTGCTTTCAACGTATGAAGGATATTTCAACATTTTTCTCATAACCAAATTAAATCTTTACCTAAGGCCTATATGGAGATTAAAAGGGGAGACAAAAACATGTTTTTGCAATTATATAAGATGAATTTTTTTGTTAATGGACTCCAAAAGGGGAACCAACCATGCACATTGGTTGTATACGTGGGAAGGACCTGTATTATTTAGTATGAATTGTTGGAAATCCATCAAGAATTTTAATCTTATATATCTATTTCATCTAACTTTTTTAAGAAGACGAGAATATATTCTCAAGAGGGAGAATACCAAAAATGGGGGGCTTAGACAAGCACAATCACAAATCAAGGAAATATAAAATCTCTCATAAGCTATTTAATCTAGCTTATTATGACAACAAAAGTTTTTTCCATAACACAACTAATCAGAGAGCTAGCATGCATCATTTAGATAAGTTTAAAAGTTTTAAGATGAAAGAATATCCTTGTTACAAAACCCAAAACAAATTATGATTAAACTAGTCCTAAAAGACTAAGGAAAATATCTGGTAGTCCTCAGAGTGACAAATTGCAATGACTATTTTAGCCTTCATTATGTATTCATGAAAATTGAAATTCCACATGTCCCAAAACCCCAAATTGAATGCCTAACCCTTCCATCTTTACCCTTTGTCTATTCAACGTAGGAAGATCTATAGTCCATCTTCATCCATTGTCTATTCAATGTAGGAAGATCTATAGTCCTATTCCAGCTCCCTATATATACACCCTTCTTTTAACGTATATCACAAATACCATGCACCTCAACCTCTATCCTCATCACTCCTTCCATTGCTGCGTGGGTGTTCATTGAAGCAGATTTTTCCCAATTATTTTTGTTGGAAAATCCACATTGTAGGAGGTGTTGCTAGGTCTTGATGGCCCGATCTATTGCAACTTGGAACATCATCATATGGAAATCAAGCTTGGACTTGATTGTGCGGGTAGAGAGAGCCCACGAAGTTTTTGCAAGGTTGGGGTTAATGGGCAGTGTAGCACCATGAGTTATGTCATGCCATGGGAGGATGCGGTGGTGGACAAGAGGAAAGAGAGAGATGTGAATAATAGCATCAGTGAAGTAATTTTATAGCCATTATTAACAATAAGGGAAGTTTAAATGTATTGAGGAGTCCTATTTGAGGGACAGAATGCCTTATATTTATAAGTTGAGGTAGGTTTTAATGAATTATATGTTGGATTGTTCAAAATATGAAGATTACTTACAAGATGGAGGTGAAGAAACCTATATGCAAGTGTACTTTAAAAGATAAAAATAAAAAGATTGTATCTACTCCCATGCCTTAATTTAGTTATCTTTATGCATACTCCATAGTCATTCGTTGTGCAAAAAGTTCATTTGAAGAGTTTCTTGGATAATTGATTATATTATTTGAAGATGACATCATTTTTTTTAGTTTGTTATGTATGTAAAAAAATAATTTAATTTTTAGATGATTAAGTACAATTTTTTAGATCACATAATTGATTTTCATGTGATTATTAAAATTGATACCTGCTAGAAAATCTATTATCAAAAGAATAAATGATTGTATATCATGTATTCAAACTCAAATTTGTACCCGAATCAAGGTCAACTCAACCAAACCCAAATAAATTAGCCTAACTCAATGGACCATTTGAATATTTGTGTTCGTAAATATTCCCTTTTTCATCTCAAAAAAGACAGATTTAGATCGTCATTAACCATTATTTTTTATAATATGAAATCCAATGTAGCACCCATGGGTCGTAATGAATTGATTTTTTTATGAATAGATTTTATCACAACTTTCAATATGAAATTCAAAGGGATTAATCAAATTGCACTATCTTTGTAATAAACAAATGCCTCTTTCTCTAAGGTCCTTTGCATATGCTCAATCTTGTGAAAAAGAAAATCCTAAATTTAATTAACAATTTATGTTTAGAAGCATTAATTTTAATTGGCTTTAAATGAGAGAATTAATAAAGACTGAATTAGAAATAACTAAATAAATATGCTTTCTTTTTTATACATGCTGATTACATATAATTTGGTGTTCTTTAAATTTTTTTTAAATATAATTAATAATTTATAGTAGCTTCAACATTTTTACAAGAAAAATCACAAGTTGAAAATTTTCAAACCAACTATAAAAGCAAATATAACAATTTTTCCACGTCATTTGTACTTATGAATCAACATAATATTGTGTACAACTCAATATTAGTTACAAATTTATACATAAGCAGTGAAGCTTTTCAATGTGATTTATATTTAAATCTCACCATGATTTTGTGTTGAACAACTCACATAAATATTATGTGCAAATTACCTATGTAATAAAACTCAATAATATATAAAAATATTTGCTTATATAAATATGATTTTCGTTTAAATTAAGTTGGGCAAGTGCTTAGCATGTGTTCCATTGCTAGTTCTATAAAAGATGAAAAAATAGATGAAACCAGCTGAAATTTCACAAATCCAAAGCAAGTGCATAGTTCATTCAAATCTCGGACACCATGTTGTTACATTCTGCAATAAACAAATCAGACCTCCTCATACTAAATGTGGCTCTAAAGCTCCCTTGATAATGGCCCTACAAAATCCTCTGAAAAAGCACAGGTTGTTCACCATTTGAAGAAAGATGCCAGCCAGGTAGATAATATGATTGAGGAGGAAACTTTGTTTATCATTCCTAATCATAAATGTTGTTCCAATGGCTCATTCATTGATCCAAGACTAGAAATTGAATCTGGTATGCTGAAGTGAGAGCATAAAAAGGAGGACCCAGTGAATTTTAATTCTCAATAAGGTACTATGCTTCCTATAAAGCCTTCGATTATTGATATTTCTAAATGTTTAAAGGAGGTCTTTAATGGGGGAGACATTGTACATTAGTCCTGTGGGAAAAAAAACCTTCAAGCTCTTTTACAGGGAATGCGTTTTAGGTTAGTTAGTCCTCTAGGGCAAGAACCTAGGGCTGTTGTGTCCCTAAATATTGTGTGTGTGTGTGCGCGCGCGCGCGCGCGTGTGTGTGTATGTGAGAGAGAGAGAGAGAGAGAGAGAGAGAGAGAGAGAAACAGTTCAAAGAGTTAAATAAGCTAGCAAAATCGGTTAATTATGGGCACCTGGGGGAGGGTCGAAGGGAGGAGGGATCTGAGATCAAATTAAGGGAGGTAAATTAGTTAAGCTATGAAGATGATTAATTGGATGTGAGGGGTCTAGAGGATGTTAGGAAAAGGAAATTGATTTGGGAAGTTTTGACTTAAAACACACTTGATATTGTTTTCCTACAAGAAACTAAACTTGAAAGAGTAGATTGGGAGTTGAATGGAAGTAGATGTAAGGATTGGGAGTTTTTTTTCTTTCTCAAGGAGAAGCTGGGGATATTATTATTTTTTCTGGATACGAGAAAATTGTATCAAGAACAAAAAATGTACACTGTAAGAGGACGAGATGCCTCAATATACCAGAAAGCTACAACCAAAAAAGTTGTATAAGAGCTGCCACACATTCCCTTTGAATATCTAACAATGATAAACCCCCAAAGACCTTGAAAGGGCCCATAACAAAGCCAGAAAGACCACTCTATCCCATAATAAATTAGGGCTGGATTTGCTTCCCTTAAAGATTCTCATGCTCCTCCCAATCCAAAGTGTACATAAGGTAGCGAAAACTAATATCGCTCCATAAGCACCTCCCTTTCTACTAGAGCCAAAGCCCTTATTCTTCACTAGCAAAATCCTCCAGAGTCTGGGGTGCCGACCAAGCGCCATTTGTGTAAGAAAGAGAGCATTCCACAGGTGTGATGCTACCTTACAATGGAGAAAAATGTGAGCATTTGTTTCATTGGTCTTGTGGCACATAGTACACATGTCGGTCTTGAGAGACATACAGGGCCTTGTAATTTGAAGCATATCATGTGTATTAATCCTATTTAGTAACACAATCCAAAGGATGATACGGGTTTCCCAAGGAATTTTGCCCTTCCAAATGATGTGGCTCCAAAGAAAAACAATGAAAAAAGGGGTTTCTAAAAGGTGCAAGAAGAAAGATTTAAAAGAGGACTTCGCCCTCCCACACACTCTCATTCTCCACGGGGAAAGCAAGGCAGTAAGATCATTGACCTCTCTTTCATTGAGATTCCTGAAAAAACAGAAAATCCCACAAAAGAGGGCCTCCCTCAAGAAAAGAAAAAAAAAACAAACATACAAACAAAAAAAAACCAAAAGCAAAAACAAAAACAAAAGAGCTGATGGGTGCACTATGGAGAGAAGCAATCTTAAAAAAACGAGGCACCTTCACCTCCAAAGGGACCTTACCTTACCCGCCCACGCATCCTCTCAAAAACACACCCTATTACAATTACGAGCTTTGAAATGGGTGAAAGGGAAGAAATCACTTGCCACCTAGGACACAAACTTCCATGGGCAAGCATGAGAAATAATACCACTTCCTCTTGTCTCCCACCCATTTCAACAGAGCCAATATATGCTTTTGATCACCTAGTGTTTGTGCCATAGAGAGTTTACTTCTAGTGGAAACCTCTACAACCATTAACCTACTAGGGAGATGTTTTTGGACATTACAATGACAAGCCCCAGTACCCCCTTCAGATTTAGGTTTATCATCACATCCCAACTATATGCTCTCTTAGGTCCTCCCTATGACCAGCCCAAAGAAAGTCATGCATTAGCCTTTCTAAAGTCTTGGCAATTTTTACAATCACTTTGAAAGAGAATGGAAGTAAATATGAATGCTGGATAGGGAAGCACAAATGAGAGTGAGACAAGCTCACCGATCTCTTGCCAATGGATGATGCTTCATGTTGATCGAAAGAAATCTTCAATGGAAGCAAGCCCAGATCGAAGGAAAATCCTTTGATCTGAGGATATAAAAAATTGGAGGAGAGTCATTTGTGATTATTTGTAAGAAGAATCAGATTCACAATCAGTGTATGAAGGTGCCATTGTCAGCTACTCGGCGGATTGATCAAAGTGTTGTCTCAATTAGGGCTCAATTGAGCAGCTTTGTTTGTAGGAAAAATTTTGGTTGATTCATCTGATGCCTATTAGACCAACTGGAACTGAAAATTTTCTAGAAGTGGGTTTGAGTTCAAGAGGTAAGGGCAATTCAATTTTCATTTCAGGGGGTCTGCAAAGGCTTAGCTGGGGAAGTTTAGCGGATGGATCATTATAAGGGTTTTAAGGGCCGCATGGGTCAAGTATCCCAGATTTAAAGAAACTTCAACCAAGAAGTTGGAAGGATGTTCTGGTAGGGTCAAATAATTTGAGGAAGGAGGATAAGCTATTGTTCTGTGCCCCATGTGGAGGAAAATGGCTTTTTCTTCTGAAGATCAGCTTCCCTAGTCAAAGGCAGAGATTAGAGCATGTGCAATTACCTCGTTGGATAGAAAGAAGGGGTGGCAGTGTTGGAGAATTTAGGGTCAGCTAGTTTGCAAGGGAAAAGGGAGGGAAAGTTGCAAGAGGAAGTCCTTCAGCCTTTGTCACATGAATTAACAATCCAACAAAGTCAAAGAGGACAAGGGTTCCTAATGGGACGATGGTTCCAAAGGTGGCTAGGCCCACTAGGGTTTCCTTTGTGGAAGAAGGAACACTGAAGGTTGGTTGGTTGGGCCTGGGTCTCTTATGATTATATATTGGACCTGGGCTGTATTTCAGATAGTAATGGGGGCCTCTTTGGATCACTGTTGGGCCAGTCTGTTAAGCGGGCCCATAATCAAACTGAAGTCAATAACTTAGGCTTGTTTTACAAGAAGGATAATATTCTGGGTACTCTTCAGCTAGGCCACCCTTGCTCTTCTTCAAAGCAGATCCTCGGTGGCCAACAGGATAGATGGCGGCGCTCTGAAAATAGAAAAGGGAAAGAGACAGAAGTAGAAAGCTTAGTTTCTGAAAATTCAACATGTATTCTAGTGGGCCATTACTCTCCTGTAGAGGAAAGGGTTCTCAGTGGGCTGTGTATTGGAGATGAAAAAGGGGAAGTTTCCTCTAAAAATCATAATTCCTGTGCGAACAAAACTCAGGGTATTATTGCTTGTTTGAAGGAAAATACATCTAGAAATAACGTAATTCAGATAATTTGCGGAGTCAAAGGTGTATGCTTGCCGAAAGGATGAGCAAAAGGGTGTTGAAATGAGGAAATATTTTGAAGAAAATTGAGATTCTTCTGGTGAGAAATCAAAAAAAAATCCTAAGAGGAACTCATATGGTGTTTTGAGTATAGCTGAGGAGCCAATTGGTGAGAGGGTTATCATTTGCAAGGTTAAAAAGAGGTGGGGGATGTCTCCGACATTGATAGTAAAGAGAATAATGATTTTGAATGTGATAGGGGTTTACTTTTGGATGAGATTCGGGGTCAACATGGCAATAATTCTGACTCTTCTTCTGATCGGCTTAGGGATTTAACTTATGTGCCGCCACCTCCAATGGAAGGATTTGAGGGGATTAGTATTTTTGAAGATGATTGTATGATTGAAGAGCAAAAGACTAATGATGGGATTTCACCCACTTCAGTTCAATAGATTTTTGAGGACCTTCAGGCTCAAAAGCCTCAGATTTTGTTGGATAAATTGAACCGCCAATATCTGGATGTGGAAATGAAATTCGTCTTCATGGTGGTACATCAAAAGCAAAGAAGGGTCAGAGGGAATTAGCAAATTTGAAATGTTCGAGGAATTATTATGGGAAGGGACTAAAGAGGGGTTTTCTTGGTTAATTTTAGTTTTTTTTCCCATTTAATTTTTTTTTAATTTCTTTTTTGTTTTTCTGTTTTCTTTCTGAGGATTTATATCCTCACCCAGATTATATATTCTCTCCCTCTCTTAATACATATTTTTTTTTTATCAGAAAAGAGTGACACAATCTCAGAGCGACAAGTATGTGCTCTTCCAATCTCCAATCTCCTACCCACTTTCTCTATCACTGGATTGCCTCAAAGCAGGAGGCCAAGGCAAGTAAGCAGCTGCTCAAGAGAAACACACCCTGCCGAGGCTTTAAAAGTCTGAAGATCTTTAACACCCACATTGATACTAGCCACCCTGCTCTTGGAAAATTTGATTTTAAGCCTGAAATCCTCTCAAAGATTTTAAGCAAGATAATGACTGTGGAATTTTGCAGCATTATCCTTGAGGAACAACATGGTATCATCTGAAGATGGAGACCTCCACTTCCTCCCTCCCCACTTGAAGGCATCTAACCAAACCCAAGCCTTGGGCAAGCAAAAACAACCTACTCAAGGTGTTTACCACACAGATTAACAAAAAAAGAGACAATGGATCCCCTTGCATAAGCCCTGAACCATTCTATTCTATGGGACTCTAATTCTTCCTCTAGAGTTGATAGTCTTATGGGTTTCTTTTCTTTAGCTGCATTGTAGGAAATTAGAGGTAGGTGTCAGTAGTGGTTTTCTTCGGTCTATAGTCCTCCTAGGCCTGCTTTTCAATATGTTTCTTGAGATGAGTTATATGCAGGGTTTTGTTTCTCCTGGGTGGATTGTGGGAGTGATTTTAACATAGTGAGATTTCCAGGGAAAGAAACAGGGAGGAAGGAACACCTCGAGTATGCAGAATTTTGATAGGTTAGCTAAGGATTGTGGATTGAGGGATATTCCTGTGCACAATGCTGCTTTCTCTTGATTTCTGGGTGCAGGTAGATTGGTTGCTACTTGCTAATTGTTTACATAGGTTCTTGTTTTATAGTGAGTGGGAAAATCATTTTCTTAATCTTTCCCAAGTCACTTTGTCTAGATCACTGTGAAACCACTTCCCTATTTCGTTAGAATATAGCAAGGTTAAGTGGGCCCTACCACTTTTAGGTTTGAAAACATGTTAGATCACAAGTCTTCTTATTCTTTGATTTTCTCTTTGCTGATAAAAAAAATGTCTTCCAATTCTTTGATTAAAAATTCTCAGGATAAGGTGCTTGTAAGAGGTTGGAAGGGTTTTAAGATTTTGATAAAACTCAAACATTTAAAAAGAGCTGTGAAAAAATGGAATGTGGAGGTAAAATAATAGGGTTAGGAAAACTAACATTTTAGACAAGACTTATTTGTTGGAAAGAAAAATGGGGTACAAGGAGTTTTAACGGAGTTGGAGGGGGTTAGGAAAACTAACATTTTAGACAAGACTTATTTGTTGGAAAGAAAAATGGGGTACAAGGAGTTTTAACGGAGGTGAAGGGAAAGCAGGTATTTTGATATATGAGTAGAGGCTTTGATTTTTACCCCCAAAAAAAAAAAAAATTGATGCAAAAGACCATATTTAAATGGGTTAGGGAGGATGATTGTAACACTAAAAAATTTCAGAGACTGACTAATGGTAAGATAGAGGAGAAATTTGGTGACAGAATTGGTGATAGGAGAGAACTAGTCTTGTCTAATCCATGATAGATTGCAAATGAGATCACTAAATTTATTACCAATTATTTACCAAAGGAGGATGAGAGTAAATCAACGATTGAGGGATTGTTGTCAGGCCCTATTTATTGTGATTAGATGAGTTGGTTGAAAAGGCCTTTCAAGAATATTGAAGTTAGGAATGTAGCGTTCAGGCTAGATACTTTGAATAGATTGACAAATAGGGCTTTGGATAGAGATGATGTGGAAGGGATTGGGCTGGGCAGTATGGGGTGGTTGCGTCTCATTTTCAATTCACATATGATACTATTTTTTTCTTAAATGATCATAGTCTTTTTCGAATGTTTTCACAATTCTTCAAATTTTTTCAGAAGGTTTCAAGTTCCAAAGACAAAAATAGGAAAGAGTCGGATTTCTACTACAAATCTTTGAAGTGTTAAGTCTTTAGGATTAGCTTCCTTAGATGGGCGCGGCATGCTTGAGTAGCATTTGTCTTAATTAGGAGTTCTATTGGGGAATAATACTAGGTCTATCGGGTTTGGAGATCTAGTTAAGGAGAGGGTGTCTAAGCGGGCTAGAAGGGTGCTTTATTTTCTCTAGGTGATTGTATCACCCTTATCCAAGCTTGTCTCTCTAGCATCCCCCTTTATAGTTCGTTCATTAATTAGGGTACATAAGAAATTTAAAGAAGTAATGAGAGAATTCCTTTAGTCATGGTAAAGGAGAAGGAAGGACCATTCAGTTAAAAGATTGTGCGTAAATCTAAGATGGAGAAAGGTTTGGGACTCAGAAATTTGGTGTCTAGACACTATAGGGTAATTGGTTGTGGCGTTTTCCCTCCGAGGAAACCTCCCTTTAGCATAAAGTCATAAAAATAAAATTCATCTTACATTCTAATGGACGGGACACCATTGGGGTTTAATATGTTCTATGGAGATACCTCGGAATAATATTGCTCAGATTTATCCTTTTATTATTCCTTATACCAAGCATGTTGTGGTGCAATGGATCTCGGATCCTTTTCTAGGAAGATTCTTGGGTGGGGAATTGTGCGCTATCCATGTCTTTTTCTCATTTATATCATCTTTCTGTAGCGTATAATATGGCATTGCTTCCTTTCTTCAATCAAATGGGACTACTTGGTTTCAACTTTTGTAGACCTCTATAGGGAGCTAAAGGAACTCTCTTGTTTGTTGGTTTTTGTGGAGGGCTATCATCTCTCATGTGAGAGAGAGAGAGAGCCAAAGTTGGGTTTTGGATTCCCAAGGGCCTGTTTGGTTACGGACACAAAAATGAGTTTCTGCATTATTGTTTCTGAAAATGAAAACAAATGATTCTATCATGTATTCTTTATACTCAAAAAATGCATTTGGTTAGCTGTGATCATAATTCTTTCTGGGAATAAAAATAGCAGAACTGTATTTGGTTAAGGTAGACCTACGTGGCAACTTGTTCATAAAATAATAATAATAATAATAATAATAATAATAATAATAACAATTATTGTTATTATTATTAGTAAGTGGATTATACCCCATACTTCACATTTCCATTGTATTCAAAAAATTTTATCTAGTAAAAAAGGAAATATGATATGCCTATTGCAGGAAAGCATCTCCAAAGATGCATGGCAAATGGAAGAAGAAACAAATTATGAGAAACTATATGTCAATAGAAATGAAATAGTGAAGGCAAATTTGACAAGCAGAGGCACTAAAATACAGTAAATTAAATCAACAAGAATTGCCATCACCAATTCATCAAAGTTGAATGAGACACAAATTTATCAAACAAGGTACCTACAAAATAAAGACATCAGCAATGCCTTGTTGCAGTATGATACCTTAAATTCATAAGCCCCAGGAGCTTCACTGCTTCCAGCTAAGAAACTTCCCATCATTACAGTAGATGCACCCAGTGCCAAAGCCTTGATGACGTGTCCAGAGTTCGAAATGCCACCATCCGCAATGACAGGAACACCACTTTGTGCAGCAATAGATGAAACATTGTAGACAGCAGTTGCCTAAAAAGTTTCAAAGCAAAATGATTTTGAGTATGTAATTCAATTAATAACCTAATTTTTTATTTTAAAAAATCATCATACCATATTGTTAAGACTTTCCAGTGGCATTAATTTCCCATAGTTATTGCAGAATTCAGAATACCAAATCCCACGAAATTCAATGAATATTATGATGGGGTTTGAATAGCTTTGTTTCATTAGAGTTGCCTTGTAATTATTTTCTTTTACGCTTTTTTAGTTTCCTTTTATTACTGGAGGATATCATGCTTTCCTTGTTTTTATTTCTTGCCAATGTTGTACTTTATCTTTCCTCTGCTAACAAAAGGAGAACAGCAAAGGTTAAAATAATAATAATAATAACTACATGACAACTTTAATGAAGCAAAGCAATCCAAAATCCAAACCCGCCATAATATTCATTGCCTTTTGTGGGATTTTATCAGGAAACAGAAAAAAAACAGTTTTTTGGTTTCTGTGTTGGTTTTACTGGCAGGATTTAGGCAAGTCAATTCTTAGATTGAAAAACATAATAATTTAATATCTAGAACAATTTCAGAACCAACTCCACAAATCCATCATAAAATTTATTTCATTCTAAGACCATGCCACTATGTTAGGCACATCAAATTGATGTAGGCCACCGTTCAATGTCAAAATCTTTGTTACCCATCTTCTCAACACCTTTTCATGATTAATTTCAGTATAAATCAGAAATAATATTTTAAATATTAAGCCTTTGAAGACTCAGTTAAGTTCAACATGTATAATTCAAGCTTAAACTATTTGAAGTTTCTCATCAGCTTACACCGGATGAAGCTTCACATCATGGACAGTATCAAAGTAATGCCTTTTGATTTAAATCCAAACATAAAAGCTACAAAAGTAACAAAGTAATGCCTTTTGATTTACATTCAACCATAAAAGCTACAAAAGTAACATATAACTACAAAACAAAACAGCAGAAGCTATTGGACTGCTACAACTGATCCCCACTAATTAATTAACAATACCAATTATCTGCCAACATTGGTATTGTTTAGTAATTCAACTGCTTACAAGTTTATAAGTTATAAAAATTTCAATCAAAAGGCCCAAGTTAACCAACAAGTGCTTGCTCGATCAATTTGAGGGTCACAAGGTTGAAAAGAAAGACTTGTGTTCGATTTTTTTTCAAGCCTATGCAACAAAGCACTTCCAAGTAATAAAACAAGAAACTTGTCAAATTGAAAAAGATGTAAAGAATGATACCTGCCCCCGGCCTACTGCACAAACCTCTTGAGTTGTGCAGATGGACCCAGATCCCATCCCAACTCTCAATCCATCCACACCAGCTTGAATCAAATTCTGTGCCTGGTAGGCTGTTACCACATTCCCACCAATCACATCTAATTCAGGGTATAACCTCTTCACATACTTTATCATTTCAATCTGATAAATTGAATTCCCTTGTGAACTATCCAATACAATAACATTCGTGCCAGCCTTCACCAAATGTTCCAACCTCTCCTTGTCTTGCTCCCTCGTCCCAATTGCTGCCCCCACTAGGAACTCCCCATCGGGCCCCACTGATGGCATCCCTAACTTTGGAAAAGCCCGAATCCTCTCTACATCTGCTGCTGTCACCACATCCACTACCTCCACTCCATTTCTCACCAATGGGACATATTCAAGCTTTTTTGCAGCTAAAAATGAGGCAACTTGCTCAAAATCATAGTTCCATGGCACCATTTCAGAACAATGTGACATATAATGACAAATCTTAGCTTCCTTATCATCCAAAACAGCCCAATCAGACCTTGAAACAATTCCTAACAATTTTGATTTTGCACTCCCAGACTCAGTTACCAAAATGCATGGTGAAGAGGCAAAATCAGACACCGATGCAATTGAATCAGATGGAGACATGATGATGGGGTCAGAAATGAAGGGGATACGACGGGACTTGGCAGAGCAGACCAAGGCAGCTTGATCAGAAGGGGAGTTGTTTGAATGGATAATACCAATGCCACCAAGGACAGCCATTGCAACAGCCATTGACGACTCAGTGACAGTATCCATTGGGGATGCAACACAAGGGATTGAGAGGTTGATGCTCCGGGTGAGTTTAGTAGCAAGCTGTACTGAGTCAGTTGGGAAGTCTATGTAATGGGGAAGGAAGATAACATCATCATAGGTGTAGGAGTATCCTTGGTTGAAAAGTCGATCGGCTGAAAAGCCATCATCAATAGGAGTACCAGTCATTGCAATTCAGGTTCTTCTTATTGCAAAAAAACGCTTTCACCTGCTCAATTACAAAAAAAATATTAAGCACATGTGCGTGGTGTCCAATATTTTTTAGATTCTTCAATACAATGAGACAATGAAGAACAAACAAATAGAATACTCAACCAAATAACACAAACAATGAACTAGTCTGCATAAGAAAAGCATCAACGACACCCAAAAATCATACAAGGAAAATTTACACCCATTTTAAGATTTGGGCTCATTTGATATCATTGCCAATTTCTAGTTTTCAGCTCTCTGAAAATCAGAACTGAACAGTGTTGGTTTTCAATCTCGATATCAGGTTTTCTGAAAACAGTTTCAATTTCTAAAAACAGTTGTCGGCTTTTGAGAATTGGTGTTAGTTCTGAAAGTTGTTTTGATGCTCTTATACATAAGAAACAATGAACACGTCTGGCACGTACAGCTCAATCACCAGCAAAGAAAATACGAATTTAACAGGGGAGAAAAACAGACTGGGGCGACACAACTCAAACAATACTAAACAACGCAAGCAATAATATTACAAAAGGACCAAACTCAAACAATGTGAATTGATTGTGCAAGATTCTTGCACATACTGGAAATCTCACAATAACCCTATGATTTGCATCAAGCGGAAAAAGGGTGTTGACGCCCACAAGTGATGGAGGGAGAGAGAACTGGCTGGCAAATCACTCAGAGAGTGAGAAGGGGGGAGAACGACCCCAGGGGCCTACGAATAGCCAGAGGAAAAGAGCGAAAAAATGAAGAAGCGCGAGCAGATTTCTGCAAGAGGTTACCCGGAGACGACGGAGCGGCCGGCCTAGAGAAGTACCAGTACTCTCTGCTCTTCGACAATGAGCAGAGAGAGTATAGTGAGGGTTTTTGACCCTCACCGAGGTTTTTATAGCCTCCTCAGCTCCTCTGTTTCGCCAAACAAACAATTTATTTTTTAAAATCTCATTCTCAAAAATGACTTGCATGTTGCATCTCAAAACTTTTTTACTTAAATTTACTATGACCACATTCCTCACTTTTTCAAATTTATTATTGATATGCCCTAAATATATTAGCTTGTAAAACGAAGTCAAATTCTGACAATCATTACCCAAGTCAAATGTTATGGTAGGAGCAATTAGCTCTAACTAAATAATGAAGGAAGAGATCCACGCTAGTGCCTTAAAACTCCGGAGCAATCCACGCCCCTGCGTCATAATGATGGATCACCGCAAGGATCAAACCTCACCGCTACAAAGAAAGGTAATGCAAACAAGCAGAGTTAACTCACTTTTAACTCAATCTTACTGTTGCATTCAACCTTTTCGAAGCGTTCCCTTACTTAAATATCGGAGTGATCCCCCGGAGTACACCTCGGATCCTCCAAACCTACTTTGTTTTCATCATTTTCATGTCATCGAAAGTCGGAGAGTAATGTCGCAGGTCATCCCCATTTTTATCTCGCAACAGTTGGCATCCTCTGTGGGAACTGTTTCTGAGAGGTGTTCATCTTGCTTTCGACTACCAATTCTTGAATACCCATGACTCAAGCTCAAGCCCTGCCACTGGTAAAGAATCACCCCAGTCCGTTCACTCCACGCCTAAAGATTGTTCGGGGGTCACTAGGGAGGAATTTCTTACCTTCCAAAAGAGAATGGAGGGCTCCTAGAAAAAGATGGAGGATATGGAAGGACATGTCCCCTGCCAACAACAGGTTAGCCCCGACTCACCTAAGAAAGCAGAGAACCCAATGGAGAGTGAGGGAAGAACTAACCTCACTAAGAAGGTGGAAGACGCGAGCAGCGTAGGAGTAAACGAGTAAAGATCGAATGATTTAGAGGAGAAGATAAAAAAGATCTATCAAATCAAGAAAATGATGAAAGAGGGTTGAACCAAGCCCTCTTGTGAGGAAACCTCTTTAAAATCCTCGGAGTTGCTGTTCACCAAAGAAGTGATGGAAGTCCCGCTGCCTAGCAAGTTCAAGATGCCTACTTTTGAAAGGTACGAGGGTTTGACTAACCTGGTCGATCATCTGGACACTTCCAAGGTGTTGATGCAATTGTAGGGCGCACTTGATGCCATCATGTGTCGGGCATTTGCAGCCACCCTTAAAGGTAGTGTCAAGGATTGGTACCGAACCCTACGACCTGGATCGATTAGCTCCTTCTCTAAGATGGAACAGCAGTTTACCGGTCATTTCATCAGCAGTCAAAGAATCGTCAAAACTTCGGCTCATCTGATGAACTTGGTCCAAGGAGAATGGGAGACGTTGAAAAGGTTCATGCGCCGCATCGTCACCGCGACCATGGAGATCTGCAACCTGGACATTGGAGTGGCACTGGCAGCCCTAACTACCGCCCTTCAGCTGGGGAATTTCCTATACTCATTGGGGAAGAAGCCACTAGTTGATTTGGGAGAACTGATAGCTAGAGCACATAATTATGTCAACCTGGAGGAGATGATGGATACAAGAGGAAATCTAATTGAGTTAAAAAGGAAGGGTAACAGAGAGGTCAGCAAATCTTTCAAAGCTTGGAAAAGACAAGAGAACAACACGTTACAGGCTAGCTCTTGGGCTATGGGGCACACCAGTAAGTTTCAAACTTATACTCCCTTAAACGCACCGTGAACCGATGTGTTGATGCACATAAGAAAGACAGAGTATGTTTCGTGGTCTAAACCTATGCGAACACCCTCATATAAATGAAATATGTCAAAATTCTGTCAGATCCATAGGGATCACAAATAAGATATCGAGGAGTGTATTCAACTGAAAAATGAAATTAAGGCCTTGATAAAAAAAAAAAAAAGTCATTTGTCAAGGTTCGTAAAGAAAGGGGATCATCGAGGGGAAGCTTGTGAGAAGAAAAGGCCAAACGCAGATAAGAAAGAGGAACAGATCGTTGGAGAAATCGCAGTGATCTTTGGCGGAACTACTAGTCGCGGACACAGCGGAGGCGCTTGAAAGAGGTATGCCAAGCAGGTGCTCTTGAGGGAGAAAAGGGAGCCCAATGGCAAAAGACAAAAACAGGAAGACGCTATCATCTTCACCAGCAAAGATGAAGGAGTACAACAGCCCCATGATGATGCCCTAGTGGTATTTGGAGGAGACATAGTACATCCCATGAGAATGATTACACTCCCGGTGTAGAGACATAGTGAATTATAGCAATTAAATAATAAAAGAATAAGAGAAAAAGGAAATTTTAAAGGGGATCATAGTAGGATCTCGTTGACAAATGCGAAGAGTTCGTCGACAAAGCGGCTTATTGAGATCGTCAACGAGGACACGTGCCTCGTCGATGAGGAATTACCAAGAGGGGATATTTCAGGGTCTGAAATTCGTCGATGATGAATAAGTGTTCATCGACGAACTCTCTACTTGGCCTCGTCAACGAAGTGACATTTCTCGTCGACGAAGGCAGGTGTATAAATAGCTCAAACTCACATTTTCAGCGAGATTTCTGCATGCAATTTTTCTCTCTCACCCAAAAATCATCCTCCACTCCTTCTCTCTTCGATTTCGGGTCCGTTCTTCTCCAATTTG
This sequence comes from Malania oleifera, assembly GCF_029873635.1. Classification (NCBI taxonomy): domain Eukaryota; kingdom Viridiplantae; phylum Streptophyta; class Magnoliopsida; order Santalales; family Ximeniaceae; genus Malania; species Malania oleifera. Next base: position 2,968,477 of record NC_080428.1, read on the forward strand.
AGGATCGAAAGCCGCCACGTCACTCCTAGGAAGATTCTCTTCACATCTGTTGTAGTGATTTGTAGGTCAGGCAAACTTGGGTGTCATCCCAAAATTTGGGTAAGTTAGCTAATATCAGTTTTATTGGGTTTTTAGTGTTTCTGGACTGAGGAGAATATGTTAGGAAATATAATACTGAAGTTTTGTTGGGGAAAACGTTACTTTCAGGGTATTGTGCTGGGAACACTGCAGTTGTAGGAATTGGGGGTTTTGTGGGCTTTTCAGTAAGTTAGGTAAGGGGATAAACTAAGTTAGAATTTTTCATGAAATTATCTATTACTTTACAGCATTAAATTTTAGAAAAATACGTATATTATATAATTATGTTTGTGAAATACTGTTATGAACAAAGATATGATTTAAACGTGTTTTATCAAAAAATATGGTTTTGGAAATAGATTTTATATTCAGTAGGTTACCTATTTCTGTGTGGCATGAGTTTAAATTTCCATATAATTATGTATGTCAGAATAATATGTTTTTCCCAAATAAAGCATGATATGATAGTTTTCAAAGCAATTATAAAACAATACAGGAACTATGATTTCATGATTATAACATTAAACACTACAGAGAAATTATGTTCAGTATATTATGATATGTCGATGCAGATGCCATGACTCGTGTTATGTTATGCCGGAGCAAATGTCGTGATTCATGTTATGTTAAGCCGGCGCAGATGCCGTGATACATGTTATATTATGTCGTTGCAGATGCCGAGATTCATGTTGGCGCAGATGCCATAATCATGTATGATAAGACAAAATTTATGAAATATTAACATGACAGATATTATTATGAAATATGAAATAGTTATGTTAAGTATATGAAACTTACTATATGATATTAGAACCCGGATGGTATGGTTTAGTTCAATTTCAGGAGTACGGTACCGTAGTTATATGTTTAGAAATATGATAGTGCTACCACACGACCAGTAGTGTGGGAGATGGCAGTCGATGTGACTTTAGTGTAGAGTGGAGTAGTCCCCTAGCAGTTTGGGACCAGGTGGGGCAGACTCATCATACTTACAGACTTATGTTTGATCTAGTATGGTCGGCCAGCCATTACTAGGTCCCACCTTCGGGCTGCATAACCTAGTCATGTGGGAGTATGACATAACGTTAGCTAGCTATCCATCCTAAGTGTTATTTAAGTATTGTACAGTTATATAAGATGATTTTCAGGTATAGAAATCTAGTATGCTTTATATGATATGACAATCATGTCTTACTCAATTCCGTTACAGACAATTTTTACAAAATATACTTATTATACTGTTTATATGTATAACACGATAATGCTCATATCGCCACACACTGATATTAGTTTATTTCCCATTACTGAGAGGTGTCTCACCCTAACTATATAAACATTTTAGGAAATCCAGGTAGAGGGGCAGACAGAGCTCCGCGACAATAGAGTCCAACTAGGCTACCCTGATAGAAGGGTGAGTTGATGAGTTAGGGTTAGAATTATTTTTGGGAAGTGACCCTGGGTTACTTTTTGATCTTTTGATGGATGAATGTATATGTATATATAACAGTTTTAGTAGGACTCTGGTATTATGGTTTGTTGTATGGTATGTTGTAATTTACGTTTCCTGCTGCTTAGGTATCTGAGTTGTATTTTGGGTATATCTCTGGTACCCATGGGTTCAGGTTGATTATGTTATTTAGTTGTACATGATTATTATATTAAATATTATTATGAAAAAAATATGGTAAATTAGGCAGGTCTTTACACCTAATGACAATGGGGATGGCACCACAACAAATCACCTCGTTGACGGATTTCCTGGTGGTTGGTCAGCCATCAGTATATAACATCATATTGGGCTGCCCATCGCTCAATGCGGCCCAAGTCATAATGTCTACTTATCACCTTAAGATGAAATTTCCTACCCCACAGGGGACAAGGATGATCAGGGGAGATCAAGCAGCAGCTCAGAATTGCTACGTGATGACGTTAGAAGGTAAGAGTGAAGCAAGGGAAACCTTGACCGTTGAAGACTTGAAGGTGAGGGAAAATAGCCCCAAATTAGCACGCTAGATGATGACCTTACATGCATACCTATAAATGGTAATCACGAGAAGTGTGTACAGAAAGGGAGTCGCTTGTTCGACCCTTGGAAAACAGAACTGGGTAATCTACTGAACGAGTCCGCTGATGTGTTTGCCTAGTCGGCCGAAGATATTCTTGGGATTGACCCTACAATCATGGAACATAGGTCGCAGGTAGACCCCAACCATAAGCGCCAAATAAGTCGGAGATGTTAACTATCCGGAGTGTCTAAGCAATGTGGTTTCGGTAAAGAAACTGAATGGAAAGTGGCAGACATGTATCGATTTCATGGACTTGAACAAGGTGTGTCCAAAAGATAGCTTCCCCCTTCTGCGAATTGATCAACTAATAGACTTGACGTCTGGACATGAGCTCTTGAGTTTTATAGATGCGTATTCGGGATATAACCAAATCCCAATGCACCAAGGAGACGAGGATAAAACACCATTCATCACAGAAAGAGGACTCTATTGCTACAGAGTGATGCCTTTCGGGATAAAGAATGTGGGGCAACATATTAGAGGCTGGTGAACAAGATATTCAAAAACCAGCTCAGAAAGATGATCGAAGCGTATGTAGATGACATGCTAATGAAAATCCTAAAAGTAGGGGAGCATTGCAAGGAATTGTAGGAAACATTCGAATTGTTGTGCAGGTATCAAATGAAATTAAATCCTTCCAAATACATGTTTTGCGTCTCTGCAGGGAAGTTTCTAGGCTTCACGGTGATGCACAGGGGTATTGAAGCCAACCCTTACAAGATAAGGGCGCTACTGGAGACGAAAGCCCCTCGAACAAAGAAGGAGATCCAGGTCTTGACAGGAAAGATCACCTCCCTCAGTAGGTTTGTCTTTTGTTCGGAAGATAAAGGTTTACCTTTCTTTAAGGCGCTGCGAAAGAAAGAGGGATTTGAATGGGGGGAGGAGCAAAGTAAGACCTTCGATCAGCTCCAGTAGTATCTTGGCTCCTGCCCATTGCTAACAAAGGTGAAAGCGGGAGAAGACCTCTGCCTATGCGTGGCCTCGACTCCACATGCGGTCAGCTTAGTCTTGGTTAGAGAAGAAGAAAGACAACACAAACCCATCTACTACACCAGCAAAGTGTTAGGCAGAGTTGAGATGAATTACAACACAGTAGAAAATGTAACTTTCTCCATTATTTGTGCACATAAAAAATTAAGACCATACTTTTAGGTGCACAAGATAATCGTGCTAACAAACTTATAGCTGAGACAGATCCTCCAACGGTTAGAGAGCTTGGAGAGAATGATGAGATAGTCGATTGAGCTAGGAGAGTTCGACATAGAATACTAGCCAAAGCCTGCCATCAAAGCTCAAGTACTAGTTGACTTCATGGCAGAACAATCCTATGAAACAATAGAGAACTCAAAGGTGTGGACATTACATGTGGACGGGTGGTCTAATGCAGCTGGAGGGGGAGCAAGACTAATCCTTATGGCTCCATATGGTTTAGAGACACTATACGGACTGAAGTTAGAGTTTGTGACGACCAACAATGATGCCGAATATGAAGCCCTGCTGGCAAGGTTGCGCTTGGCGGAGGCACTTAGGGTAGCACGAATTCATGTTGCGAGCGATTCCCAACTAGTGGTGGAACAGGAGAAGGGAGAGTTTGAGGCTAAGCATCAGAAAATGAAGAAATACTTATCCAAAGCTCAAGAACACATCAAAGTGTTCACTTAGTTTGATATAGAGCGCATGCCACGAATGGAGAACGCAAAGGCTGATGCGCTGGCAAGATTAGCCTTAGCTACAAGCTAGACTGGAAGAACGCAATCTACTTAGAGCGAGTCAGAAAACCCTCTTACGAGGAGGTTGGTGTGATGGTAGTTGAAGATAACAAAGGGGATTGGAGAGCCCCTTTGATGCAGTACCTTCGCGACGGATCCTTACCAGATGACAAGAAACAGTCTATAAAGGTAAGGAGGAAGGCGGCAAAGTATACGCTCATAGACAAAGAGTTGTATAGGAAATCTCTAAGACTGCCATATCTATGGTGTCTAAGTACCAAGGAGGGAGAATACATGTTAAGGGAAATTCACGAAGGAATATACGGAAATCACCTAGCTAGTAGAGCCTTAGTCCACAAGGCCCTACGACAAGGGTTTTACTGGCCCACAATGAGGAAAGATACAATCGAAATGGTTAAATAGTGTGACAAGAGCTAGCGGTGCACGGGAATACCACATATGTCGTCCAACTTTTTCTTCCCCTTGATCAGTCCTTGTCCTTTCACCCAATGGGGACTGGATATCTTAGGACCGCTACCTTAAGCGACGGGACAAAGGAAGTTTTTGTTGGTGGTGATTGACTACTTTACCAAGTGGGTAGAAGTAGAAGCCTTGGCTAATATAACAGAATGCAACATCACCCGATTCGTATGAGCTTCGGTTGTTTGTAGGTTCGGGATCCCGTGGACCATAGTCACTGTAATGCCCCGAACCCTTAAACCCGGGACTGGTGCGTTATACCTGATAATCCATAAATCAATATATACGCAGCAGAAAACATAAACATAATCTCCATATAACATAATATCAGAGTTTACTAATTCTAACTATAATCCATAATAAATCATCCATCACCTGCATTCCCAAATATACACAAATCTCCCAAAAATATTCAGTATTTTCATAATCCATCATTTCTCAACAAACTTAAAACGTAAAGACATAAAACATAAAATATAAATTTTATACATCCCAAAATATACATAAAAATATACCATTTTCTTTTTCTATTTCCCAATAATGCTATAAAACCTTGAGCTCTCTATGTTCGACCTCGAGGAGGTCCTGAAAAAAAAAAAACATTTATATTCGGGTGAGACACATCTCAGTAAGGGAAAAAACCATATATTAAACACAGTGTGTGGCTAACATGAGGTATATAACAACATAATATTTAACATTTAATAATCGTTAACATAATTTTTGAAACCATTCTCTAATCCTAATCAAACACATGCAAAAGATTTAACCCACGAGATTACCTAAGGATATGGGTGATTACCCGCCCATACAAGTAGCACCCCTCCGCTATGATATTTGGGTAACCCTAAGGTCACAAATAAAGCATATCAGGACACTCGCCTTACTCAGTAAGCCCTCAAGTGTTAGATTGATCTTGTTCTGACACCTTTCAACAATAACTTACCGGCAAAGGCCCTAAAGATAGGGAAATCTACCCGCCCATACAAGTAGGTTCCCTTTGCCCCAGTACGTTATTTAGCTACCGCCACATCTGAAGCTACTAGTGCACTCGCCTTACTCAGCAAGCCCTCAGGTGAAGAGTGTGCCCTGCCCAAACGGAACATGTTCTACATACATAAATACTTCTAATATCATAATACATTATTCTTTTCTGTCATTATTCAATCATACACATTTGTTCATGTTCATAGCTTAAACATTTCATTTCATTTCACTTTAAGTGACTCTTTCCTATTTTACATTGTTCACATTTCACATTTCATTTCCATTCTATTCATTTCCCTTTTCATTTCATTTCATTTCATTTCATACCCAGCATCTTTCAGCTGTTTTACCCAACATCTTTCAGTTGTCATACATTTACCCAACATCTTTCAACTGTTTTACCCAACATTTTTCAACGGTTATACATTTACCCAACATTTTTCAATTGTGTTTACCCAGCATTTTTCAGCCGTTTACCCAGCATTTTTTAGCTGTTTACATGGTTGCATTAACACACACAAGCAACATAGTCCATATCATGTTTTATTCACAATGCATTACTTACTTAACCTGCATCTCATACATTTAACATATATTTGCACACAATCTCATGTCACACATTTTAGCAATAAAATTCATACATTGCCTGTAAAATAAGTCAACCAACATTTAATGTTTATATACTGAAAATACCTTTCATTTCTTACATAATTATCCTGAAAATATTTCTCACTTTCATCAGTTCATTTTCGCACATACATATCTAATAAACAATCTTAAACTCGAAAAAAATATAATTTAAACAGTTGGCATTTTACCCATACTGAAACATATACACGTATATATTACACAATTTATTTTTCCATTAAATTCATAAAAATTCTGGTTTAATATGTATTTTTCCCCTTACCTGGTTTTTTGAACTACATCAACAAGGACACCAAAAAGATGCCTGCGACGCTCACCCGAACCCTGAAATTAAAAATTATAGTTCCATGTAATTAATCATGAATAAAATATTATTCTAACATTTTCTAGGCCCATAGATTCTAAATAAATAAATATACCCTTAAATATAGTCAAATTACCAAATTTCTCAAATCTCACTCTTACTTTGGAGTAGGACCTAGAAAACCCCAATTGGAACTTTACTTATGTCAAAATGACGACGATCATGACTAGGACCCCATGGTGGTGCCTGATCGTTGATTTAATAGCAAATTTAACAAGAAATTGAGAAATTAGGTAAATTATACCTTTCCCCAGGAGTGGTGCTTACGCCGCTCCCACGACAAATCCGCTCTAGTAGAAATGTCGGTGGCGGAGTTAGGAATCCAACAGCACCTTCCGTTTCCCGATTGGTCGAATATCCGTCGAGAAATTGAGGGGAGAGAGAGATGGAGATGGAGGAGTGATGGAGAGTGAAGGAGATTGAGAGAGAGCTTTCTGGAGAGCCGCGTAGGCACATTCTGATTTTGGTTCAGGAAGCTTTCTCAGCTTCTTTATTTTTTATTTTTTCTTTTACTTTACTTACTTTAACTTAATTTATATATATATATACATTAAACTTATACTTTAACTTATATATATATATATATATATATATATATTAAGCTTACACACACACACACACACACACACACACACACATATATATATATATATATATATATCTCTTTATTCCAATTTTTTTTTTACTATTCTTTTATTTATTTATTTATTTATTTTAATTTAATAATATTTAATTAATTCATTAATTAATTAATAATTTCTTTTTTTTCATACTATTTCTTTTTATTTGTTTATTTAATACATTAATTTAATAATATTTAACTAATTAATTGATTAATAATTTTAATTAATTATTATTTTTTCTCGGGTTATTACATTCTTCCCTACTTTAGAAAATTTTGTCCTCGAAATTTTTACTAATCCACCATTTATAACCAAATTAAATCATCATTATCTTAATTATAAACCTATACCTGCGCCCTTGACATTATCTGGCTTAATCAGGATCAGCGAGTACATTCGTCGTGGTCCACCTCTTTCTAGTAGCATTTGTTGTTTTCCTCGATACCATAACTTCTGAAATCACTAACCAACCTCATACCATATATTTCTGAAATAATATTCGTGCCACACAATGTTGAATAAGACCATATATTCTATACTGAAATCATATTTTTGGGCATTTTATACTAATACATAAATTTTAATATAATAGCAGTTTTTCCCAAATAAACATTTTCTCAACAATAGTCAAATGTAATACATGTTTTCTGAACGTAAATCTACTAGTAATTTAATAGTATTTTAATGGAAAAGTGACTGCTTTAGTTTATTCCCTTACCTGATTTCTGAAAAGAAACTCCCTAAAAACACTCATCCTTCACCCGTAGGGTTCTCCGTTCAATACCCTCAAATCAACATCTCTCAGAACTAAACTTCAGTATTTCTTCATGTACAACATTTCCCATAGCTATGGAAATACCAAATTTTGAATAAAAAACCTTACCGTAAATCAGGGATGAATTCCAAAGTAGCTCCACCGACAATCCATTTGGGTAGATTTGCAAAGAACTTTCCCCGGAGCGTCGTGGTGACTTCTGATCATCAAACCGAGAAGAATCTGGCCCAAGATCGTAGAGAGAAAGAAGGAGGGACGAATGAAGGAGAGAGAGAGGGTTTGTGCGTCAATTTTTTAGCCTAAAAATGAGATTTAGGCTATTTATACACTGACCCTTGTCGACGAGCCACGTCACTTCGTCGACGAGGTCAAGAAGGCAATTCGTTGATGAACTCTCACCCCTCGTTGACGAAATTCAGAATCACTAAAACACCTCTCGGTATCTTCTCGTCGACGAGAGACGTCCCCGTCGACGAGCCCCTCCTGTGCTCTCATCAACGAATCCCCTGTGTTCGTCGACGAGGCTCTATTTAATTACTTGTTTAATTCCTTTCTCCTTTTTCCATTATTTAAATACTATAATTCTCTGGGTCACTACATTCTCCCCTTCTTATAAAATTTCGTCATTGAAATTTACTATTCATATAACTCATCATCCCTTTAAGGCAAAACAGTCTACTTATTTTATTACTTACCCTCACTTATGGCGGAGGAATACCGTGGTTACATTTCAAGTCCTGAGAGATTACATATATAAATTAAAATAAAATTCTCTCAAAACTAAAAGACCATTCATAACTAAACTATTACATGTACCTGCAAAAGAAATACTACATATTTACTTACATTTTCCTAGTTACATCTAAACTTCTTCGAATAATTGTGGGTATATCTGTCTAATCTATTCCTTGAGCTCCTAACAAGCCTCTTCTACTACTTGATTCCTCCATAGAAACTTTACCAGAGAAATCTTCTTGTTACGCAATTCTTGTTCTCTTCTATCCAGAATTTGCACCGGTACCTCCTTATAGACTAGCGAATCACTGAGCTCTAATTCACCATAACCAATTATATGAGAAGGGTCTAGGACGTATTTCCTCATCATGGAAATATGGAATACGTCAGGCATCCTGGATAATGCAGGTGGTAAAGCTAACCTGTAGGCAACCGACCCCACTTTCTCTAGAATCTCAAATGGACCGATAAACTTAGGGCTAAGTTTACCCTTCCTTCCAAACCTTATAACCCCTTCTAACGAAACTATCTTCAAAAATACATGATCACCAATTTCAAATTCTGATTTCCTACAGTGATTATCGGCATAACTCTTCTGTCGGCTCTAAGCTGCACTGATTCTATCTCTGATAAGATGAACCTTATCGTACACCTGCTGCATAAGATCTGGTCCCATAACTCGCCGCTCACCCATCTCGTCCTAATATAACAGAGAACGGAATCTCCTACCGTACAGTGCCTCAAACGGTGTCGTACCAATGCTAGCTTGATAACTGTTATTATATGCAAACTCAACCAACGACATGAACTTAGTCCAACTATCCCTAAAGTCTAGCATTTATGCTCGAAGCATATCTTCTAATATATGTATTGTCCTATCAGTTTGCCTATCTAACTGAGGATGGAATGTCGTGCTAAAAGACAACTGAGACCCTAAAGCCCCCTGCAAAGTCCTTCAGAAACCTGACGTGAAACACAGGTCTCGATCTGACACAATAGACACAGGCACTCCGTGAGAACGGACTATCTCTTGAACATACATCTCCGCTAGACGGTTAAGGGAATAATTGATCTTGATAGGTAGGAAATGGGCGGTCTTAGTTGACCTGTCTACAATCACCCAAATCACATTTTGGCCATGTGACGTCGATGGCGGCCTTGAAATAAAGTCCATGGATATATGATCCCACTTCCACTTTGGGATAAATAACAGCTGCAACTAACCCGTCGGCCTCTGATGCTCAGATTTTACCTACTGGCATGTCAAACACTGTGCTACATACTCGGCAATCTCCTTCTTCATACCACTCCATCAGTAAAACTCTCACAGATCCTTGTACATTTTCATACGGCCGGGATGAACTGTATGTAAAGATTTGTGAGCCTCCTTTAAAATAGTTTTCCTGATGTTAGCATCGGCAGGAACACATAACTTGGAACGGAACCTCAAAGTTCCGTCTTCTAACAAACAGAATTCCACCCCCTGACCATTATGCACTCTAACTAATACCTCTGATAATTCGGGGTCTTCCTTCTGAGCAGCTTTAATTCTTTCCTGTAGAGTAGGTTGTACCACTAAACTGGCAATACATACTAGAGGATCACTCTCCACCAACTCTATGCCGAGTCTCTCCAGATCCATCATGATCGGATACTGGATCTCTATAGCTGCTAACACGGGTCTCGCAGACTTCCTGCTCAACGCATCAGTTACCACATTTGCTTTTCCTGGATGATAACTGATGGTACAATCAAAATCTTTAATAAGTTCCAACCACCTTCTCTATCTCATATTTAGTTCCGTCTTAGTGAAGAAATACTTCAAACTCTTATGGTTGGAGAAAATTTCATATCTCTCGCTATACAGATAATGCCTCCAAATCTTCAATGCAAGTACCACTGCAGCTAATTCAATATCATGGGTAGGGTAGTTCCTTTCATATTCTTTCAACTTCTTGGAAGCGTACGCTACCACTCTACCATGATGCATCAGTACGCAACCAAATCCCTTCAAGGACGCATCACTGTAGATAGTATAACCCTCACCCCCTAACGGGATGATCAGTACAGGTGCCATGACAAGTCTCTGTTTCAATTCCTGAAAACTCTACTTATAGCTGTCATCCCACTCAAATATGACATTCTTCTTAGTCAGTCGTGTCAGAGGCCCTGACAATGTTGAGAACCCTTAACAAAATAACGGTATTATCTAGCTAGCCCCAAGAAACTCCTAATCTCCTGGACGTTCCTCGGTCTAACCCAATTCACTACCGCATCAATTTTACTGGGATCCATAGAAATTCCATCCCCTGAGATAATATGCCCCAAAAACACGACTTTTTCAAGCCAAAATTCACATTTACTAAACTTGGCATACAACTTCTTCTCCCTGAGTGTCTGCAAAACTTGTCTCAAATGCATCTCACGCTCCTCATAGCTCCTTGAATAGGCCAGTACATCATCGATAAAAGCAACAACAAACGATCTAAATATGGATGGAAGATCCTATTCATTAAATCCATAAATATTGCGGGAGCAGTTGTCAGATCAAACGACATAACAAGGAATTCGAAATGTCCATACTTGGTCTTAAAGGTCATCTTTGACACATCTTCTACCCTTACGTTCACCTGACGATAGCCTGATCTAAGGTCAATCTTAGAATACACCTATGTACCCTAGAGCTCGTCAAATAAATCGTCTATATGAGGTAGAGGATATGTTCTTGATGGTCACTTTATTAATCTCCCTATAATTTTTGCACATCCTCATAGACCCGTATTTCTTATTCACAAATAATATTAGAGCCCCCTATAGGGATAGACTGGGTCGTATAAAACCTTTATCAAGTAAATCCTACAATTGATCTTTTAATTCTGCCAACACTACAGGCATCATTCGGTACCTATAAGTAGATCAATGGGAAAATCTACTTCACGATCTGGTGGTAAACCTGGTAATTCATCTGGAAACACATCTGTAAATTCTTTCATTACTGGCGTACTAGTAAGCTTCAATTCATTCCCTAACATTTCCTTCATAAAGGCCACAAATCCCTTACTACCACTCTGAAGTAGTCTCCTTGACTGTATAACTGAAATCATATGAGGTATAGATTGCACTTGTGACCTTATAATTCTGAATTCTGGTCTTCCTGGCGGTTTGAATATCACTTCTCTCAAACAGCAATCAATGCTAGCAAAATTAGCTACTAGCCAATCCATGCTGAATATGACATCAAACCCATGCATGTCTAATACTATTAAATCAGCAAATAGAATCCTCCCCTGAACATCAACTGGGCAGCCATGGAGTACCTTACTACACCTTACTACTGACCCAGTCATTGTAGTCACTAGCTGTTCAACATCTAATGATTGTGTGTCTGCCTTACATAATTTAACACACCCCGAAGACACAAACGAGTGTGTGGTACTTGAATCAAATAATATAGTGACTTTAAATAAAAACATACTAACTGTACCTGTCACCACATCGCCGGCTGCCTCAACATCACCCAGCGTCAGAGCAAAAACCCTAACTGGAACCATATTCCTCTGCTGGCCTCCAAGTGGTGCCTAATAGCCTCCCCGAGCAGGTCTAGGAGTGGGAGCAGCACCAATCTGAGCCTGACAATCTCTCATCACATGTCTTAACTCCCTACACTGGTAGCAAATACCTCGCCCGACACGACACTCTCCCAGGTGTCTCTTCCCACAAGTCGGGCAAGTTGGAAGTGGCTGCACACCCTAAAAAGCACGATTCCCAGTCTCCTGTCTCTGGTCTTTGTAGTAGCCAGCTCTCTTCCACGAACCACGACTAGACCTCTGCTGGGTACCAGACGACGTGGATCTCTTCCTCTGCCTCTGCTCCTCAGCCTCCAACCGCTCTCCAATTTTTGCTATAGTGGCCTTATCAACCAGCTCAGCAAAATCCTGCAACTCCAGTATCGACACCTACTTATATATTTCTCTCCTCAGACCTCTTTCAAACTACCGTACCTTTTTCACCTCAACTGGAATAATGTACAGGGTGAAGTAAGATAATTCAATGAACCTCACCGCGTACTGTTGCACCGTCTGCTGTCCTTGCTTCAAATTCAGGAACTTCTCAAGCTTAGCTTCGCAATACGGGGCTGAAAAATACCTTTAAAAGAATATCTCCTTAAATAGCTCTCTGTCATCTCCATACGTACTATCCTTTGCTGCTCTAAGAGTTTCATTGTCGTCCACCATCTCTCGGCGTCTCCAGTTAGTTTATATGTAGCGAACAACACCCTTTGCTTCTCAGAACACTGCAACACTGCAAATACTTTCTCAATCTCTTGCACCCAGTTTTCAGAAATAGCAGGATCAGTTCCTCCTGAGAAAGTCAGAGGATTCATCTTAATGAAATTTTCAATTGAGCTGTCGTGGCCTGCAGATGAACCACCCAACTCCCTAGAATTCCTTGCAATTTAAGCCACAACTTACTATGCCACACTGCGTAAAACTGCATCTAAATCACCGCCCGCAGTGCCGAGGGCCCAACTCCCTCGTTTCCACTAGCATTGGCACTACTGCCTCCAGGGTCCATCCTGAAAAACAAATAACTTAACTTAGAACTCTATCAGCATAACATATCATCCAACTAGTACAATATCTCCTCAATTAATTCATCACTCCTGATCTTAATTCAAGGTTCAATGCTGCAACCTAGATACCCAACCCAATGATAGTTTAACAAGGCTTTCTTGAAATCGTCATCCTAGGAAAATCACACAAACCACCACGGAAGTCCTGCATCTAGACTACAAAACCAGACCTCAAATTCCTTTATCCTATACTCTAGTATTATTACTACTGCATTCTAGAGTCTACAGAACCTAGCATCCTAGGCTCCGATACTAAACTATAATGACCTGCTTAATTTACTATATAATTTATCATAATCAATAAAGTGTACCCCACCTCATGGGTAACGGGGTACACCTGTCATACACAGCAGAAACTTAAACAACAGTAAATATAAATTACATCCATCAAACCATAAAATACAAAATACATGAGTGAAAAACAATCCACAGTAATATTGTCTTCACATACAATCCCCAAAAAATCCAAAAAATATTTTTGGGCTCCCACATAAAAAATCTCCTGATCTTAGTTCAAAACTTACCCTCCTAGCGGGGTAAAACAGCTAACACAACGGCGGCCTTACTCCGCCTGTCTTTTTGGGTTGCCTGAAAAATTATTTAAGATGGAGGTGAGACACCTCTCAGTAAGGGAAAATAAACTAAATACAACTGTGTGACAACATGAATATTTAATGCTATTATAGATATACAGTACATTTTGCATACTAGAAAACATTAATCATATCCTAACTCCATAATCATATACTTTCATATTTCTAATAAATCATACTGTTCATGAAATGTCTGATATAACTAATAATACTGAAATTTACCCAGGATGTATAGCTAGCTGATGTCATGTATTACCCCCCATGACGGGTTATGCAGCCCGAAGGCGGGACTCGACAATGGCTGGCCAACCACTGCCGAGTCAAAAATGTATGTAAGTACAATGGGCCCGCCACACCCTGTTCCGGACTGCTAGGAGGACGTCTACAACTCTACATTGAAAGCCACATCGACTATCTACCTCCCACCCCCTCTACTTGCAAGGGCAGTTAGCACAAGCCTAAAACATAATAATTTGATCTGTATAGCTACGGTAGCGTGCTCCTATAACGGAACTGAACTATTATCCGAGTTCTGATAATATATATTACATGATAATATACAGTTTAACATAAATAGATTCATAGCATTTTCTGTAATAACATAAATACATACGACCTTGCATCGATTACTTTCACTTCTGCGACCTTGCGCCGAAAATTTCATAAATACAACCTTGCATCGAAATCATATATAGTACATGGCCTTGCACCGGCTATCAATCACGACCTTGTGCCAAACATTTCAAAGATAATAATCTGAATAAACATGTTATTTATCATGTATTGCAAAATCATAGTGTACTGCATTATTCCATATTTTCTGAAAATATACTTTATCTATAAAGTTGCCTTAACATAATACTTTTCACATAAAATAATATTCATGTCACACAATGCTAAATAAGACCATATATTCTATATTGAAATCATATTTTCTGGCATTTTATACTAATACATACATTTTATTATTATAGCAGTATTTTCCCAAATAAACATTTTCTCAACAATACTCAAATGTAATACATGTTTTCTGAACATAAATCTACTAGTAATTTAATAGTATTTTAAAGGAAAAGTGACTGCTTTAGTTTATTACCTTACCCTATTTCTGAAAAGAAACCCCTTATAAACACTCGTCCTGCACCCGTAGGATTCTCCGTTCAACACCCTCAAATCAACATCTCTCAGAATTAAACTTCAGTATTTCTTCATGTATAACATTTCCTATAACTATGGAAAGACCAAATTTTGAGTAAAAAACCTTATCTTAAATTAGGAATGAATTCCAAAGTAGCTCCACTGACGATCCCCTCTGGTAGGTTTGCAAAGAACTTTCGTAGGAGTGTCATTGTGACTTCTAATCGTTGAACCGACGAGAATCCGACCTGAGATTGTAGAGAAGGAAGGAGGGACGAATGGAGGAGAGAGAGAGAGAGAGAGAGAGAGAGTTTGTGCGTCAATTTTTTAGCCCAAAAATGAGATTTAGGCTATTTATACACCGGCCCTCGTTGACGAGGTCAAGAAAGCAATTCGTCAACGAACTCTCGCCCTTTGTCGATGAAATTCAGAATCACCCAAATACCCTCTCGGTATCTTCTTGTCGACGAGACACGTCCTTGACGACGAGCCCTTCCTGTGCTCTCGCAGACAAATCCCCCGTGTTCGTCGACGAGGCTCTATTTAATTACTTATTTAATTCCTTTCTCCTTCTTCCATTATTTAAATACCCTAATTCTCTAGGTCGCTACAAGAATCCCCTTGAAATTTCCTCTTCTTCTTCTTGCTTTTGCTCAATCTATGCTTCTTTGCATCAGCTATCAGGGCCTCATACTTGTTGAAGTCCTTATCAGCAAAAATAAAATAGAGATAAGGCTACAGATCGCTACTGAGAAACATAAGTATACACACCATGAAAGCAAGGCAAGGATGAGACTTGGGGAGACGCAGCTAAGCACACACTGCACAAAGACTCGCTCCTTGAGCAGCTCCTCATAAGGGACAATCCCCTACCGACCAATAGCTCCCAGGTTTTCAAGGATAGCCTATTCGGAGGGAGATAGCGTGGGAGATATGTGATGCAGCCGAGCTAAAAGGAAAAAAGGATGAGTTAAGCAACCTATACTTACACATAGCTCATGCATACACAATAAGTAAAGGAGGAAGAAACAAACATCACCATCGAGAGGAGTAGACTAAACGCGAGGCCTATGATAGTTTAACTCCCCGTATGCGAAAAAGTACCGAGACATCAACCAGGGGTAAATAGCTTATAGCCGGAAACAGAGTTGAAGTAATACAACTCCTTCTCTACATAGTGCGTCCTCATCTGGAAGCAACTTCAAAAGAGAGGCACCATGGGTTGATGACCTCGCTAGAGGAGGAGGACATCAAAAGATACTAACGACAGGTAAGAGTTGGGAACAAATTGTGATCGTGCTTTGTTATAAAAGTGTAACACATTAGAAAAAAAAGGGACTAAAAAGTAGCCTAAGTCCTAAGTCGAGAAAGTCAGTATATAAACAAATTTCATTTGGATTGGGGTCGAGAGCAGACTCAGAGTTGGCAGGTAATCTACTGCTAATGTTAGAAGGGATAGCAAAAAAATGACAGACATTTTACATATCTGAGGGAGAAAAATTACACCGTGCACTCCTTACAGTAATTAGGGGCTTGGCCTGAAGCTCTAAGTACTCCATGAGAAAATCAAGGGCAAGACAAACAAGATAAACCACTTACGCAACTATACCCATTGGATCAACAGGGCCACATTTTCACAAAAACATTGAAGAACATGAAGAACAAAGCAAAAACAAACATACAATGCCAAAAAATGGTTGAATAAAGAAACAAAGACAAGGGCGGAAGGAAAGCGTACCTAGCCGAGGGAAAGAGACCCTTTGGTTGAGACAAGGAACAAATGAGCGAGCTCACATCCTTTATAGAGAAGCCCGCACAAATCCCCAAAAAAGTTAGCATCTCGAGAAGGCGAAAACTCATCAATCTGTGTGTGCATCTCGAGGAAAAAAGATCAAATCCCTGTGAAGATGTTGACATGGTGCCAATTTCAATAAATCTCAATTCTCCAAAGGTATGATACAATCAACAAGAGACTCTTACATTTTTTAGGGGCAGCGAACGTAATGAATATACACCAACGTCACATCATAGCAGCCCAATTGACGAGCACAACTCACGAGGCCGAAAGGTTGCATAATAAATGAGCTCAACTCATTAGGCATTGAAGAATAGGCCCAACTGATGAGCACTGCTCGTGAGGCCAGAATAATGCCCAACAAATGAGCACAAATCATTAAGAAAAGAAGGCTCAACTGATGAGCACTGCTCGTGAGGCCATAAGAAATCACAATAAATAAGCACAACTCATTAGACAAAGAAAGCCCAACTGATGAGCACTGATCGTGAGGCCACGCAACCATGCAATGGATAAGCACAACTCATTTGGCAAAGAATGCCTAACTGATGAGCACCACTCGTGAGGCCATGCAACCGCCCAACAAATGAGCACAGCTCATTAGGCAAAGAAGACTCAACTGACAAGCATAGCTCGTAAGGCCACGCAACCACCCAACAAATGAGCACAACTTGTAGAGACCCAAAGAATTATAGTATTTAAATAATAAGAGATGGGGAAAATGAAATTTTAAAGGGGGTCACAACAAGATCTCGTCAATGAATGCAAAGAGTTCGTCGACGAAGCGACTTGTTGGGATTGTCGACGGGGACATATGTCTTGTCGACAAGAAATTACCGAGAGGCATAATTTCAGGGTCTGAAATTTGTCGACGAAGGTTATGAGTTCGTTGACGAACTCCCTTCTTGGCCTCATCGATGAAATGACATGTCTCATCGATGAAGCCAATTGTATAAATAGCTCTAATTTAGATTGTCGGCAAGAAAATGGCATCCTAACCTCTTTTCTCTCTCTACTTTGTCCTCCACCCCTTCTCTTTAGGATATTGGGTTGGTTTTTCGCCGATTTGACGATTCGAAGCTGCCACGTCACTCTTGGAAAGATTCTCTTCACATCTGCTGGAGTGATTTGTAGGTCAGGCCAACTTGGGAACCATTCCAAAATTTGGGTAAGTTCGTTAATTTCAGTTTTGTTAGGTTTTTGGTGTTTCTGGACTGAGGAGAATATGTTAGGGAAGATAATACTAAAGTTTTGTTGGGAAAATATCAATTTCAGGGTATTGAACTGAGGACCACACAAGTGTAATTTTGGAGTTTGTAGGTTTTTCCATAAGTCAGGTAAGGGGATAAACTAAGTAAGAATTTCCATGAAATTATTTATTAATATTCAGCTTTTATTTTCAAGGGAATTATGTATGTTATAGAACTGAGTTTGGAAATACCGCTGTTAACAGGAAAACAATTTTAACACTGTTCAGCAGGGATTATGAATTTGTGTAAATTTTATGAATGGAACAGTATTCACTTTTGTGTGGCATAAGTATGAAATTCTATGATTTTATGTAATATCAGAATATTATGTTTTCAAGAATAAGCATGTTATTACTGTTTTTCAGGAAGATATAAAAAAAATGGTACAGGGATTTCAAACTATGAATTTTATATGCTATACTGACGTAAAGACCGATGTTTTTTATATGATATGTCCGTATAAGGGCCGTGGTTTTATATGATATGCTAGTGTAAGGGCCGTGGTTTTTATATGACATGCTATGTCGGCGTAAGGGTCGTGAGTTACAAGATACAAAATGCCAGCGCAAGGGCCGTGAATTTTATATAATATGTTCTGCAAAATTTCATGAAAATATTATCATGACAGATATTATTATGAAATAGCCATGTATTATTATTTGGAAATATACTATATGTTAGTAGAACTCGGATGACTTAGTTTAGGCTTTCATGAAGCACGATACCGTAGCTATGTGATCACAATCATGTTTATGTTAGTGCTACAATATGTCGTAAAGGATAGTGGGGGATCAGCAGTCGATGTGGTTTATGGTAGTGCAGGCGTCCCTCTGTCATCCAAACCAGGAGGGGCAGACCCATCATACTTACAAACTTATATTGATCTAGTGTGGTTGGCCAGCCATTGCTAGGTCCCGTGTAACAATCCAAAGAATAATGGTATTTAAATAATAAAAAGAAAGGGAAATGGAAATCGAAAATAGAAGGAGGTAGTCAACTTCGTTGACGAACGCCTCGCGTTCATCGACAACGTTGCATTTTGGAAAGGATAATCCCGAGGAATTTTTTTCAGCTCCTCATCGACGAATATAGGGGATTTGTCAACGAGGGTATAACCGGAGCTCATCGATGTGGCTAGGATTCGTCGATGAGAAGATACCGAGAGAGGTTTTTTAGAAGCCTGAAATTCGTCGACGAGGGTTGAAGTTCGTCAACGAATTTTCTATAGGACTCATTGATGAGGTGACGTGGCTCGTCGATGACTCCTGCAGTATAAATAGGGTTAAATGTGATTTTTAGTTCATTTTGCTGCGCCGAATCCCTCTCACTCTCCCTATACGGTTTTTCCTCCTTCTCTTTTCGATTTTGGGCTGGATTTTTGCCGATTCAACGATTTGAAGCCACCATGACGCTCCTGGGAGAGTTCTCCGCAAGTCTATCGGAGCGGATTGTTGGTGGGGCAGAGTTGGAAACCATCCCAAATCCAGGGTAAGGCTTTCTACTCAGTATTTGGTTATCTGACAGTTGTAGGAAGTGTTATATGCGTAGAAATACTGAACTTTAGTTATGGGAAATGCTGTTTCCAGGGTGTTGAGTTGGGAACCCTATGGGTGCGGGACAGATTTTCTTAGGGGCTTTTTAGGAATCAGGTAAAGGGATAAACTAAACTAGTGTTTTATGGGAAATATGTATATTGTTATAGCATTTGATTTTAGGAAAATAAATATATTTATATATGATTTATATTTGGGGAAATACTGTTGAAAATAATGGTATGTTAAATATGCGAAAAAACTTGTTAGTGTGGTATGAGTAGAAATTGTTATGAAATACTGTTTTCTGGGAATGTGTTAATGATATGGATTTTTATAATGGAAAACTGGCGTGTGGGCCGAGATTTTTATATGTTTTTCCGGCGTACGAGCCATGCTATGTGTATGATTTTCCAGCGTACGAGCTAAGCTATGGATATATTTTGTCAGCATACGGGCCTTGTTATGGATGTGATTTGCCAACGTATAGGTTGAGTTATGTATATGATTTGCCGGCGTACGAGCCAAGCTATAGAAATGATTTGCTAGCGTACTGTGCTATGATGTGCCAGCGTACAGGCTGAGCTATGGTAAAATGTGTAATACCGGCGTATGGGCCGATGATTTTCATGATATACGTATATATACAAAATGATATAATTGATTTGAAAACTAATGATATGATATTTCCATTTATCACAATTTCAATATATGTTATATGGTATTAGAACCTGGTTGGCTTGGTTTAGGCTAGTACTTGCACAGTATCGTAGCTATGTGTCCATGGTTTTCGTGGTCATGATATCTGTGTTAACGTCGCTGTACGAAGTGGTGTGAGATTGGATGGTTGATGTGGTTTTTAAGAAGTGTGTGAACGCCCCTAGTGTACGTACCAGGTCTGGAAGACCGATCAGACTTACAGACTGTACTCTTGACTTGGCAGTGGTCGGCCAACCAATGTCAGGTCCTGCCTTTGGGCCACACAACCCAGTCATGTGGGGGTAATACATGATAGCAGCTAACTAACCTACCAGGAATGTTTGTGTATTATTATTATTATATGAGATGAAATATGTCTATGAAAATGCAGTATGTTCTACCATATTTTGATGATATATATGTTTTCTCAGATTTGATATAACAGTTACTGAATACATTTTGTATGGTATATGTATAACACGGAATACTCATGTTGCCACACACTGGTATTAGTTTATTTCCCCTACTGAGAGGTGTCTCACCGCAAAATTTTATAAACTTTTCAGGAGCCCCAGATGGGAGAGTGGGAAAAGCCCCGCTGATCTAGAACTGTTGTCTGCCCTTTTTGAAGGATAAGTTTTAGTAGGGACAGTTGGATTTTTGTAGGAAATGTCCCTAGATTTTGTTTTTGGGATGTGTATACTGTAATACAGTGGATATAGTGACTCTGGTATTTATGGTAATGTGATGGATGTTTTCGTATTTATAATATTGTGATTGTATATGTCCTGCTGCTTAGGCTTCCGTTATGTGTTCTGATGTATCCCTAGTACCCACGGGTCCAGGTGGATTATGATCTGCTAAGTTGGGATTTGTAATATTGATTTTTAAAAAAAAATGTGGAAATTAAGCAGGTCGTCACATCCCGCCTTCGGGCCGCACAACCTAGTCATGTGGGGGTAAGACATAAGACCAGCCAGCTATCCATCCAGGGTGTTATTTCATTTACAGTTATATGAAATGATTTTTATGTATAGAAATTCATAATGTTATACCATGTTATGATAAATCATATTTTCCCCAAATAAGACATAGATAGTTTTACCACATATGATTTATGTAATGTTATATGTATAACATGAAAAATACTCATGTTGCCACACATTGATATTAGTTTATTTCCTTTACTGAGAGGTATCTCACCCCAACCACATATATTTCAAGAAATCTAGGTAGATGAGCAGTTAGAGCTCCGCAACGGTAGAGTTCGGCTAAGCTACCCTGTGAGAAGGGTGAGTTGATGAGTTAGGGTTAGATTTATTTTTGGGAAGTGACCTAGGCTAATTTTGGTATTTTTGTAGATGATTGTATATATAATAGTTTAGTAGGACTATGGTATTTTGGTTGGGGGTATGGTATGTTATAATTTACTTTTCCAGCTGCTTAGGTATCTGAGTTATATTTTGGGTATATCCCCAGTACCCATAGGTCAAGGTTGATTATGTTATTCAATGGTACATGATTATTATATTGAATGTTATTATGAAGAAAAAATTGAATTGGTAAATTAGGTAGGTCGTTACATAGCTCATTAGGCAAAA
This sequence comes from Malania oleifera, assembly GCF_029873635.1. Classification (NCBI taxonomy): domain Eukaryota; kingdom Viridiplantae; phylum Streptophyta; class Magnoliopsida; order Santalales; family Ximeniaceae; genus Malania; species Malania oleifera. The sequence goes on from NC_080428.1 coordinate 2,990,182, forward strand.
AAGACCCAACCCATGAGTAGTTTAGTAGAAACAACTCGACAAGAAATCCCACGAAGAGCAACTTGGTAAGAAATGTCGCGACGAGTAGCTTGGCAGAAATAGCTCAGTAGTAAATGCCACGAAGAGCAGCTCGGCAAGAAATGCTGCGATGAGTAGCTCAGCAGAAACAGTTTGGCAAGAAATACCGCGACTGGTAGAAACAGCTCGACAGGAAATGTCACAAAGAGCAGCTCGACTAGAAAGGTCATAAAGAGCAGCTTGGAAGAAATAGTTCGGTAAGAAATGCCTAAGAGAGCAACTCAGCAGAAATAGCTCGACCAGAAATGCCACGACAAGTAGCTCGGCAAGAAATGCCCTGATGAGTAGCTTGGCGGAAATAACTTGACAAGAAATTTCGCAAAGAGTAGCCCGGCAGAAACAGTTTGGCAAGAAATGCCACGATGAGCAGTTCGACAAAAACAACTTGGCGAGAAATGCCACAATGACTAGCTTGACAGAAATAGCTTGGCAAGAAATGCAGTGGCGGGCAGCTCAATAGGAAATGCCGCGAAGAGCAGCTCAACCGAAACAGCTTGGCAAGAAATACCATAATGAGTAGTTCGGTAGAAACAACTCGGCAAAATGTTAGCATCGACTCGGCAAAACTAACTCAGTCTAACCTACTCACATCGACTCGGCAAAACCAACTTAGTCGAACATCGGCTCGGCAAAGCTAACTCAGCCGAATCCCCCCATGGCATCGGTTCGGCAAAAGAAACAATTTATTTTTTAAAATCTCATTCTCAAAAATGACATGCATGTTGCATCTCAAAACTTTTTGGTTTAAATTTACTATGACCACATTCCTCACTTTTTTAAATTTACTCTTGATATACCTTAAATATATCAGCTTGTAAAAGGAAATCAAACCCTGACAATCATTACCCAAGTCAAATGTTCTAGTAGGAGCAATTAGCTCTAACCAAATAATGAAGGGAGAGATCCACGCTGGCACCTTAAACCTCCTGAGCGATCCACGCCCCCCCGTCATAATGATGGATCACCGCAAGGGTCAAACCTCGCCGCTATAAAGAAGGGTAATGCAAACAAGCAAAGGTAACTCACTCTTAACCCAATCTTACAATTGCATTCAACCTCTTCAAAATGTTCCCTTACTTAGGCATCGGAGCGATCCCCCAGAGTACACCCCGGGTCCTCCAAGCCTGCTTTGTTTTCATTCTTTTTAGGTCATCGGAAGTCAGAGAGCAACGTCGCAGGTCATCCCTATTTTTATCTCGCAACAACCATACCTATGATTTGTAAATGTTGTAATTGTAAGATAACTTTTAAATTAATAGTATTTTTTTAGCAAGATGATTAAAAAGTCCTAGATTTATACACAAGATGTTTAGGTTAGTATTTATTTCAGAAGAAAATAATCATTATATCCTTAACTTCCATATAAGTAATATATAAATATTTTCAACACAAATATCTACCGAATTTGTATAGAATTAAATTAATATCCTAAAAAATTCCAATCATTATAATTTTTTTTTTAAAAAAATTGAAAACCATAGCAATCCAAATAACTAAGGGGCCGCTTGGTATCATTGTCAAAAATTAGTAAAACGAAAACCAAAAGTGAAAACTTAATACTAAAAACAGAAACTAAAAATTATAAATCAGCAACCTGTTTGGTTAACATATGTACAACTAATATAAATTAAAATTTTAATTAAAAATGCTCATTTTCATCTTTAAATTAAATAATATTATAAAAAAAATATGATTAAAATAATAAAATTACAAATAATACAAATAAAAAAATACTATAATAAAAATAAAATTTATAATAATTATTTTACTTAATTATTCTACTTTCAAAATTTACTTTACAATAAAAATTTTATTGGACATGACAATTTTAAAATAGTAAAAGTATTTTGTTATTGAATTTATTGTTAATTTTAAAATTTATGCACAAAATATTTCAAAATTTTTCAATAGTCATGTATAAAAATATTGTTATTGTAAAGTGCATTTTGAAAAATATAACAATCAAGTAAAATAATTATAATATTTTATTAAACTATTATTTGATGAAAACACGAAAATGAGCATTTTTTAAATTAAAATTTTAATTTATTTTAACTTTATAAATATTAAGTAAATAGGTTGCTAGTTTTTGGTTTTTAGTTTATATTTTTAGTTCTTAGTTTTTGCTTATGGTTTTTGTTTTCGTAAGTTTTGACGGTGATACCAAACGACCTATTAGTTTTAAAGTTGTGGCTAAATTTATTGAAGTAGATTGTCCACAAATCTTTCAAGAGAGGAATCAAGCCACTTTTAGTTCACCAAAATACTTTCAAATATAATTTGTGGAAAATATTTTGATGATTTTAGAAAACACTTGAATCCTTTTGAAACCACTTGAAGTCTTTGTTGAAAAATTAATTATTAGAAAACCAATTTTCCAATTGGAAAACTCTGTAAAACAAATATTAAAATCAAGTTAAACTTTTAGAAAAACTCATTTTTCCACTTTCAATCCACTTCATAGATGATTGCTTTAAAAAATATTTATTACTTGTTTAAAATTGAAAAAGTGTGAATTTTTTTGTGGGAGAACCACAAACTTGCCTCAAATTCTAGTTTGAAAAAGTTATGGAGAAGATGTGAAAGCTATATCATGAATGTATGACTCTAAAATTTTGTTTGAAACTTTGCAAAACTTAAAAATTTTGTTTGAAACTTTGCAAAACTTGAAAACCTTACGAAAAATTCATGTGAATTCATTTATTGATGAAAACTTGGTTTTTTATGAAAAAAATTTATGAAAATACTAAGCAAAATAGCATTCACACTCAACTAAATGCACTCTATCAAGTTTATAGACTCAGAGATACTTGAAATTTCAGGGAAAACCATGAAAAATGCAAAATATTCACTGTTAGGATTTAGTGGTCGACTATCTACAAAGGGGCAATCAACCGTCTAGTAGCGTAACAGTTTTTTTTTCAAACTATTGAGGGGCAATTGATTGTGCCTATAGGCCAGTCGACTACCTAAATGCAAAATTTGATAAACATGCCTTTTGGACTTCTAATGAAAAACATGTTCTAGTATCCTAGCATGCATAATCTATGCAAGTAAATGGAGAAATCATGGAGAATCGAACTTGTACATTCCAAACATATCAACATGCTTTTCCAAAACTAAAAAAAATAAAAAAAACCTTGGAAAATGATAAAAAGAGGCTATACACCTTTTGCAGATCAAATGGAGGACACTATCTTTATGCACACAACCCAAATACTCAAATAATGAACAATGTGAGAGATGGTTTTTTTTTTTCTTCAAACTTTTAATAAAATATTTATTTATCCCCAAGAAAGTGTACAAAAACACTTAATTTTTTTCTTTTCATACCCCCACTTAGATCTATATATAGACCTCCAATGAGATGGAGAGAAATAACTTTTTGAATTTGAATTTTAAAAATTCAAATTCAAACGATCAACCACCAACTACCAATATCATTGTCTAACATATGACAACTTTAGGACACATGGGATATGCCAGCCTCTTAACTAATCATGAGTAAACAAGTCAAAATTAAAATTTTCCTTAGAGTGGTTCACCAGCAACATGAGCCGGTCGATTGCCAATTGGTGGCACCAAATGATAGGAGGAGGAATAGGGACCAATTGACTGTCCAAGGGCGGTCAGTTGACCACCCTATGATGCCTCTTGTTACCTTGTGTTTTTTACCTAACTTTTCACATATTCAGCTCGATCTCCCTATTTTATTGTGTTAAAAATTTACTATTGACACTAGTAACATGCAAAATGAACTTCTATTAATTGCCTCATTTTTGTGCGTTGAGTCAAAATTGAGTTAAGCCAACAATTGCATTACCTAACATTTACTAAACCTATATTGACACTTTAGAATGGAGTTGCAAATCAATAAGATTAACTTTTTCATTTCAAATAGCATTCAAAATAAAGGCTGTTCAAGGCCTAATTTTCATGTGTTCAGTAAAGATTGAATTGAGCCTACAACTGAGATCTTTAGCATTGAATAAGTCCATTTTGGTACTTTAGAATGAAATTACACAACAATATGGTAAAATTTTTTATTTAAAAATAACAAGAAAAATGAAGGCTATTTTTGGCCTCATTTTCGTGCAAAAGTTAACAAAGCTTACAATTGCACTCTAGCATTTAGTAAGTGCATTTTGTCGTTTTAGAATGGCATCGCACATCAATAAGATAAACTTATTCGTTTTCAAATAACCTATAAAATGAAGATGATTCATGGTGTTATTTTTATGTGCTTAATCGAAATTGAGCTAAGCCACCAATTGCACTCTCTAACGTTTATTAAGACCATTTTGGCACTTTTGTGGAATTGTGCATTAATAAGGTCAAACCATCTACAAATCCTCGGTAATAGCCTACCTGTGATACCCCATGGATGAAAGACTTAAAAGGATTAGATGTTACTACCCATATCAACAAGGTGCACTTTTCTGTTCGGGAGCTTTCTCATAAGAACTCCATAGTTAAGCGTGCTTGGCTTGGAGCAATCTTGGGATGGGTGGCCACCTGAGAAGTTTTCTCAAGAAGTGTGTGAGTGAGGACAAAACACGCTGAAAATGACACGTGTTGGTTTGTGGGGCTAGTCATTAGTCTGATAAGGCCCGCCCCCTGTTGTCTGGTCTAGGGGGAGAAGGAGAGACGCAGTGCTCCCTAGCAGACCCAGGTTAGGGCATTACAAATGGTATTAGAGCCGACACTCAGCCGGAAGTGTGATGAGATTCACATCGCCTGGGTTTGGAAACGTGCGTTCGCAATGAGGACGTTGCGTTCTATAAGTGGGGGGAGAATGTAATATCCCATGGATGAAAGACTTAAAAGGATTAAATGTTACTACCCATATCAACAAGGTACATCTTTCTTTTCGGGAGCTTTTTCATGAGAACTTCATAGTTAAGCGTGCTTGGCTTAGAGCAATATTGGGATGGGTGACCACTGGGAAGTTTTCTCAAGAAGTGTGTGAGTGAGGACAAAACACACTGAAAAGGACACGTGTTGTTTGTGGGGCCAGTCATTAGTTTGACAATGCCTGCCCCCTGTTGTCTGGTCTAGGTGGAGGAGGAGAGACGTAGTGCTCCCTGGCAGACCCAGGTTGGGGCGTTACACTGTCAATCCCAAAAAACTCCTGACCTCTTGGATATTTCCTAGGCTTTCCCAACTCACCACTACCTCTATCTTACTTAGATTAACTGATACACCTGCCTTAGAGATCACATGGCCGAGAAAAGAAACCTGCCTTTACCAAAACTCACATTTCTTAAATTTTACGTACAATTTTCTTTCTCTCAATATCTGCAACACCAATATCAAATGATGCTCGTGCTCCTCAAAACTTCTCGAGTAGACTAGTATATCATCGATGAATACAACCACAAACTGGTCCAAATACTAATGGAACACCCGGTTCATTAAATCCATAAATACTGCTGGTGCATTAGTCAACCCAAATGGCATTACTAGGAACTCGTATTGCCCATATCCCGTTCGAAACGCTGTTTTCGAAACGTCTTCTGCTCGAACTTTCACCTAGAGATAACCCCACAGCAGGTCAATTTTAAAATAAACCTGGGTCTCCTAAAGCTGATCAAACAAATTATAAATTCTAGGGGGAGGATATTTATTCATGATTGTCAATTTGTTTATCTCTCTATAATCGATACACAACCTCATGGTCCCATTTTCTTTTTCACGAATAGAACTGGTGCTCCCCAGGGCGACACACTGGGTCTGATAAATCCCTTGTCCAGTAACTCCTGTAACTGATCTTTCAATTCTTTCAGTTCAACCGGGGCCAGATGATATGGTGCTTTAGATACCAGTGCTGACCCTGGCAACAGATCTACAGTAAATTCAATCTCTTGGTCTAGTGGTAAGCCAAGCAATTCCTCAAGAAAAATATATGGAAATTCACGCACTACTGATATATCAACTTGTTTCATTTCTTATTTTGGCGATTCCTTTATATATGCAACATACCCTTGACAACCACTCTGTAACAGTCTCCTCACTTGAATAACCAACACAAGCTGTGGTGAGGCACGCACGCGTGAACTTATAAATTTGTATTCTTGCTCACCCGAAGGTCTAAAAATCACTTCTTTTTTATGGCAATCTATGATGGCATGATTAATTGCTAGCCAATCCATACCCAGTATTACATCAAACTCCTGCATATCTAGAACCACTAGACCAGCTGGTAGTACTTTCTCTTGAATACTTACTGGAAAGTTCCAAAGCACCTTCCTACTTCTTACCATAGACCCCATCGGCGTACCCATAGACAACTCTACATCTGATAGCTGTGTCTCTACCCCAGTTACTTTGATATACCCCATCGATATAAAGGAATGGGTGGTACCTGTATTAAACAAAATAATAAATTTATATGGTAAAGCAATAAGGGTACCTACGACTACGTCTCCAGCCATCTCAGTGTCACCTGGCGTCATCGCATAGACCCTTGCCGATGCAGTGTTCCTCTGCTGACCTCCACGGGGCACCTGGTAACCACCCCAAACTGGTTTGGCATCTGGTGCATAATTCGATGGCATCTGACATGTACGAGCCATATGACCAGGTCTCCCATAGTGGTAGCAAACATTCTCCCCTAACCGGCACTCACCTGGATGTCTCTATCCACACCTAGGGCAAGTGGTGTGAGGCTGTCCACCTTGAAATCCACTATACTCTACCATCTGCCTCTGACCCCACCAGATCTACCTCCTCTCCAAGGGCCTCGGCTGGACCCCACTTGAAAACTCGAGAGTGCAGTCCTCTTCTTCTGGTTCTGTATCTCAGTCTCTATTGGCAAGCTCTCTTATTCTATTATGGCCCTGTCAACCAACTATGAGAAGTCATGTATCCTCAATAGTGCAACCTGTCTATAAATATATGGCTTCAAGTTCCTCTCGAACATCCTAGCCTTCTTAACTTCATCTAGAACAATATAAGGGTAGAAACACGATAATTCAATAAATTTCGCCGTAACTGCTGGACTGTCATTGAACCGTGGGACAAGCTTAAAAACTCCTATATCCTAGCCTCTCTAACTGAGGCAGGATAGTATCTATCAAAGAATATGTCCCTGAATTGAGTCCAGGTCATCGGCACTGAAATAGATCTCTATTCCTCCAATAATCTAGTGGCCGTCCACTATCTCTCGGCCTCCCCTGTCAACTTGTAGGTAGCATAAAGGACCCTCTGCTCATCGGTGCAGTGAAATACGGTCAAAATATTCTCTATCTCCTGCACCCAATTCTTTGCAACTGCAGGATTAGCCGCTCCTGAAAATGCTGACGGATTCATCTTTTCAAATTTCTTTATCATACACTCCTCAGCTAGAGATGGACCTCCCTGCTCCTTGGAGCTCCAAGAAATCTCAGCCATAACTTGTTGAGCCACACTATGTAGCACAGCATCTGAATCCCTGCTTCCTGCACCAGAAGGCCCAGCTTTATCATCCCCACTAGCGTGAGTGCTACTACCTCCTGGATCCATCCTGCATTATTACCAAATTATTTTAAGTATCTGATTCCTTCAATACTATACTAAAATACCCCTAACCTCTCATTACTAATTTAAGGTTGAGTCTTATTGTATGAAAATAGAAGTTATCGATAGTTTACTATGGTTTTCTTGGAATCGTCACCCCAGGAAAATCACAGAAACCACCTCGAAATTCTACCCCCAAATAGCCGAACGAAACCCTAAATTCTCATCCTAATTTCCCAACATCAATTTCACTAATACCTTGTTCCACTCTTCTTAAGATTCCATTTCTAAATTTTGGTATTGTTTCCTGTTGTACTCTAGAGTCTACAAAACCTAGCAACCTAGGCTCTGATACCAAAACTATAACGACCCAAAAATTTCACCATTTTTTAAATGTAAATAAACACATAAACTACTTTGATACCCTAGCTATAGCATCTCAGGCTTCAGATAGGCATAGAGGTATTCCTGTACATAATAGACACACCTATGCAGTGGAAAAATAAATCATATAACCATATATAAACATAAAATACCATAATTCAGTGTCACCAAACCATAGTTACATCTTTACATTTCTTACCAGTACCATCTATCCCAAAACACAATGCTCTGTACACACTTACCTTATAGGCAGGACAATCAAGAGGTCACTCTATTTGCGAGCTTGATCTGCTCGCCTAACTGGCTCACCTAAAAGATGCTAAAGTAATGCGGTGACATGACGCTTAGTAAGTGGAAATATACTATTTCTAGTGTGTTGCATAACTATTATATTAACATCTGAAACTGTATAAAACGGTAAATCTGTACAAAGTATATCATACATTCATCGTAGTTTAAAATATAACTGTATCATCTGATTTTCTACTTTTCATACTTCTAACATCATACTATATTTATCAAACACTGTAAATCTATATATATATATATACATAACTGTGTTCTTCCTTGAAAATCTGTGTGTCATGATTTAACCCCTTATGATAGGGTTGTGCGGCCTGTAGGCGAGACTTAACTCTGGTTGGCCTACTAGGTAAGTCACTATACTCTACCATTCCTCAGTCCGGCCAAACTGTATCCACTCTTAAGCACGGAACTGGAAAAACTACCTTGTCAAACCGAGCCCCCTCAACCCAAAGTCCTAGGGAGTTTACAAGCTCTCCGAGTGCGGTTCACGGTACCCACATACTATTTGAGATATGTGGTTGCACTCTGTTCTGTAAATAGCAACGGTACCGTGCTCTATTATTTGTATCTGTCTATAATATTTCATCAAGGATCTGATACTGTATATATATTACAATAATCTTTCTACTGTTTTTATCATGTTTTCAAAATAACCATAACACTATAAATCTGAACTGTATATATTGTGATATCTATATCACATATTTGTAGTAACTGATTGTAATAACTGTATATCTGTCTGTAATATCTGTTTGTATAATTTGTAAATCTGAGTGTTATGGTTTTAGGAAACATGGTATTCTGTAACTGCTATAATATACTAATATGAATAAAATCTATAATACTTGTTTGATAAATATCTGTTTGGTAAATATCTGTCTATATCTGTATATATTGTAAATCATGATATGCTGAGAAAAACTATATAGATTCTATATCAGGTAAACATCCACTCAGGCCACACAAATATTAAAACTCATAATCTGTAAAATTGGATAATAAACTGGCATAATATAAATATACATAAAATTTCTGATAACTTTGGTAAAATTTCCTAGCACAGCATATTTCCTTTATCTAGTTTCTAAAAAGCCCTTTTTTATGTACCTGGTCCCACGCCCATAGGGTTCCCCACTCAACACCCTTGAAACAACATCTCCTAAAACAAAACATCAGTATTTCTCTATGTACTACATTTTCTATAACTATGGGAAAGGTAAACACTAAATAAAATACCTTACCCTGAAATTGGGATGGAATTCAAGCCAACTTCATCAACGATCCACTCCAGCAAACTTGAAAAGAACTTTCTCAGGAGCGTCGTGGTGGCCTCGGATTGTCGAATTAGTGAGAATTCGACCTGAAAACTTAGAGAGAAGGGGGAGGGGACGAACTGAGGAGAGAGAGTGTGATTTGTGCGAGAATTTCAGCTGAAAAATCAAGTTTAGGCTATTTAAACACCGGCTTTTGTCGACGAGCCACGTCACTTCATCGACAAGGACAAGAAGAAAGTTCATCGACGAATGTCCGCTCCTCGTTGACAAGATTCAAACTGAAAAAAAGCCTCTCGGTATCTTCTCGTCGATGAGACACGCCCCCGTCGACGAGACCCTCATGAGTGCTCGTCGACGAATCCCCTGTGTTCGTCGACGAGACCCTGTTTAATTTTTCTCCTTTTCTCTCCTCCTCCTATTATTAAAGTATGAAAATTATCTGGTTCTCTACAATAATAAATTGAATTGAGCTTACAATTTAGATATTTAACATTTAATATGCCCATTTTGACAATTTAGAATGGAATTGTGCATCAACGAGCTCAACTTTTTCATTTTCAAATAACACGCCAAAGAATGATATTCAAGGCTTGGTATTCATGTGCTCAATCAAAATTGAAGTGAGGCTTATAATGGAGATCTCTAGCATTTAATAGGTCTATTTGAAACTTTAGAATGAAGTCACACATTAACGTCAACCTTTTAATATTCAAGTAATACACAAAATGAAAGCTGTTCATGCCCTCATTTTCGTCTAAATTGAAATTTTGTCGTGCAACTTCACTCTAAGATTTATTAAGCCCATTTTGAAACTTTAAAATGGAATTGACTATCAATAAGGTTAACTTTTTCATTTTCAAATAATGTGCAAAAATGAAGACTATTCATGGCCTCATTTTCATGTGCCTAGTTGAAATTTAGTTAAGCATACAACTTCATTCTATGATTTATTAAGCTCATTTTAGGACTTTATAATAGAATCAATCATTAAGAAGGTTAACTTTTCATTTTGAAACAACTTGCAAAATGAAGGCTATTCATGGGCTCATTTTCGTGCACCCGGTTGAAATTAAGTTAAACTTGCAATTACACTATCTAAACCCTGTATTGGCATTTTAGAATGGAATGACATATTAATAGGATCAACTTTTTCATTTTCAAGTAACACACAAAATGGAGTCTATCCATGGTCTTATTTTCACATGCCTATTTAAAATTGAGTAAAGCCTACAATTGCACTCTTTAGCATTTATTAAGCTTACATTAGCATTTTAGAATGGAATTGCACATTAATAAGGTCAACTTTTCATTCGAGGCCTTGTATTTGTGTGCTTGCTCAAAATTGAGTTGAGCAAACAATCGAGATACATATCTAGCATTTAATAAGGCCATTTTGGCCTTTGAGAATAGAATCATACATCAATAAGGTCGATTTTTCCATTTTCAAATGAGGCTCAAAATGAAAGTTGTACTTGGACTCATTTTTCCATATGTCCCATCAAATTTCAATTAAGCTTACAACTTCACACTCTAAGATTTATTAAGCCCACTTTGCCACATTAAAATAAAATTACATATCAATAGACTCAACTTTCCATTTTCAAAGAACACACAAGATGAAGGTGTTAATGACCTCATTTTCATATGGTAGGTAGAAATTGACTTAAGCCTAGAATTACACTATAGTATTTATTGAGCCCATTTGGCACATTAGAATGGAATTGCACATCAATAAGATCAACTTTTTTCATTTTCAAATCACACACAATTTGAAGGCTTTTCATTGCCTCATTTTTTATCCATGATAAAAATTTAGTTAAGCTTATAATTGCACTCTCGAACATTTATTAAGCTCATTTTGGAACTTCAAAGTGAAATTGTGCATCAATAAGGTGAATTTTTTTTTTTCAAATAATGCGCAAAATTAAGGTTATTCATGACCTTATTTTTGTGTGCTCCAACAAATTTGAGTTAAGCTTACATTTCTCTCTCTAACATTTGTTGAGCTCATTTAGGAACTTACAAATATAGCCACGTATCAAATAGGTCTACTTTTTCAAGTTATAATAATGCGTAAAATGAAGGCTATTGTTGTTCTCATTTTTGTGCACCTATCGAAATTGAGTTAAATCTACAATTACATTTCCTAACATTTAATAAACCTATTTTGGCACTTTATAATTGAATCATAGACTTATAAGGTCAACTTTTCCATTTTCAAATAAAGTGCAAAATGAAGTCTATTCATGGTCACATTTCCGTGCGCATTGTCAAAATTGAGTTAAGCCTGCAATTGCACTCTTTAGAAAATTTCAACCCCATTTTGACACTTTAGAATGGAACCATGCATTAAAAGGGTTAACCTTTTTCATTTTTAAGTAATGCGCAAAATGAACTGCATTCTTAGCCTCATTTTTCGTGCACCAAGTTGAAATTCAATTGAGTTTACAATTGCACTCTCTTGCTTTTATTAATCATTTATTGACATTTTAGAATGGAATCACAAATCAGTAATGTCAACTTTTCCGTTTTCAAATAATGCACAAAATGAAAGCAAATCATGGCTTATTTTTTGGTGCACCTTGTCGAAGTTGAGTTAAACATACAATTGCACCTTCTAGCATTTGTTAAGTTCATTTTTGGCACTTTAGAAAGAAATTGTGCATCAATATGGTCATTTCTTTTTCATTTATAAATAATTCCAAATGAAGGCTATTCACAACCCCATTTGTTGTGCCTTTAGTCAAAATTGTCTTGAGCCTACAATTGAGATTTCTAAAATTTAATAAGCCCATTTTGGCACTTAAGAATAAAATCACACATCAATAAGATCAACTTTTTCATTTTCAAATAATGAGCAAACTAAGGCTATTTTTAACCTCATTATTGCGCACGTCAATTGAAATGTAGTTAAACCTACAACTATACTCTTTAGAATTTATTAAGCACATTCTAGAACTTTAGAATGTAATCATGCATCAACAAGGTAAACTTTTCATTTTCAAATAACCTCAGAGGAAGACTATTCATGGTGTTATTTTAGTGTGCCTAGATAAAATTGAGTTAAGCTTATAATTGCACTCTTTAGCAGTTATCAAGATCATTTTTGGCAGTTTAGAGAAAAAATTATTATCAATGAGGACTATTTTATGTTTCGAATAATGTGCAAAACTAAGCCAATTCATCTTCCTATTTTCGCGCGCCTTTTCAAAGTTAACTTATGGCGACAATTGCATTATTTAGCATTTACTAAGCCCATTTTGGAACTTATGCAAGGAGTCGAGCATCAATAAATTCAAGTTTTTCATTTCAAATGATGTGCAAAATGAAGCTTGTACATGACCCTATTCTCATACGCTTAGTTCAAAAATATGTTATGCTTACAGTTACACTTTTAGCATATTTAAGCTAATTTTGACACTTTAAAATGGAATCACACAACAATAAAGTTAACTTTTTAATTTTTGAATGAAGGATATTAATTATCTCATTTTCATGTGCCTAGAGGATGTTGAGTTGAGCCTACAATTGGGATCTCTAGCATTCAATAAGCCCATTTTGGCAATTTAGAATGGATTTGCACATTAATAAAGTCAACCTTTTCATTTTAAAAGGATGCTCATTTGGCTCTTCAGAGTGGAATCATGCATTAATAAGGTCAAATTTTTCATTTTCATGTAATACACGATATAAAGGCTATTAATGGCCTCAATTTTGTGTGCCCCATCGAAACTTAGTTAAGCACAACTTTACAATATTTATTAGGTCCATTTTGGCAAATAGATTGGAATTGAGCATCAATAACATCAACTTTTTTCATTTTCAAATAACGTACAAAATGAAGACTATTTATGGCCTCATTTTAGTTAATCCTACAATTGCACTCTCTCACATTTCTTGAGCCTATATTGACACTTTATAATAGAATCAACATCAATGGGATCAGCTTTTTCGTTTTCAAATAATGTGCAAATGAAGGTTTTTAATGACCTCATTTTTGTGACCCTAGTCGAAATTGTTTTAAGACTATAACTGCACTCCTAGCATTTATTAATCCAATTTAGCACTTTAGAATGAAATGGCGCATCAAAAAATTAAAATTTTTTATTTTCAAATCATGCACAATATGAAGGCTATTCACTGCCTTACTTTCATGCAACCAAACTAAATGGAGTTAGGCCTATAATTTCACTTTTCAGCATTTATTAAGCCCATTTTGGAACTTTAGAGTTGAATTGTGCGTCAATAAGATCAATTTTCCATTTTCAAAAAATGCTCAAAATGAAATGGTCTCGTTTTTGAGCCCCACATCGAATTTGAGTTAAGCCTAAGATTACATTCTCTACTATTTATTAAGTTCATTTTAGCACTTTTGAATGCAATCACGCATCAAACAGGTCAATATTTCCATTTTCAAATAATACACAAAATAATGGATATTCTTGATCTCAATTCATGTGGCTAGTCAAAATTGATATAAACCTATAATTACATTCTCTAATATTTAATAAACCTATTTTGACACTCTAGAATTGAATCACGCACCAATAAGGTTGATTTCTTTCAAATAAAATGTAGAATAAAGGCTACTCATAGTCTCATTTTCATGTGTTGATCGAAATTGAGTTTAACCCTGCAATTGCACTCTATAGCAGTTATTAACCCCATTTTGTCATTTTACAATAGAATCATGTATTGATAAGGTCAAGCTTTTCATTTTCATGTAACGCCCAAAATGGAGTCAATTTATAGTCTCATTTTTATGCTCTCAATCAAAATTGAGTAAAACCTACAATTGCATTCTTTAACATTTATTAAGCTTATATTGACACTTTAGAATGGCGTCTCTAGGATTTAATAATCCTATTTTAACACTATAGAATGGAATCACACATCAATAGGGACAACATTTTCATTTTCTAGTAGAGAAGAAAAATGAAGGCTATTTAATTGCCTCAATTTCTTGTGCCTTGCCGAAATTTAATTAAGCCTACAACTTCACTTAGTAAGATTTATTAGCCTAGTATGGTAGATCGGGATGACAATTTGAAGCTTATCCAATAACTCCTCCTTATATACAAAAAATTGAGATAGTTGTTTTTCCTTGTACATAATATTCCACTTCAACTCTTGCATATGGATTTATTGAGCTGATAACTCCTCACTTTGTCCATGAAGGTTTTGCCCTTGCTTCCCATAAATTTTCCCCATGTTTTGGGGCAAATCTAAGAGCCGATAAATCTACTTTTCCATATCTTCTACAATGGATGCCTTCTCCATTAGCTCAACCCTTTCTCTCTCCCACTTGATCTTTTACCTCTTTATCTCTTGGTTGTATTCAATGAGTTCATCCACTTGAATTTGGAGCTTCCTTTTGGTCATCTTGTACTTCATCTTCTTCACAGTGGCTACCTCCCAATATATTTTTAGTCCTTCGATTAATGCTTCTAGCTCAAAGACTTAGCCTCATAGAGCTTCCCCTTCTTCGGCTTCCCTACTTTAACATGTGAAACATCTTCGTCCTTGATTCCTTGCGTTGGTTCACCTTCCTTTTTCTATTATTGGTGGTAATGCTGTTGTCTCACCCAAAATTCATCATAGTAGCTCTCAAGCTCATCTAGGTCAAGCATAGGCTTATCTAGTCATGAGGTATGCAAAACCTTATAGCTTTTCCTCTAAACTTCTACCATGTGGGTTAGCCCAAGGAGGCACGAACAATGGTTCCTTCCTTCCATAAAAATTTAGGACTTAGCCAAGCCCTCTTTACTTGCTCTAAAATAAGGATGTTGGTGCTCTTTCGGTACCGACAATGAAATTGGTGAAGTCCATTAACCCAGGGTATGTACTGGAAATACCTAAGTTGATGTAGAGCTAAGGAAGGATCAAGCTAATGCATTCCTTGCTCCAAAGAAAGGAACCCAAGGCATGTCACCACATCGAAGTAGCATGGACAAAAAAGGCATCCACTTTGCTAGCCACCTCACAATTTTCCCCTCCAAGCTCCCCAAAAATGCAGATAGGTCCACCTTTTGATGTCTGGTTGCACAATTAATTAATGGGTTCCTTTCCTCCATAAAAGCACTTTTAAATAGGTGGGGAGCTACATGGCCAAGGAACCAAGTGTACAATAGTTGAGTGCAAAAAAGTAAAGCTCCTTTACCTTTCTACTAACAAAAGGTGAGTGATGCAAGTGTCTAAGTAATGATGGTGGGAATCAGTGCTTTCCCTTTGTGTTTCATATCAGCAAAGATCGTGGTAGATCCATGATCAATTATGTGTGCAACTAAAGACAATGGAATTAACCCAAAAACTAATAAAGTTAGCAACTAAAGTTTGAACTTTGCATTTGAATCATCCAATAAAGCTCTAAAAATTTTCTCAACATCATTCCAATGTCATCCTTTGGTTTCACTCTTCTTTCGTCTTCTAGTTCTTTAGCTACTTCGCATAGCACGAATCATGGCACGAACTGGGTTGGTGTTGAGATCAAATATAAAAACCTTAATTATATGCACTTTTAGGAATTTGGAGCAATTCTTTGTACTCTTCTACAAGGGGAACCATATCGATTGGTGCAAATGTGAGGCATTGATAGATAAGGTCCCACTGCTGAATCATGATGTCTAAAACCCTCCAATCCATGTCCACTTTTAGGACATCCATAATATGACCATAGGAAAAATTGAAACTCCTTTGGTTTTCCACCAACAGGCAATTCCAACAACCTAAGATTTCAGTCACATCTTGTTTCTTCACCCACAAACTCATCTTATCCGATAAGGTACTTAGAAAGTTTTGTGGAATGACATTCTTTTCAATTGCATGCTTTCTTTAAGAAAAGTATGCCTCCTCTATTACATTAATTGGCCTTACTGACATGTTATACACATATGCAATTTAACTCTCTGATGAATAAGGAATCATGCAAATGGTATGGCATGTACACATGTTCTTAGGAAGATAGAGGGCAGGCCGTGAGCTCAACACAGCAGCGTAGTTGTTGTCCTCACTTTGCTGCGGCGCAGCTTTAACCCAGCACTCCACACGGCTCCTTAAAAACATTCTTAAGAAAACCCTACCCCTGCCCTACACTCTTCTTTTTAGCTAATAAAGAATCCTCCCTCCTTTTCTTTTGGCTTTTCCCCCTTTTTATTTTCTGCCACACTGCTAGCACTTTTGGTCCATCACATGCTAGCCCCCCTCCACACAACAGACTGCCCTCTTTTTCTTTCACACAACCCTTTTGCATATAAAAAAAAAAACCCAGTGCTCCTTAGCTGCTACTAGCGCCTAACCCCAGAAAACACACACACACACACACACACACACACACACACATTAGGCTTGCATGGCCAGGTCAAATCAAGACCCGACCTACATCTTTTTATTTCTTCAATTTCTTGTTTTGTTTGCCCCATTTTAAGTTTCTGTCCCCCAGTGAACAAGTCCAATTTCAACCATACTAAAGCATGTATCTCTCAAAGTTTAAAACACAAAAGTTGTAGATCTCTTTCTTATATTTCTCTAGAATTTTGAATCGTATCGATCAGAGCTCAGACGAGAAAGTTATGCCCTAATTACAGAGTAATGCGAAAACAGCCCATAAAACAGCGTATGGTAACTTCACGTCCGATTTCAACCTTGATGCAGCTAGTATTTCTCAAAATTCAAAGCACAAAAATTGTAAAGCGCTTTCTTATCTTTTTATAGCATCTTGAATCATTGGAATCGAAGGTTGGATGAGAGAGTTATGCATAGATTACGAAGTATAATCAGTTTTTAGCTTCCATTAATCGCCTTGCGATAAAAAATCCCAAAAATTCATAATTTACTCAATAAAACCCAAATGTTATAAACATGACACAATTTTAATTTATTGAGATTAATTAGGCATTTAATTAAAAATATAATTCATAATGCATGAATTAAAACACCTAATTATGCAATTTAAGTGCGTAATCATTCATCTTCCTTTGGGCCAAGCTTGGAATACTCTGTTTTAGAATCGGCCCAAATTTCTTGAATAAGCCCATTAAGTGCTTCTTTGATTTTATTGAATTTTTCTCTAGTAATAGGCTCAACTAGAACATGCAATGGATCCTTTAATGGTGCTTGTTGATTCTCATTAACTTTAATGTCTAATCAAATCAAATATATAAATAAGACATATAAGCACAAACAATTAAAAAGAGTGAAGAAGAGATTTAGGTTTTTGGTATAGTTGAATCTACAATGTAGATTGCCTAAATATCCAAAAAAAAGAAAGTAATCAAACCATCTATGTTTCAATTTTTTTTCAAAAACAACTTTGAAAAGCAAAAATTTGAATGACCTTTTACAAAATCATGTAAACACTTGTTGGCTTTTTGAGTCCGATCTCTGTTTTGATGCTAACAAACATAAGTTTTTCTTATATGTGTGTTTTAGTGCGTGAACAGGTATTATTCAAGTCACATAGAAGATCAAGAGAACATGAAAACCAAGGCAAGTCTTAAAGCACAAATCTGGCATATTCCATGGAGTCAAATAGCAAAGGAGAAAGAGGAAGACATAATGTTTCATTTGTATTGCATTTATTTTTATATTTTGGTCTGTAATAAATTCATGCATCTACATGATAGAACTGTATGCTCAGATAGACCATAGATTGACTGTAGGGAATCAAAGGCCATAGTTTGACCTTAGGGTACACTTCAGTCGACCGAAGGTCGACCAACGTTAGATTTTTTGGGCTTAATTTAAAAGCCTAGGCCTTAGACTAACCTTAGGTTCCCAAATATTTCATGAAAAATCCTTTGAACTAAAATGTCATACCTATATGGACAAGGGAAACTTTTAATCAAAATCTGGACCTAAAATTACTTTGAAAGAACTTTGGGTGACCAAACCTGGGAGGTTCTAAATGCCTCGATTGACCGAACTAGTAAGAAGTCAACAAGTTGACTGAGGCTCAGGTGACCGAACTGAAATTGAACTAAACGTCCATGGTCGACCGAACCTTAAAGTTATCTTTTTTCACTATCCCTGGGCACCCAAACTTGTAGTTCAAAATTACCTTGGGCGACCAAATTATGAACTTTGGTAGACCAAACCGTTCACCGGGTGACTGAACCTCAAGCGTTTGGAAAATTGCCTTAGCCCAGCCACCTGAACTTTCCTCGGGCACCCAAACTTGAAAAAACAACTTTTCTATTTATGTTTGTTCGGGCGTCCATCCCTCAGGACCGAGCGACCAAACATCTCGTGTTGCCACATTTTTACCATGGGTAATTAAGGGTAATTGGGGTAAAATTTTAATTAAACTGTTCTAAAATTCCCAATAGGTCCCCAACGGTCATATTTTTATGAAAAACTATAAATACTCCTTTCATAACTTAGATTAGCAACTTTGATTAGCCAACTTTTCTCTCTAATATCATCCTGATAAAAGTTCCCCCCAAAATAAGTTTTTTTATTGCAAAACTCTTTTCTTGGGGCAAATATTTTACTCTCCAAACCTCTCTTTCATTTAGTTATAAATCATTTTTACAATAGAGTAATTTGTATAAGCATTTTTGTTGTGCAAAATCATTTGAAACCAAAACCCTAGGTTCTCCGGTTCGTTCTTGAAAAATAATGTTTGGAGAAAATCTTTTCTATGGTTTAAATCTTTGAAGCTTTTTATCATATACATTCTTTTCAAAGATTGCAAAATCATTTTTAGAAAAACACCCTTACTCTACCGAGCACAATTCATATCATTAGAGAGTGCATGTATTTGGGCTTAATTGTGTACATTTGTGCGAAGAATGATTTTTAATGTATCAGTTGGGTTCAACCCGAAATTGAACTGAGGAGTCTCAACCCTGTAAGTGAGATCGGTTCGGTTCAGCCCGAAAATTCAACTGAGGTTTTCCTCGCCCGTAAGGAGAGGATGTAAACGGCTTCTGCTCTTCCGATTTAAGTGAGTAGGTTTAGTGGAATCCTTGGGGGGTATGCCCAAGGTGGGGACATAAGCTGGTTTGGTCGAACCTCAATAACAAATATCGTCTCTCTCTCTCTCTCTCTCTCTCTCTCTCTCTCTCTCTCTCTCTCTCTCTCTCTTTCTCTCTCTTATTTATTTTATGCACTTTAAATTCATCATGTGTATGCTTATTCATTTATGGTTATATCAAATTGCATGCATACATTTACGTTAAATGAGATACATGTGTATGTCTACGCATGTTGCTCATTCAGTTTTACATACATGACCATAATTATATTGGGATATGATATGCGGTGATTCGGCGTAAATGTTTAATTTAATCTAAATGTTTTTAAAACCCAATTCACCCTCCCTCTTGGGATCACATCAATTCCAAGAAATCTTGAAACTTTCATTGAAAAACCTTTTATTCTTGATTGGAGAGTAAATTTTTTAATGGATTCTCTATAAAACAAAGATTAAAAATAAGTTTTGTACACTTGAAAACCATTTGTTCCAACCTTAAGTTGCTTTATGGGTGATCATATTGAAAATGATTTTACTTTCTAAAAATTTGAAAAATGTTGTGGATTTTTTGTGAGAGAACCACAAACTTGACTTAAAATCTTGATTTGAAGCTTGAAGAACATCCAAAAGCCACATTATGGGTGTATGATTCCAAGATTTTGAGAAAACTTGAGAAAACCATTGAATACTTTAGAGAAACATGGATAAACATGTTTTATTATCATGAAAACTTGGGTTTTCATGGAAGACACCATTAAAACCCTTGAAAAACTAGTATGGGGCTCGACCAACCAACCTCAAACAAGTGTAGGAACTCAAAACAATGTCAAATCCTTGAGAAAAGTATAGAAAAGTTGCAATATTGCACTTCATGATATATGGTGGTCGACCGCCTGTTAAAAAGTTCAGAGGGCTGGTCAATTGTTTGTAACCCAACGACTACATTTTCAAAAGTATGTAGGTTAATCGACTGCCAGTATAAGCCGGTCGACCGCCTGTATTGTATTTTTCTATTCTCGTTCTAATTTTGACACACACCTCATGTATGATCACACACATCTTAAATAAAATATACATACCACAAAATGATAGAAATAACATCATGGAAACATGGAGAAAACAAATTAGATTACACTTATGTCGCAACGTCCCAGGAGCGATGGTTGT
This sequence comes from Malania oleifera, assembly GCF_029873635.1. Lineage (NCBI taxonomy): Eukaryota > Viridiplantae > Streptophyta > Magnoliopsida > Santalales > Ximeniaceae > Malania > Malania oleifera. The sequence goes on from NC_080428.1 coordinate 3,010,861, forward strand.
GACGCCCCAAACCCGATGGGGTCCGGGGTGCGATTTTCCATAAATATTTAATGTGAGCAGCAAAAATAATTTAAAACTTCAAATATTATAACCAGAGCACTAAACAACCATTTTTACATGGGTATCTCCACGTAACAATATTTACATCACGTGGAAAAAACATCTTTAACTAGTATTACACAAACACTTATTCTAAATTACATTTTCTAACTCTGCCCAAATCCTTGCTAAGCCTGATTTCTGGTACGTCCTGAAATATGAAATAATTATTGGGGTGAGACGACTTTTAGTATAGGCTAGATTATTATCAGTGTGCGGCTATGATGAACTTTTCAGTGTAAAAATAACTCATTTAATAATTTAACTGTTAAGAGCTGCTTTTGAATAATTGTAAATCATTTTATCCAAAAATATGTACGCAGATAAATATATATACTTCCCTTTATACCTTTATTTCGCATCACCATTTAGCCCTACTACCTGGGGCTCTGTTCACATATACACGTGTACCTTTCATTACTGAAAATCATCATGTAGGCCCTTCAAATATGGTCATTTATAAATAATCCACTTACTTGATTCGTTCCACTAACATAATAAAATAATGAATTCCCCAAAATGAGTTTGGAAATAGTTAGAGAGAAAATTTAAGGATACCAAAAATTTTTCATCTACCACTAAATCTATTTTTTTCCCACTTTTTCCTTCCGCTCCTCCTTGAAATTTATGATAAATTAACTTAGGATTTGCTTCAATTTATAGAGGATTGAAGAATGACATTCTTGTAATTTTTTTTTTTTTTATTTTGGAGATTTGGAGGCTTGTGGGGAAGATGCATGCATGAAATTATTTTGCATGCAATTGGGATGGGTTAGGATAATAATTTACGTTGGCAACGGGTGAGCTTTAATGCATGTAAACAAAAGTACTAAAAGGGGAGAGGGGTATGCATCATGCATGGGGAATGCGTTTAGATGGGGAAGGGGGAACAAATACAAAAGAATAAATAAAGAAATGGGGTTGTCTTGCTTTATTGGATACGAGGTATTTAATGCGTCTGAGATGAAAGGAGAGCGGAGAAAGGGATATGAACGGTACTTTCAATGAAAGATTAAATTTAATCTTTCAATTCAATCTTATTATATTATTATGTAGATATATATTTATATTATAATATCCCTTATCTTTATATATATATATATATATATATAAAGATAAGGGATATTATAATATAAATATATATCTACATAATAATATATATTCTAAATATCTATATAATACTACTTATTTTTTATTTAATTAATCACCTAATTAATTAGTTAATCAATTAATTAATTAATTTAATAATATTTTTTTGGATTATTACACTAGTGCCCCGCGGAGGGTGAATAAAAATGATAATTTAAATTTTCGGGACAAATTAAAAGTTGGAGTCGTCACTAACCTTTTGCAATGTGATTAGAATACCTTATTACTACCTAACTAAGAGTAAAATCAGTCTGCATATACCACGCTCGAGATCGGGAGTTCGATTTTGCGAGGGGAATGTATTAGCACCCGCTACGCACCCATTCTACGAGCGGTACCTAATTTATTGAAAATTATCTCAAAGTGAATTTCAATGGTCATTTATTTTACTCCATTTTAAATGAACAAATTGCCTAAGTTAATGAAATTAAGTAAGCAAACAAATATGCACATTTTATAGAATATATTTAAAATTGGGTGTCCCTCAAAGCTAATACAGGTGAGGCATAAAAAGCCCATTGCCATTTTTGAAATCATAGGGACACCCCTTAAAAATCAAGAAAATATTTTAAGAAAATATCTCCTAATTTTATTTCAAAATTTTATAGGATTTTAAAAATATATTTTATGGCATTCTCAAAAATTTTAAGAGGTTTTTTCGAGCCTTCTTTCATTTTTCAAAGTAAAAAGTGCATTGAAATAATTTCCTAACCCCAAAAAACATTTTCAAAAATTTTTATGATTTTTCTTTATTTTTTGTGATTTTTTCTAATGATTTTTTCCAAATTTTAAAACCAAATAAATTAGATAATAACTAAATAATTATAAAAAGAAAAAGAAAAAGAAAAAACTAGTTTGAACTAGTTCCGGTGGGTTAGTTGGCTCAAGGAAACGGGCCAAGTCAATGGACCAAGCCATGTGTCAATTCTCGGCAAAGACACATGGCCGGATATATATACATATATATTTGCATTTAATGGGGGCGGGGGTGACATCATGAAGACGTCACCTAGCCACGTGTTGGCAGCCGAAAGGGAAAGGGATTGAAGACACAGATCAATGACGTGGCATGATCCAAATCATCCTAAGAAAACACATATCTAATGGTTGGGAGAGGGTCACTGATTACACTTAAAATATACTAGCGGTTATTGAAGTATAGATTGAGGTGTCGATCCCACGAGGAAGCGTTTACAACAAAATAAGTTGAAGAGAATCAAGTATTAAGAATAACAAGGCGTTGAGAATCCCTTCTATGCTTTGTAAATCTATTTCCTATTTTTATTCAATTTTATAACTCAACTGAAAGTTTCACGTCCCAAACCTTCAATCAGAAAGTATTTCTTTAAAGAACAAATGATAAGCAAATGTATTTAATATGCATAAAACTCTCTTTCCTTGAGAACAAGAAGATGTTATCTTATAGGTTATCTAAAATCGATAATATATCTACTGACAATATTGCAGTAAAAGATCAACCTATAAAATAAAACTATGATTAAAAAGAAATCGCATAAAGAAAGCATGACTGAATTTATACGAATTTGAAAATCATAATCTTTGGTTTAATTGAAACTAAAAATGATAAAGAGCTTCATACATATAAAAAAATATTACATTTATTAAACTCCAATTTGTATCAAAACAGAGAAGTAGAAATATTACACATAGAGGTTCATCTCTAACCTTGTTAAGAACTCTAGCCTAACTTACAATTCATCTCACAAACTTGAAAGAGAAGTTCTACAAAAATTTTGGGAGAACAATGGTCAAAATTTTGTGTCCCTAGAGCTCTCCCAAGGTTTCTTTTTATAGGCATCACAAGCACCTTATGCAAGTGTGAACACAAGTTTGAACACATGCTGAAATTTTATAAACTTCCACGAGATTGCTCCATTTTTATCCCTTTACACATGGAATTGGGAGATAGTCAAAACATGAAAGTTGTAACCCAATGTCTTGGGCATTCATGTACCAAATTTCATTTTCATTCAAGGTTTACAGCTCCATCTATGTCCAAAATAGCAAGCTGTATGCGGCAAGCATTGTTGACTTGTCTTCACCCAGATTGATTGCTATATTTCACCTACATGCACACCGAATTTGAATTTATTAAAAAGATAAAAGTTGTAGATATATGTCTTATATTTCTATATATAAAATATCAGCTCATTTTGAGATCTACAACTTCATATATGTTCAAAAAATTGACTGCTGTGCAGTAGGTAAGCAAGCTGAAATTGTTGGCTTTTCTTTAACACATTTTTTTTCCATTTGCACACAACAAATACACTACATAAATACTATACTTTATGAATAATACTCAAGACAACCTAAACATGTATGCATAGTCCTATTTTTACAATTAAAGTCAATACAAATTAAAGTTGTGACATGAGTTTATATTTTGACCAAAAGTATGAGTATTAATATAATGGAAGTGTAATAAAGTCTTATGAAGTGTATAAAAATATTTAGACTATTATCAGTCACGCCTCGTCAAAATATGCGGAGGATATTGTGTTGCGAGTCACCCATCGGTGGTGACACGTATCCTCAAAATGCACTCATATAAAAGCAAAATTCTCCTTTTCTGTTTCATTTTCTCATTACCTTTCTCTCTCCTCTCCTGAATAGTCTCTCTTCACTCTCTCCCTCTCTTTCCCTCCTCCAGTGAACACTCCTAACCTCTGAAGCCCTAACCTCCCCCCCGCTCTCTCTCTCTCTCTCTCTCTCTCTCTCTCTCTCTCTCTCTCTCTCTCTCTCTCTCTCTTTGATCTGAAACCCTAGTCTCTCGCCCTCTCTCTGAAACTCTAACCTCTGCTCTCTCTTTCTTTCTGATCTGAAACCTCGAAACCCTCTCTGATCATTTTGTTCTCTCAGATCTCTCACTAGGAACCCTAAGACCCCCTTTGTTCTTTCTGAAATCCCAACTCTCAAAACCCTCATATGGAATCCTAACTCTTCAAACACTCTTTTCATTTGCAAACTTTGAAACCCTAACTTCACTTCTCCTTAACTGTAGTGAACTACTAAACACTCGAGAGTGTTTTGATGTTGATGAGGCTTGTTTCGAGACCCAGGAGGGGTCCAACCTAGTTTTCGAGGTGGGGCTGCCCCTTGTTTGAGGGTTTCGTGCATGATGTAACACATAAGTGACCCCTTGTAATGACCTGCTCCATTTACTATATAATTAATTACATTAACACCCTAATACCACTAAATAGCCATAACATCAATTCGAACCCGTGGGTAGCTGAGATACACATGTCCTACACAACGGAAACCTAAGCAGTAGTAAAAATAAAATTACATTCTCTAAACCATAAAGTGCATAATACCAGAGTTATCTACAGTCCACCATAATACTACATGTATACACATATACAATCCCCCAAAACATCAAAAGATACATCTAGGATCTGATATCAAAACCCATTGACCCTAGTTCAAAAGACTCACCCTCCTAGCGAGGTGATAAATATTGCCTCAGCAGCGACCTCGGTCCGCCGGTCTACCTGGGTTCCCTAAAATGATTTAAGCTGGGGTGAGACACCTCTCAGCAAGGGAAATAAACTAAATACAGCTGTGTGGCAACATGAATATTTAGTGCTATAATAGATATAAAGTACATGTCACATACTTGAAAACACTATTAATAACATAACTGAGTAAACATATAAGTTCATAATTCTATTAAATCATACAGTTCATAAATCGTCTGATATTACTAGTAATTCTGAAATTTACCTAGGATGAATAGCTAGCTGATGTCATGTATTACCCCCCATAACGGGTTGTGCAGCTCGAAAGCAGGACCCGACAATGGCTGGTCGACCACTGCCGAGTCAAAAATGTCTGTAAGTACAATGGGCCCACCACACTCTGGTCCGGACTGCCAAGTGGACATCTACAACTCTACACTGAAAGCCACATCGACTATCCATCTCCCACCCCCTCTACTAGCAGGGGCAGTTAGCACAAGTTTGAACTGAGATGAACTTTCATGTACAGCTACGGTACCGTGCTCCTGTAACTGATCTGAACTATTATCTTTGTTCTGATAACATATAATACTTGATAATATACTGTTTAACGTAGATAGATTGATAACATGTTCTGATTTCGGTAATAACATAAATAAATGCGGCCTTGCATCGATTACATTCATATCTGCAGTCTTGCACCAAAACATTCAAAATTACAGCCTTGTGCTGAAAACATACATAATTATGGCCTTGCGCCAAAAACATACATAATCCACGGCCTTGCGTCGGCTATCAATTACAGCCTTACACCGAACATAGCATACATACTGATCTGAATAAATATATTATTTATCATGTATTATGAAATCATAATGTACTGTATTATACTAAAAAAAAATGCAAATACGCTTTTCCTATAAACTTGATTTACATAATACAATTTGAGTAAAATAATATTCATGCCACACAATGCTGAATAAAACCATAACTTCCATTCTAAAAATCATATTTCCTATATAATAGCAGTATTTTCCCAATATGCATTTTCTGCCAATATACTCATACATACAGTAATGCTTTCTGAAAATTAATTTGCTAATAAGTGATAATAATTTTCCTGGAAAATAAATGCTTTAGTTTATTCCCTCACCTGACTTCTGAAAAACTCCTAAAATAAACTAGTCCTGCACGTGCAGGGTTTCCCACTGAACACCCTGAAATCAACATCTCCCATAACAAAACTTCAGTATTTTCTTGACTGCTATAATTTCTACAACTACAGGAAAGTCAAATACTGAATATAAAGCCTTACCCTAAACTTGTGATGAAATCCAAGGCTGCCCCACCAACGATCCATTCCAGTAGATTTGAAGAGAACTTTCCAGGAGTGTCGTGGTGGCCTTGGATTGTCGATCCGACAAGAATCCGGCCTGAAAACTTAGAGAGAAGGAATATGGGTCAAATAGGAGAGAGAGAGAGAGAGAGAGAGAGAGAGAGAGAGAGAGAAGTTTGTGTATGAGATTTTCGCTGAAAATGAAGTTTAGGCTATTTATACACTAGCCTTTGTCAATGAGCCATGTCACTTCGTCGACGAGGTAAATAAGGAAATTCGTCGACGAATGCTTATCCTCGTCGAAGAAATTCAGAACTGAGATGTATCCTCTCGGTATCTTCTCGTCGACGAGACACGTCCCCGTCGACGAGACCCTGTTTAATTTCCTTCTTTAATTCTTTCTTTCCACTCCTCCTCCTATTATTAAATTACGATAATCATTCGGGTCTCCACACCCCCTCCTTTTTTGTTTTTTCTCACTATCTATTTTGCATTTATTATTTGTGACTATGTGTGTGACACCCTGATTTTTTATAAATTTAATTAATTAATTAATTATCCACACCAATTGGCCACGTCATCAATCCTAATACCATACATATCACCTGGTCCGCATTGGGCACCAGTAAACCGGTCACATTGTATTTCAAATACTTATCAACGGAAGACATATATACATACGCCACGACGAATATACATACCAGAGTATAATCCATTCAAAAATACATATATCAACAAACACCTCAAAATAACAAAACTCTAGGGGAAAACATCCATCCCTAGATCAAATACTCACCCTGTATATCAGGGTCCCTGCTCCACTCTATTTGGGAGCTCTATCACCAACCCTATCTTGGTTTTCTGAAATATTTAATACTTGGGTGAGACACATCTCAGTAAGACAGAATAAGTTATTGATAGTGTGTGGCAATATGAGTGTGATTACATCAGTATATGTATATATATTCGATAAAAACATTAATCATCTGATATGATATCTTATATGTGCGAATAGCCATATAAATATAAAACACAACTGTTATAGACCTTTTTATCCCATTTCCCAGTTTCATTTATTTTTATCATCTTTCTTTCATTTTAGTTTATTTTAATTATGTCATTCTTTTCTCATTGATTCAGCCCATGAGTATCCTAGTAACCTTTCCATATCGTTTCTATAACTCATGGCCATTTTCAGTCTGCTATCTAGCCTATAGGTATCCTCTGTAACCATAACATACCGTGTCTCTAACCTATGGCTACCCTGAGGATTTTTATTCACGCCATGCTTCCCCCCATGGTCAAGGTTAGACGGCCCGAAGGTTGGATCTAACCACGGTTGGCCGATCCGGTTAGATCAAATAATACCATATACTTGTCTGTAGTAACGAATGGCCTACGACATACCCTGGTCCGGAATCTAGGGGGCAATAATCAACTTTACTCTGGCCTATTCGCACTATAACAACCTGCTTATTTTCCATATTTTTTTTTCTTTTTAAATAATAAAATACAATATCAACATATCAAATCTAGTAGGTCATAACCAACCTGAACCCGTGGGTACTAGGGATATAACAGACACACAAAACAGAAGCCTAAGCAGCAGGAAAAATAAAATTATAATATCATAAACACAAAACCATCCATCTCAACCTCAGAGTTACTACCTCCATTGTATTTAGGTATATACATCCCAAAAAGAAAGTCCCCACCAAAACTTACCCTTCAAAGAGGGCAAATCAACAACAATAACTACCTCAGCGGAGCTTTATCCGCTCTCCTATCATGGGCTCCTGAAATGTTCATATAATTCGGGGTGAGACACCTCTCAATAAGGGAAAATAAACTAATACTAGTGTGTGGCAACATGAGTTTTCCGTGTTATACAAAAACCATATATAAACATATTTAGTAAACCGTTATATCATATCTGATAAAACATATATCATCATAGCATGGCAGAACATACTGCATTTTCATAAACATAATTCATCTCATATAGTAATAATACGAAAACAATTCTAGTAGGTTAGCTAGCTTTTGTCTTGTATTACCCCCACATGACTGGGTTGTGTGGCCCGAAGGTGGGTACTGACAATGGTTGGCCGACCACTGCCAAGTCAAAAGTATAGTTTGTAAGTACGATGGGTCTACTAGACCTGGTTTGTACACCAGAGGCTCTCACACTTCTTAAAACCACATCGACTACTGTCCTCACGATACTTCGTACAACAGCGTCAACACATTATCGTGATGATCATGAACACATAGCAGTAGTACCGTGGAAGTGCTAGCCTAAACCAAGCCAACCAGGTTCTGATAACATATAACATATAATGAAATTGTGATACATGGATATTTCATACTAGTAATTGTCAAATCAATATCATCACATCATTTTGCATATTTATATACATCATGAAAATCATCAGCCCGTACGCCGACATTTCATATTTTAACTTAGTTTGACCTGTACGCCGACAAATCATATCCATAGTATGGTCCGTACACCAGCAAACATATCCATAGCACGGCCTATACGCTGCAAATCATATCCATAGCGCGGCCCGTACGCCGGCAAATCATGTCCATATCTTCATTATATTCCCAGAAAACAGTATTTCATCATAAATTCTACTTATGCCACACGAAATAGGTTTCATACATATTTAAACATATTATCTTTTACAATAGTATTTCCCAAACATAAAGCATATATAAATATATTTATTTTCCTGAAATCAGATGTTGTAATAACATACATATATTTTCATAAAATAACTAGTTTAGTTTATCTCCTTACCTGATTCCTAATAAGCCCCTAAGATAAACAGCCCTGCACCCGCAGGGTTTCCCATTCAACACCCCAAAAATGATATTCCCATAACTAAATTTTAGTATTTCTATGCGTACTACACTATCTACAACTGTCAGGAAGTCAAATATTGAGTAGAAAGCCTTACCCTTATCTAGGATGGATTCCGAACTCGACCCACTAACGATCCACTCTAGTAAATATGCAGAGAACTTCCTCAAGAGTGTCGTGGTGGCTTTGGATCGTCAATCCGGTGGAAATTCAGCCCAGAAATTAAGAGAGAAGAGAGGGAAACCGAAGGGAGGAGAGAGAGAGAGAATTTGTTTGCATGAAATCTGCCAAAAAATTGCGTTTAGAACTATTTAAACTGTAACCTTCATCGACGAGCCACGTCACCTAGGCGAAGAGGGCATGAAGGAAGTTCGTTGACAAACTCTGTTCCTCGTCAAGGAAATTCAAAAAAGAGAGAATTGCTCTTCAGTATTTTCTCATCGACAAAATGTACCTTTATCGACGAGCCCAATTGTAACTTCGTTGACAAACACCTGCTGCCTCTTTCTTTTCCTTTCCAATTTCTATTTCCTCCCTCTCTATTATTATTTAAATATTATAATTATTCAGGTCACTACACGCACTACCACGCCACACGCTCCATGAATTCGTGTGGGTTCCCTTTTCAATCGCTAGCATCGGTACCGTGCTCAATATCATAACCCATTGTCGGGGTTTACATATCCATCCATCAGGGTTTTCATTTCCACTATTTCACATTTCAATACATGTACATATCCTCATTGCAGTTGTTACACTGCAATGTTCACATTCCCAGTATTTACATTTCATCATTCACAAATCAATTTCCATATTTCAATATTCATATTGCAGAACTTCACATTACAATATTTCTATTTTCATATATCAAAATTCAAATATCCATTATTCTCATTCAATATTCATAAAACAATATTCCCAATAGATTTTTCATTTTCTACTGTTTCATTCTAAGCATTTCAATTTCACAATTCATCTTATAATAATATATAAGCAAATATAGGAATATATCACATTTCGTATATTTCATCATTTCCGGCACGCACATATCAGTATTTCATTTTTCCCATTTCACAGAAAATCATTTTCATATTTCACATGTTCCACATTTCTAAATATTCACATAAATCAGTGTTCCATATTTCCACTGTTCCCATAAAATCATTTATGTATATACATTTATCCTATATTAATATTTTCTAGAAAATAGTATAATAATTCCACATTTCAAATCATACTTTACATAATACATTTCATCATTTTTCATATAATCATTTGTCACACAATTTTCCATCTGTTAACCATATCATAATAAATTCAAGAAAAATACTTTAAATCATTTCACATATAAATCAACTAGTCTTTCACAAAAATACCTGTTATAACTTATTCCCCTTACCTGGCTTACTGGGATGTCCACAATCAATTCAATCCTAAGCCTATGGTATTCACAGCTCAAAAGCCTGCAATTTCCATTTCCGAGAACATTCAACAAATTCCAAAATATTTTTCATAAAACATTTCCTAGGCTCCCAATAATCCAAGTTAACATTTAAACTAATATTTAACACTCTTACCTGGTTTCCTGAACTATGCCTGCAGGGTCCCAAAATTACACCCGCGGTTCTTACCCGAACCTTAAATTCAATAACCCAAATTCAACCTCATAATGCCCAATATCCTAGCATTTCTAAATCTACATTAATTAAATAATAATTAGCCCCTTAATAATCCCCTTAGCCTAATTTTGGGGTTATGCCTACGACGACCCCATGAGAAATCTGCACCACTAGACTTATAGAGAATTATCCCTAGATTCCCGTGGTAGTGTCCGATCGTCAATTGGGCTTAAAATTTACGAGAAATTGAGATAAAATTGAGAATTGAGCTTACCCTAGGAGATATGCCTACACTGTTCGTATGACAAATCCGCTCCAGTAGAAATGTCGGTTGCAGAGAATGGAGTCCAGCGATATTTTCTAATTTTCAATCGGGCGAAAATCAGTCAAAAATTTGAAGAGAGTAGGAGAGAGACGAAGACAAGATAGAGAGAGCGTGAGAAATTACAGAGGGGGCATGCATATGAAGAAGGGGAAAGGGGGGTGTCTGGATATTGTATATATACATATATATCTAATGTATATTATATTATTATTATTTAAATAATTATATAATTATTTATTTATTTATTTATTTATTTAAAAATTGATTAGTTTTTATTTTATTTTATTTTTTTCATTGCCAAGCTTATCACTTTCTAGGGCGTTGTAGTGTGTGTGTGTGTGTGTGTGAGTGTGCTTCGTCTGGCATGATGCTTGTGGTTCAAGTGCTGGTTTATGATTCTTGTGATTCGGATGTTGTTGATATGATGATTCTCGGGTTTCCTTGTTCTCTAGAACAGAGTTCAGGGACGAGTTGACTCATCTGAACCCCGCCTACTGAGTTCTTACTGGGTTGACTTGCATAAGTCAACGCCTAAGTTTTTGTAGGCCCAGATGGATTCCAGGGGAGCCTGGGTTTTGTTTTAAAAAGATGGGCTTTGTTTTGAACAAATGCGTTTGGGAATTTCAAAAGGTATTGGGCTTGGGTCTTTTTAGAACGTGGTTGGGCCTAGGTCTTTTACGAACATGGTTGGGTTGGGGTATTTTAAATGCATTGGGCCTGGGTCTTCTTAAAACGTGGTTAGGCCTTGGTCTTTTAAAATGTGTTGGGCTTGGGTCTTTTTAAAATTTGTTGGGCTTGGGTCTTTTGAAATATGGTTGGGCTTGGGCCTTTTAAAACGTGTTGGGCTTGGGTATTTTGAAACATGGTTGGGATCGGTTCGTGTTTGGGTTCAAGTTTATGGTTTGGGTTCTAGGGTTGCAATTTAGGTTTAGGTTCAAGTTTGAGTCCGGGTTGTAGTTCAAGTTCAGGTTCAAGTTTGAGTATGGGTTGCTAGCTGTCAATATAGGTTCAAGTTTGTGTATGGGTTGCTAGTTCTCGATTTAGGTTCAAGTCTCGGTACAGGTTGCTATAGACCTGGCAAAGCGGATCGGGTCGGTTTATCCATGGCGGATAAGGCGGTTTATCGAGTGAAAAAATCATAATCCATATTCGACTCGTTTAAGTGGCGGATTAGGCGGTTTCGGGTCGGATAATTCATGGCGGATGGGCGGATAATCCGTCATTCTCAAATATAATTTTATTAATAATTTATTTTCGTCATAATAATTTAAATTGTATATGATAACTTGCAATTAGTTTGTGTATTGACTTTTTTAGTAACTATATCAATCATTCAATCATTTATACTAATTAACAACTCCTAACTCATGCAAGTAAAACTGTAAGCAATAAAACATAATAAATTAATCTCAATCCAACTCAAAATAAAAACTCAAACTGTGTGACTCGTGTGAGTCTAAAATCTAAACATTATAATTGTTCTTACAACATGTGAGTTTCTTTAAATACAACTATTTTCAAATCGTGTGAATCTCTCAAAATAAAACTATCAACAAACTAAAAAAAATCTCAATCCATCCTTCAAATAACTTCAAAATCATTTGAATGCCTTGAATTAATTGAAATGCTTTCATTTGTGACATCAAAGCTTTCATCTTCTTCTCCTCGTGTGCCTATCATGAAAGAATTCAAAATATAATTTAAGTTATGAATCGAATAACATAAATTGAACTTATTAATTAGCATCTCAAAAGTTACAAGTTATCAAATTGGAAAAAAAAATTACAAATAATTTATTCAACACTGCAAGTTAAAACAACAAATAAATAATAATTTATTGACTACATAATTTTCAAAGATAAATAGAAACACTAGCTGCACAGCCTATGCTAGTGTTGTAATATTCAAATAAGGTCAAATAGAGCAAGATGATACACTAGATGAGGTACGACCTGCTCTTTCAGCTTGAGCAATATCTTTAGCAAGTTCTTCCTTATCTACAAAATCTTCAACTGCATTCAAAATTCAAAATATAAATAAATAAATAAATAAATATTGCATAATACATAGTAATTATAATAACATAGAAATATAATTAAATAAGCATACCTCCTCGACTATACAGCCAATCTCGAGTTAAAATGATAGTTTCAGCATTATCAGGCGTAAGAGAACTACGTGACATATTTATCACTTTTCCTTCAATACTAAATGCTGATTCCGATACAACAGTTGATATTGGAATTGATAAGATATCTCTTGCCATTCGAGAAAGAATCGGATACCTATATTCATGACTCCTCCAAAAGTCCAAAATATCCAATTCTTTATCACAATCTACCATCCTCTCTCTAAAAAACATTTCTAGTTTTGACATAGGAGCTTCTTCATCTTCCTTAGCAAAAGCTTTAAAACCCTAAAAACAAGTACATAACAATAGAAATATAAAAATTCTATAGATGTATAATAAAAGTAAAATAAAAGTTGTGCTTAAAAAAAAATCTTACTTTTAGTGTCACATCAACTGATGTTGCAATAGGTGTCATATGACCACGATCATGACTAATAGTTGCTTCAAAGGAATGCATTTTCTTAGAAGTTGAGGGGGAGTGGTGTTTCACATACTCATCAAAAAGTGAATGCATCTCACGCTGGATGTCGTTTACTCTATCTTTCCAAGACATTGGTTACACTTCTTTTAAACCAAAAGATACAAATTGTATCTTGAAACAAGGATCCAGAATAACAGCCATTGCCAAAATTTTACTATAATCTGACCAATATTTGTAAAATTTCCCTTGCATTTGAGTAGCCACATTCCTTAAAAAGACATCATCACCCAATGCCGCATTAAGTAAAATTACTTGTACCTTCCATACTCATTGAAAGTACCAATTTGCAGTTGGATAAGATGTCCCAAAAAAAAGATTTGTCAAGTCATAAAAAACCTTTAAGAAACTAGCAATTTTCTCAATTTCCTTCCATTCATCATTGTTTGGGCAAAACTTGAAATTCTCCTCACTAAACCTGAATTGGCAAATAGCATCTCTATAGTATAAAGCACTTTCAAGCATCATATAAGTAGAATTCCACCTAGTAGGACAATCTTGGCGAAATCCTCTCACACGTGGCACTCTCACCATTTCACAACATTCATGAAATCTACTCTTTCGATGTTGTGAGGCTTCACATATTTGACATAATCTCGTATTTTGTCCACAGCGAAATGAGATAATTTTAGGCCATCTTGGACAATGAGATTCAATATATGAGTGCAACAACGAACATGAAAAAATTGTCCTTCCCTTACCAAAGCATTTTTCAAGTTCAGATTAGACTTCAAAAACTCTACAAAACAGTCATTGGATGAAGCATTGTCCAATGTTATGGAAAATAACTTCTTGTCTATACCCCAATTCACCAATAAGTCCATGACTTTGTTACTAAGTGCTAGACCAGTGTGTGGAGGAGGCATGCTTGAAAAACTCAACACTTTCTTCTGAAGCTTCCAATTTTTATCCACAAAATGTGCAGTTAAACATAAATAGCCATCAGTATTTAACGAAATCCATAAGTCTGAAGTAAGAGAAATTCTACTAGAATTATTCAATAAAAGCTCACGAATGTGCTCTTTTTCCTTGAAAAAAACCCTCATAACATCAGCTTTTGCAGTATTTCTTGTCACAAATTTTGTCTCTGGATTTAATTCTAAAGCCCATTCATGAATTCTTTCATACTCAACAAAAGAAAAGGGCAAATTGTGTCTCACAATTGCCATTGCCAACTTCCTACGTTGTACAGCTTGATCAAGTTTTCGTGTATGCAAAGACAACTTTCCATCACCTTGACTCATTAGCATTTGTTTCAGATCATTATTTTTCTTTCCCATGCATTTTTTTTATATGACAATGTAAGTTTGATGTCCCAGAGTTCTTACTATGGTAGAGATATTTCTTAGGACAATACTTACATTGGGCATATTGTTTATCTCCATTTTCAATCAACTCAAAATTTGTCCAAATACTAGACGTTTTTTTCCTAGCACTTTTTACCTATGGAGTTGTTTCTTTTGTAGGTTCTGTGTTTGATGAATCTGGCAACTGAACTTCTTCTTCACTCATTTCATCATTTTGATCAATTGAATTTGCTACTGATTGAGACATTTTTTTCTCAAATCCTTGTAATGCACTACAAAAAATTAAGAAATGGGATTAAAAGTTTTCATTGCCCAGCGAAGGATTAAATTCATCTTGAAACAGAAATAATGCTACTATGCAGGCCTACAACAATAGCAATGCAGAGATGTCATCATGTCAAAGTATTTAAAATGACAAAGGTATACACTTAGTTTCCCTTAGTCCTCTGTACTTTTTATGAATTACTATATTTGTGTACTTTTCCTCTTATCATATCAAACTAGAAATTAAACCAACCGAAACCCATTCATAACGATGAACTAAATAAAAATAAAGGGACACTTAGTCCAACCATAAATTATTTAAAATAATAAATTAAAATGAACAATTAAAAATAAAAGAACAACTCAAACCAACAATAAATCGTTGAAATCTGTAAAATAAATGCAAATAAAACTAACGGAACAAGAATAAATAAGGAGAGGAGATGAAGAAGGGAGGAAGAAGAGGAAAGTTGGAAGAACTCCCTTGGCCGAACTCCCATACTCCCAGCTGCTGCCCCTTCTTTTGAATGGCCTTCATGGCAGCTTGTTACTTCTCTGTGCACACAAGCTGCTCACACAGCAGCTTGGTGCTTCACAGCCTTCAGCAGATTTTCTCCCAAAATACTCCCAGTTATGTGTATTATCATATCTAATACACAGACAACCCAAAATAAATTATTCAAATTTGTTTACTTCAACATCCAAAGCACCGAGTACAATCAACCATTCAGCAATATTTTTTACGGAATATTCACGCTCTAAAGACCCAGTGCACCGAAACAACAAACAATTAGCAGACAATAGCAATCAGCGATGATTTATTGAACAATTTTTCAGCAATACTGATTAGGAGCAAATGATGCGCTCCCCCAACTATCCAAAAACATTTGAACAGAAATGTTGTAACAGCCCCAATCAAGGCCAAATAAATATACTGCACTGTGTTTGTTACATTCGGAGTAACAAATTCTGTAATTTAAAGAGGACGAAAATCTCAATAACACCAAGAAGCATTTTAACATAAATGTTTCAAATTAATTTTATGAACACATTATGACACGAGCCCTTCAAGACTTGTTTTCTCACGATAAGCACTGGGAACTAGGCGTCACACACACAGTAACTTCTAACACTCCCAATATCGCTTGGAGCTCAAAGTTGGGATTCGGGACTACCTTCTGAGAAGTGAGATATGAAGCCCCCCCGTCGGTTCTGAATAAAGGTGCTGCTGGTTCGAAGCGTTGAAGAAGAAGGATTAGAGTCGTCAGACACTCGGGGGCAGAGGGCTTCGAAGGGTTGAACTATCGAAGAAGAAGGGTTCTTGTGCGACCACCGACAGTCGGTGATCGACTGGTTCTCTTCTCCTTCTCCAAGTCTCTGTTGGCTCAGGTTGAGGCTCAAACGATGAGGGAGGGCTAGCCGGCTAGGGCTCTCTTCAAATGGGAATGGGAATGGGAATGGGAATCTGGGGCTGGCAATCTGGTTAGAACTGGCTTGGGCTGGGCTGGGGGCTGGGACTAGGAGTGGGGCAGGGCGTGCTGCGTGCGTGTGAAGCACTTGGGCGGCTGGGCCTTTGGGCTTTGGGGGCGTGGGCTGCTATAGCGGGCTGGGCAGCAGGCTTTTATGGGTTTGGGTTTGTATTTAATAAGCGGGTTGGCGGATATCCGTTGAATAAATCCGACCCGACCCGCTAAGGGGGCGGATATGAAAATGAAAACTCATATTCGACTCATTTAGCAAACGGATAATTATGAGTATGTTAAAACGGATCGGATACGGTTCGGATTAACGGATTTTTATCCATTTTGCCAGGTCTAGGTTGCTAGTTCTTGGTTTAGGTTCAAGTTTGGGTATGAGTTGCTGGTTCTCTATTTAGGTTCAGGTTTGGGTATGAGTTATTGCTTTCATAATCATAATCACAGTTCAATATTGCGTGCCTAGAAAAGGGAAGGGAAAGCCATAGTTACCTACAATCTTCCACTCCTCCGGTCTTCTTTTGCTGCCTTTGAGTCTATTAGGTGTCCGTCTAAAGTAACCTTCTGGGGGTTTACTTTTGTGTACTAGATGAGTGCACTAATTAGTGTATCCTTTCAGATGAGGGTGGTCTCGTACCAATGGGTGTGCCTTTTGAGGAGATAACTCCAACCTTTGAGAGTCCTTGGGATTTCTACTACTTTGTGATTTCCTTCAGAACCTTCTCCTATTGCCTCTGAATATGCCCTCCTCCTTCTATCAATATGCCTCTTGCTCTTAGTTTGTGTCTATCCTCCTTTTCTCCTCAATAGTGTTCGTGTCTTGCCCCGTGCCAGACTCCTCTATTTATAGGGTTAGTCCTAGGTCGATTTAGCCAAGGTCTAGAAGGTCCTTTCTTCCTTCTTTCCTTCCAAGCAGCAATCTCATTGCTGGCTTTCCTTCCTACAACATTGCAATCCCCAATTCCTGCGATATGGCAGATTCTCCATTCAATGGAGAGTATGGCCGAGGCTTTGGTGGGGGATACAGTTCAAATTCTTAATGACTTTGCAATATTCTTTTGAGGATTATTTCCAAATTGGGTTAGAATCAAGGTATCATGCAAATGCATTTTAGATTTTTGACTTTTTCTCAAATAAATGCTTTGACTCAGTCCAATTCGTTTTTGAATTTCATGGACAAGGATCTTGAAGATGCTACAGAATATTCTAGAACGAGGGTGCAGATTGAAGATTTTCCTTTTGCATGTTATTTTTTTGGATTTTTTTTTGTATTTTACCTTGTATTTGGAAGTGTACTCTTGTATTTCTTAGTGTATGTTCCTTTATTTCTTGATCCTATAATGTATCCTATTGGGCACGTCTACCCCAATGAAACATTTACTTTGGACATGCTTTGGACTTTGTTCAAGTAGTGGATTTTAAAGAAAATGCTAAACAAAATAGGGACTTATTTTTAAAACTAAATTTTCACCCAAAAATCCACAATTTGACTAAAATAACTTTGCAAGCACCCCTACACCAATTAAATTTCAATGACATGGCTTGAAATAACTGGTTAAGGAATTAACAATAGGACCACGCTTACACGATTTGACTATAGCCCTATCAAGATGAATACCGACTCAAGAAAGGACATAGAGAATTAAAGACTTAATCTAAATGAACAAACTCGTATGAATTGAACAAATTTGACTCAACACCCGTACTGGTTTGAAACGGGTGATTTTATTTTACATCTTCCTCCGATTACGGAAACTTGGTAAAAGTTAGGATGTCTACAACTGCCCTTCGTTATAGGCATTGTTGCTCTAAAATCATAGTGGATGTTGTTCCTCTGTTCTTTTTGCGGCAACATAACTCTAAAGACAAAAGACGCCTATTTTTACTAGGTTGGAGCAATGCTTTGAGTGGTTGAGATGTGGATGGCTAATGATTATCAAGGAGAAATGCCTCATTCTTCTGGAATATCAGTAGGTTCTTATGAGCTGTTAGTAGTTAGTAGACTTTTGCTAGGATGTTAGTGGTAAACCCCGAAGGGTTGACATTGAGATGACCCGCGAAGGGTTAACATTGAGAGGACCCAAAAAGGGTTGACTTGAAAGGACCTGTGAAGGGTTGCCTTGAAAGGACCCACGAAAGGTTGCCTTGAAAGGACCCACGAAAGGGTTGGCTTGAAAGGATCTGCGAAGGATTGGCTTGAAAGGACCTGTGAAGGGTTGGCTTGAAAGGACCCATGAAAGATTGGCTTGAAAGGACCCGCGAAGGGTTGACTTGAAAGGACCCGTGAAGGGTTAAATTGAAAGGACTCGGGAAGGGTTGACTTGATAGGACCCACGAAGGGTTGACTTGAAAGGACTTATGAAGGGTTAACTTGATAAGACCCGAAAAAGGTTTACCTGAAAGGACCTGTGAAGGGTTGATTTGAAAAAAAATCATTCGCATGACTGAGATAATCAGGACAAGGGGAAAAAGATCTAATGCCCCAGTTTCAAAGTAGACAACACAATTTTGGACCTGAGGGGTAGTGCCACAGTTTCAAGGTAGACAACACAATTTAGATTTGAGGGTCGATGCCCTAGTTTCAAAGTGGATAACATAGTTTGGACCTAGGTTAGTGCCCTAGTTTCTGAGTAGACAACACAATTTGAAGCTGGGTTAGTACCCCAGTATTTGGACTTAGTGAAACAAGGATTGCTTAAACAAGGACGAAAAGGGATGTACAAAGTCTACACAATAAGATAAGTGTGACTAAATGATGTTATGTTATGTATGCATGTTTCTACTTATGATGCTAGAATGTGAGGATTTGTATGACGTATAGGCATGTTGAATGCGGGGATACATATGAGATGCATGCTGAATGCGGGGATATGGATGATATGTGTATATGCATGCTAATCTTCCCTCCATATCCCCGTTTCAGCCCCTCTCTTAGTTTTCTAACCATTCCTTTGACGGAAAACCCTTATAGAAACCTATATCGGGGATCATGGCTGTGTTATGATTTGCCTTTTTGGGATATTTCTTTAATTGATATTTCTTCTTCTTGGAGCTTTTAAAGAGTGAGATGGGTTTTTTTTTTTTTAATTAATGGATGAATGATCTTGCATTTATGACATCAATTTTCTAAATCATGGGACCATATGCACAAAATAGATGTTTCACTATGTTCAAATGCTATTTCAAAGCAAAAAAATTTACACCAGTATTCGGAGGCCATATGACATTGATGTTAGTTTATCAGGTTGAATCCTTAAATAGATTATCTTACCCCTCATGCTGACTGCCTCCATTTTATAGAGGAAAACTCTTCCTCTAGCGTCTTACCTTGCTATGAAACTGATGGAACTCCCTTCGTTCAACTGTTGCCCACTGCTTACCTTCCATAGTTTAGCTAAGCTTTGCCCATGTTTTGATCTCAAGATGGTCTTTAAGACTCGGGATGAAACATAGGCTTAAGGATACATGTTTCTAGAAGAAAAGGGAAACTAAGGCTAAAAATCTCATCCCATAATAACATTTTCTTCCCCGATTTATGCAAAATATTGACCAAACTTGTCATTTGAACAAGCTGCCTACATACCTTTTCAGGATCAGGTCAATACATTGTTCAAACTCAACATTGAGTCTAACAAATCATTAGAGACAACAACATGTACCAATCTGATCAAGACTTTTATTTTGACTATAATGTAGGATAGGGCCATTGGTTAAAGAAGAAAATGGTTCAATAAGGCTCAAAATTGTAAATCTTATTAAGGGTAACATTGGTCCAAGATCACATGTGAAGTATGCCCCTTATCTTTCATCATACTTTTCTCGATTTATTTTTATTTTTGCCGATGACTGTCCTTTTGTGAAGGACTCTTAACTCCTTTTTTATTTTGGGCTCCATATTTTGAACAACTACCCCAATATGGGGTGTAATTCTTTTGACTGGTATATTCAATGAAATACTGAATTTTCCAAACTCAAACGGCTAGCAAGAGGTTACTCTTTTTCAATTTTTCTTTCGGGTAGCAGAAGAAACGGCCTTGTCATGCCTCGAACCTTCTAGGTGGTGCCCATGGTGTGATGAGACCGTTCACCGTCTTCAATACTATTCACGGAGCAGAAAATAATAAATAACCTCCAATAAAATACCACAATTCTAAACTATTCAACTCAAAATGTATATCCATCAGTCTATACACTTCATATTACATAACTAATATTTAAAAACGTAATTATACAAATAATTGTTCTTACCACCACTCAAAATTAATGGAAACTAAACCCTGCCCCCAAAGCTTTCTAAGCTTGATCAACTGAAGGACCTGAAAAGTCAATAATTCGTCGGGATGAGACACCTCCCAGTAAGAAAGAATAAACTATAATAGTGTGTGGCAAAAGGGTATTTAGCTGAAACAAAACATATTCATTAATTAATCAACAACAACTGGCAAAGCGCATACAGACTGTAGTCATACAAACATAACCAATATTTATACTGAAAGTTCCTGAGGATAGGACAGATTACACACCCATATATGCACCTTCCCTCTGCTCTGATACCATTTGTAACCATACCATTTAATTTGGGTGCGGCTACAACTGATACTGATCAGGGCACTCACCTTACTCGGTAAGCCCTTAGGTAGAGAGTTTTACTTTGCCATAAATATTCATGCAATTAAATTCACATACTAGTATTCACACATATTCCAATATCCATCACATTCCACATCAATCATCCACACAGGATACATCACATTCCATTCACATCCACATAGGATTCACACATCCACACAAGATACTACACACTTCATTCACACCCACACAGGGTCCATATCCACACAGGATACCACACACTTCATTCACACCCACATAGGTTTATATCCACAAAGGATTCAACATCACACAGGTTACCATTCCACACACACCACCCTGTTCATAGTAAATCGGTAAAACGAACTCCTCATTCCACGACCAACATTTTACCCCCTTTATATAAATGACCATATAACGACCTCCTCATGCCACTGCCAATGTTATATGGTGATTTATATCAGGTATGATATAACGACCTCCTCATACCACTGCCAATGCTATATCGCAATTTACATGAACCACATTACACATCAAATGCATACACAACATTATTCCCCATGAGACAGTATTTTCAACCAGACAAAGTCCACAAACAGGCATTATTCTTAATCAAGCAATATCCACAAATAAGCAGTATTCACAAATAACCAGTTTCCATAAGTAGACAGTATTCTCAATTGAACAATATTCACAAGCAGGTAGTATTTTCAACCATCAGTATTCACAACCATTTAATTATAAAGAATTATTCTCATGCCACATGATTTTTCCCAAATGATTAATGCATAGCCTCAAGGTCCCATTATGTTTCTTAGTGAATAACACAGGTGCAACCTATAATGATATACTAGGTCGAACAAATTCCTTTTCGAGAAAATCTTCTAGTTACACCCTAGGTTGCCTTGGTTCAGTTAATGTCATTCTATATGAAGCAATCGACATAGGCTCCGTTCTTAGCACCAAATCAATTTTAAATTCAATATTCTCTTGGAGGTAGCCCCAACAAATCATCTGGGAAGAATATCTAAAAATTCATCACCTATGGGTAAAGAAGTTTGGGGTTCATGAACTCATATATATCTTTCATTGCTGCTACAAACCCCAGATATGTGCCCAAATTCTATCATTTCACAAGCACTCAAGATGTCAAATATGAGAGCTTGTTAGTTGGAAGGAAACCATCACTCCATTTGGATCTCCGAGTACTACCTCCATTGAAAACAATAAACTAAGTGTATGATAAATAGATAACCACTCCATTTATAGAATTACACCATAATCCAAAATATCCATGTTAATAAGTCAATTAGGAAGTCATTTCCCATTGAAGACTATTTTAAATTCAGTCCTAGCTCATAACCTTAACCCTCAACATCTCTTACCTGTTACATAGATTCTCACCAATGGTTAGCCTCATCTTTAAACAAAGAACTTGCAATGATGACTCATACTCATCAAGGACCATACCTGCTGGAACATCTCAGACTACGTTGTGTAATCATTTCCTTGTCAGATCAAATGTATAAAAGGCACTTCAAAACTCTCATCATAGCTTTATAATTCGTTTGAGTAAAAATTATATGAGCTTTTAAACATTCCCTGTAAGTCTAATCACCCAATTCCTTTTCAATGTCATACTAATGCACAAGCTTACACTTTTAAATCAGGGTAAAGTATTATTTTTCCTACCAAAATGGTTTCTAAATTTATTTTTTCTTGCTTTAAATAGATTTTAAGACTCAACTTCTAACCTATGTTGGTAAACGTTGAAATTCAAAATATAGTTGGAAAAATATCCTCAATAAAAAACATGAATTGCAATTATGGCAAGTCTAAGTCCTGGTATACTGACTTCAAATCAACCATGATCTTGTTCTTGTGACTGGACAAATATGCAATAAACACGTGTCTTGGTTTTTCGGTATAAAATACAATACAAATGAAGGTTTTTAGTTAGCTATGATCAGTGATTGGACATTGTCTAGCAGCATAAATCATATGTGAAATGGACCAAGAAGGAAAGGGTGATATTCATTTGTCCTAGAAAGTTGTTAATGGTAGAAGGATTACATAGGAATCCAATTGTTGCCCACTATCTTACATTCTTATGGGCATCTTAATTTTGGGATTAAACAGTCCCCACTATTTTGGCTGACTTATGGAGATATGGAAATATGTAATTGACGCACATTCTCATCAACCCATCTTTATTTTTCACAAACAATACTGACACTTCCCAGGGTGACACGTTGGGCCTAATACACCCCTTATCTAATAATTCTTGCAATTGTTCCTTTAACTCTTTTAATTCTGCTAGTACCATTCTGTACGGAGCTTTAGAAATCGGCACTGTCCCTGCAACTAGACTGTTAGCAAATTCTACCTCACGTTCAGGAAGTAGTCCTGACAAATCCTTGGGAATATATCAGGAAAATCCCTCACTACCAGGATATCTTCTAACCTCCCCTCCTCTTCTGATACTTTCTTCACACAGGCCAATTATCCCTGACAACCCTCTAGCAATAACCTCCTCACCTGAATGGAGGATAACATATGTGGTGGGGTGCGTACACATGACTCCACAAATTTGTACTCCTATCCTCCTAGAGGTCTGAATACCACCTCTCCCTGATAACAGTCTATACTGGCGTAGTTAGCAGCTAGCTAGTCCATCCTCAAGATCACCTTAAACCCATGCATATCTAAAATCACCAAGTTAGCTGGTAAAGACCTCCCCTGAATATTGATTGGACAGTTCCTGAGTACCTTTCTACACAACATTACAGCCCCAGTCGATGTAGACACTGACAAACTGATATCTAACAATTGAGTTTCTATCCCACAAAATTTAACAAATTACTGGGCGATAAAAGAATGAATTGCCCTTGAACGGGGTAGTAATACTGCCTCAATGGCGAGCTCGGTCAGCTTGTCTTTCTGGGTTCCCTAAAATGATTTAAGCTGGGGAGAGACACCTCTCAGTAAGGGAAATAAACTAAATACAATTGTGTGGCAACATGAATATCTGCGTGCTATAATAAATATACAGTACATATCACATGCTTGAAAAGACTAACAATATCATAACTGAGTAAGCATATAATTTTATAATTCTACTAAATCATACGGTATCTAACTGCTCATAAAATCATCTGATATAACTAGTAATTCTGAAATTTACCTAGGATGAATAGCTAGCTGATGCCATGTACTACCCCCCATGACGGTTGTGCAGCCCGAAAGCGGGACCCGAATATCTGTAAGTACAATGAGCCCGCTACACCCTGGTCCGGACTGCCAGGTGGACGTCTACAACTTTACATTGATAGCCACATCGACTATCTATCTCCCACCCTGTCTACTAGTAGGGGCAATTAGCACAAGTCTAATATGAACTAAACTGTATAGCTACGGTACTATGCTTCTGATAACTGATATGACCTATCATCCAGGTTCTGATAACATATAATACATGATAATATATTGTTTGAACATAAATAAATTGATAGCATTTTCTTATTTCTGTAATAATATGAATAATTATGGCCTTGCACCAATTACATTCATAACTTCGGATATGCGCCGAAAACATGCATAATCCACGGCCTTGCGCCGACTATCAATGACGGCCTCACGTCGAACATATCATACATACTGATTTGAATAAATATACTACTTATCATGTATTCTGAAATCATAATTTACTATATTATCTTGTTGTTTATGAAAATTACTAAAACATGCTCTTTCTATAAAATTGACTTAACATAATATAATATGTGCAAAATAATATTCATGTCGCACAATATTGAATAAAATCATAAATTTTGTTCTGTAATCATATTTTATGACATTTCATGTAACGACCTACTTCTTATTTGACATTTTTTTTTTATCAAAAATATCAACTGTCTGAAATATTACTGTAAATAACTCAGGCTCAAAGAGCACTGAAAAACTCTGTCTGTCATACCTAACTAAGCAGCGGTGTACAAAGCTAGGAACTGCTATATACAATACCAGAAAACAGTAATACTCTGAAATATAATTACAACACAAAATACCCAGTGACAACATCCACAACCTGAAATCTACCCTAAATCACTAGCATCAAAATACACCTACCCTTCCAGCTAGGGCAACTCAAGACAATCTCTAACCACGAGCCTGATCTGCTCGCCTAGTAGGATCTCCTGAAAAATAATAAGTCAATTGGATGAGTCAATGCTCAGTAAGAGGAAATACGCTATTACTAGTGTGTGGCGGCTGAGTTATACATTTAAAATACTGAAATAATACTGATACTGTAATATGAGAAAATTGATAAACTGTATAGAATATATATTTATCATGTAATCTTTAAAACATAACCGTGTATCTAAGTTTACTATCTGAAGGTACTGCTAATATAATAATTTAAACTACTGATGTGTGATATATAGGTACATAGGAACTTCTGCTGTACCCTGGGATATGTATATCATGATATATCCCCTCATGATAGGGTTGTGCGGCCCGTAGGCTAGACTTACTCTAGTTGGCCCTCTAAGAAAGTCAATCTCTATCATCCACCAATCTGCAATGATCTATGTAGATCCTAACCCACTACAATCACTCCGAGCCATCTCAAACCTCTGTTATTGTCTAACCGGCTACCTTAACCCAGCATGCTGGGGAGACTGCAAATCTCTCCTAGCACGATTAGACGAAATCCACATACTATCTAAGTCATGTGGTTGCATGTGTCTGAAACTAGCAACGGTACCGTGCTCTGCTGTATATATATATATATATATATATATATATATATATATATATATATATATATATCTGTAGGTAATTTCCACAGGGATTTGATATCGTGTAATACTGTATACATATATATATATATATATGAATATATAATCATCTTGCTGCTTTTAATATGATTTCAAAAACAACCATAACACTATGATTCTGAGCTGTACTATTTAAGATATCTGATTGAAATATATATATCATCTGTCTATAACATCTGTGTTTTCTGTTTGTATTATCTGTAATATCTGTATATAATATTTGTATACTCTGTATATAATATCTGTAATCTCTGAATAATTTGTTATAGCATCTTGATGTTACAACTGTATAATCTATCTGAATAAACTGTTTGAGTGTTATGGTTTAGAAATCATGTTTTTCTCTAAAATACTGTTAGTCTCATTCATTTCTAATAATCTAAAACATCTAAATATCTGTAATACTGTAAAATCTATATATATTGTACTGTAATAAACTCATGCCACACATTTGAATAAACACATCTCAGGCTCAATTTATGTATTCTGCTATAAAAATAATATTCACAATTCTCTGGAAAAAATAATCTGATCTACATGCTTGTAAATACACATTCATAATCTTCTCGATACATACTAAAAATTGCTAGCATAGCATATTTCCTTTACCTTAAATTTGAAAATCCCCTACTAACTTCTAGCCCTATACCCACAGGGTTCTTAGCTTAACATCCTGAGAACAATATCCTCCAGAACAAAATATCAGTATTTCTCTATATACAACGCTTCTTATAATTGTAGGGAAGGCATATTCTAAATAAACCACCTTACCCTAGATTTGGGATGAATTTCAAACCAACTTTCCCCATGATCAGCTCCAGCAGACTTGCAAAGAACTTTGCCAGGAGCATCTTAGTGGCCTCAGATCTTTAATCCGG
This sequence comes from Malania oleifera, assembly GCF_029873635.1. NCBI lineage: Eukaryota > Viridiplantae > Streptophyta > Magnoliopsida > Santalales > Ximeniaceae > Malania > Malania oleifera. The sequence goes on from NC_080428.1 coordinate 3,037,704, forward strand.
CGAGAAATGGGGCCAGGATTGAAGAGAGTAGGGGAGGGGGTCATGAGTGAGAGAGAGAGAGAGAGAGAAGGGTTTCTGCGATAAAGATTTTGATTAATAATCCGAGTTTCAGATATTTATAGAGCGAGGTTCGTCGACAAGACACGTCACGTTGTTGACGAGTCCTGTAGAAAGTTCGTCAACAAACCTGCACCCTCGTCGATGAGTTTTAGTCTACTTTAATCTTCTCATTGACGAGATGGGTCTTCGTCAACGAGATCCTAAAGAACGCTCATCGACGAATCCCCTATGTTCATCGATGAGTCTTGGAAGAATTTCTTGGGTTATTACATTCTCTCCTCTTTATAAAATTTTGTCCTCAAAATTTACTATCTGTATTACCTTCTAGCATCCCATGAAAGCAAATGGTCTACTTATTTTATTACTTACCCTCACTTTTGGCGGATGAATACCATGGTTACATACTATGTTCTGGGAAATTACATATATAAAACTAAAACTATCTACTAACTAAATCCATACATGTACCTGTAAAAGAAACTTATCTAACTATTATACTTTACCTGATTACCTCTATACCTCTTGGAACAACTGCGGGTATTTTTTTCTGATTTGCTCCTCAAGTTCCCAAGAAGCTTCCTCTATAGCATGATTCTTTCACAAAACTTGCACTAACTGAATTTCTTTTGTGCGTAATTCTTATGTCTTTCTGTCTTGGATTTGAACTAGTGCTTCTTCATAAGCTAATGAATCCTTAAGCTCTATCTCTGCATAGCTAATGATGTGGGATGGGTCTGGGACGTATTTTCTCAACATAGCAACATAAAACACGTCGTGTATTCTGGATAAAACTGGCGGCAAAGCTAGCTTGTAGGCTACTAACCGTATTCTTTCTAGTATCTCAAAAGGGCCAATAAACTTAGGGCTCAACCTGCCCTTCTTCCCAAATCTCATAATCCTTCTTATAGGAGCTACTTTCAAGAATACCCGATCTCCTACTTCAAACTCTAACTCTCGGCGGCATATGTCTACATAACTTTTCTGCCGACTCTGTGCGGTACTGATTCTTTCTTTTATTAGTCAGACCTTGTAACAAGCATGTTGTACTATCTCTGGACCCAAAACTCGCCTTTCGCTTACCTCAACCAAGAAGAGAGGAGAACGACATTTCCTATCATACAATGCCTCGTACGGAGCCATGCCGATACTAGACTGGTAGCTACTATTGTAAGCCAATTCAACTAATGGTAGAAACTAAGTCCAGCTACCCCCAAAATCAAGCACAGAAGCACGAAACATATCCTCTAGTGTCTGAATCGTCGTCTCAATCTGACCATCTGTCTGGGGATGGAAAGCAGTGCTAAAATCTAACTGTGTACCCATAGCCTCCTGAAAACTTTTCTAGAATCGTGAAGTAAATCGAGGATCTCGGTTTGAGACTATGGATATCGGCACACCATGAACGCGAACAATCTCCTGAACATAAATTTTTGCTAACCTGTCCATGGAATAACTGAATTTAATAGGAATGAAATGAGCGGTGATCGTCAAATGGTCAACCACCACCCAAATTGCATTCAATCCCTGTCGCACTAGTGGTAGCCTTGTAACGAAATCCATCGAAACGTGATCCCATCTCCACTCTGGAATAAAAAATGGCTGCAATTGCCTTCCTGGTCTTTGGTGTTCAGTTTTAACTTACTGGCACATTAAGCACTGTTATACAAATTCAGCTATCTCTCTCTTCATCCCACTCCACCACAAGTACTCCTACAGATCCCTGTACATTTTAGTACTGCCAGGATGGACTGTGTATAGTGATCAGTAAGCCTCCTCCAATATAGTTCTCCTAATCTCGGTATCTGTAGGAACACAAAGCCTAGTATAGAACCGTAGGGCTCCGTCATCCGATATGCTGAACTCCTCTCCCTGACCATCCCGCACTCTAGCCATAACCTCTGCCAACTCTGCATCATCACTCTGAGCTGCTTTAATTTTCTCATATGGGGTAGGCTGTATAACCAGGTTGGCAACAAAAGCTTGAGGACTATCCTCTACCAACTCTATACGGAGTCTCTCCAAATCCATTAGGATCGGGTGCTGAATCTTTATGGCTGCCAGTACTGGTTCTACTGATTTCCTACTTAGAGCATCTACTACTACCTTTGCTTTTCCTGGGTGGTAACTAATAGTACATTCATAATCTTTTATAAGTTCTAGCCACCTTCTTTGTCTCATGTTCAATTCTCTCTGAGTGAAAAGTATTTTAGGCTTTTGTGATCCATGAAGATCTCGCATTTTCCACCATACAGATAATGCCTCCAAATTTTAAGAGCATACACCACCGCGACCAACTCTAGATCATGCACAAAATAGTTTTTCTCATATTCTTTAAATTGTTTAGAAGCATATGCAATGACCTTGCTGTGCTACATCAGTTCGCACCCAAGCCCCATCAAGGACGCATCTCTGTATATCACAAACCCATCCTCCCCCTTAGGATAGCCAATACTGGGGCTTTAACCACCTCTTCTTCAACTCCTGAAAGCTCTGCTCATAGTCATCAGTCCATTCAGACCTTGCATTTTTCCTTGTAAGTCATGTCAACAGAGCTGGCAAACTGGAGAAACCATCCACTAAGCGCCGATAATAGCCTGCTAAACCCAGAAAACTCATAACCTCTTGAACATTTACCCAATTCACTACTGCCTCTATCTTACTCGGTTCAACAGATACACTTGTCTTAGAGATTACATGGCCAAGAAAAGAAACCTGTTTCAGCCAAAATTCACATTTCTTGAACTTCGCATATAACTTTCTCTTCCTCAATGTTTGCAATACCAGTCTCAAATGATGCTTGTGCTCCTTAAAACTCCTCGAGTAGACCTGTATATCATCAATGAATACAACCACAAACTGATCTAGGTACTAATGGAACACTCAGTTCATTAAATCCATAAATACCATTGGTGCATTAGTCAACCCAAACAACTAAGAACTCGTAATGCCCATATCTCGTACGAAACACAATTTTCGAGATGTCCTCTGCCCTCACTTTTACTTGATGGTAACCTGACCGCAGGTCAATTTTAGAATAGACCTAGGTCCCCTAGAACTGATCAAACAAGTCGTCAATCCTGGGAAGAAGATATTTATTTTTAATTGTTAGTTTATTTATGTCCCAGTAATCTATACACATTCTCATGGTCCCATATTTCTTTTTCACAAATAAAACTGGCACTTCCTAGGGTGACACGCTGGGCTTGATAAATCCATTATACAACAATTCTTGCAATTGATCCTTCAGTTCTTTTAACTCGGCTGGGGCCATCCAATAAGGAGATTTAGATACTGGCGCTGACCCCGGTAGAAGACCCACTGTAAACTCAACTTCACGGTCTGGTGGCAAACCAGGTAATTCTTCTAGGAATAGATTTAAGAATTCTCTAACTACAGGGACATCAGATTGTTTCAGTTCTTCTTTTGGAGATTCCTTGATGTAAGCAACAAATCCCTAGCAGCCTTTTTAGATCAATTTTCTCACCTGAACAGCTGACGCAAGTTGTGGAGAAGAATGTACCCACGAACCAAGAAATCTATATTCTTGCTCGCCTGGAGATCTAAAAATCACTTCTTTCAAGTGACAGTCAATACTAGCATAATTATCTGCTAACCAGTCCATACCCAGAATTATATCAAATCCTTGCATATCTAATATCACCAAATCAACTGGCAATATTTTTCCCTAAATAGTTACTAGGAAACCCCTGAGTACCCTTCTACATCTCACCACTAACCCAGTTGGTGTAGATACAGCCAACCCAATATCCAACAATTGTGCCTTATACCCCATTAACTTAGCATATACCACAAGAACAAAAAGGTGGGTCACCCCTGTATCAAATAAAACAATATCTATAAATAAGAAAGCAGTAAGGGTACCTGTAACTACGTCTTCAGCCACAACGGCGTCATCTGGCATTAACGCGTACACTCTCGTCGGTGTCGTATTCCTTTTCTGTCCTCCACGGGGCGCCTAATAACCACCCTAGTAAGGTCTGGGAGTTGGTGCCTGAGCTATCAATCCCTAACACGACCAGGATTTGTGCTCAGGTTTCCCACAATGGTAGTAAACGTCCTCACCCATCTTGTATTCACCTGGATGTCTACGACCACATCTAGGATAGGTAGGAGCAGCCCGTCCACCCTGAAAACCACCACAGCTCATCATCCATCCCTGACCACCTCCATAGGAATCTCCTCTCCATGGTCCTCGGCTAGAGCTCGCCTGTAAATCCTGAGGTGCAGACCTCTTCCTCTGACCTTGAGCTGTAGCGCTCCTCTGCATACCACTCTCAATAACAGCAACTCTATCCACCACCTCTGCAAACGTCTGAGCTCAAAAGCCGATAACTCGCTCAAATAAACTCTGCTTCAAGCCTTCTTCAAACTTTCTGGCATTTTTCTCTTCATCTGGTGCTAAATGTGGGGCGAAACGGTATAACTCAAGAAATCGTGCAGCATACTGTGTTACTGTCATAAACCCCTAAGACAAATGCAGGAACTCTGTTGCCTTTGCACTCTAAACGATAGCAGGGAAATATCGCTTGAAGAATAGTTCCTTGAACCAATTCCATGACACTGGCACTGGATCCGGCCTCTACACCTTAATCATACGCATTGATCTCCACCAGTGTTTTGCCTTTCCTAATAGTTTAAACGTCGCAAACGCAACTTTCTGCTCATCTATACATGTCAACACTGCTAAAATCTCCTCAATATCCTGAACCCAATTCTCAGTCACAATCGGGTCAGGTCCTCCAGCAGAAAAAGGAGGCTTCATCCACATAAACTGCTCGATTATGTAGCTACGCTCTCCTTCACATTGTGTAGCTACGCTCTCCTCCACTCCTAGCCATCTCATCCATCACTTGCTCGGTGACGCTGCGTAAAATGGCGTCTATATCTCCACCTCCCATACTGGAGGGTCCTAGTCTGTCACCTCCAGCATCGGTACCATTGCTACTAGGATCCATCCTAAAATACACAAAACATTATTTTAAATCCTACACAGATCTACTTTACTCCATCCAGCTAAAACCTCAAATTCACTAACAACTATTTCCCTTATTCTTGCCCCAAAATCCAATCTTACAACCCAAACACACGTCTCGTTGATAGTTTACTATAGTTTTCTTGAGATCGTCACCCCAGGAAAAATGCAGAAACCACCACGAAAAACTTGTATTCAGACCACCGAACAAATCCTCAAATTCTTTTCCTATATTCTGGTATTGTATCCGCTGCATTCTAGAGTCTACAGAACCAAGCAACCTAAGCTTTGATACCAAACTGTAATGACCTGCTTCTTATTTGACATTTTTTTTTATCATAAATATCAACTGTCTACAATATTACTGTAAATAGCTCAGGCTCAAAGAGCACTGAGAAACTCTGTTTGTCATACATAACTAAGCAACGGTGTACAAAGTTGGGAACTGCTATATACAATAGCAGAAAACTGTAATGCTCTAAAATATAATTACAACACAAAATACCCAGTGACAACATCCACAATCTGAAATCTACCCCAAATCACTGGCATCAAAATACACCTATCCTTCCAGCTAGGGCAGCTCAAGTCCGCTCGCTTAGCAGGATCTCTTGAAAAATAAAAGGTCACTAGGATGAGTCGACGCTTAGTAAGAGGAAATATGCTATTACTAGTGTGTGGCGGCTGAGTTATACATTTAAAATGCTGAAATAATACTGATACTGTAATCTGAGAAAATTAATAAACTGTACAGAATATATATCTATCATGTAATCTTTAAAAATATAATTGTGTATCTTAGTTTACTATTTGAAGGTACTGCTAATATAATAATACAAACTGCTAATGTGTGATATATCTGTACATAGGAACTTCAGATCGTCGATCAGGCATGAATCAGGGCCGGAATCGAAGAGAAAAGAGGGAAAGGCCATAGGAGAGAGAGAGAGATAGAGAGAAGAGAGCGGCGCTGATTTTCTGTGATTAAAATGAGTTTAGGACTATTTATACTATAGGCTTCATCGATGAGTCACGTCATCTCGTTGATGAGTCCTTAAGTAATTTCATCGACGAACCTTACCCTTCGTCGATGAAATTCAGAGTAGCCCAAATTCTTCTCTCGGTATTTTCTCATCGACGAGGTCCTGAAGAACCCTCGTCGACGAAACTCCTGTGTTTGTCGACGAGGCCTAGAAATTTCTTGAAATTATTATTATCTCCAAAATGCTTCCTTCTCTTCTTGTTTCCATTTTCCTCCCTCCTTATTATAAAAATACTATTATTGTTTGGGTCACTACATTCTCCCCTCCTTATAAAATTTTGTTCTCGAAATTTACTATTCATATCATTCATTATCCTTTAAAATAAAATGATCTACTTATTTTATTACCTACCCTCACTTATAGAGGAGGAATACCGTTGTTACATGGATAGTTCTGGGAAATTACACATATAAAACTAAAAACTATCTACTGACTAAAATCAATACATGTACCTGCAAAAGAAACTTATCTAACTTTTATACTTTACCTGAGTCCCTCTATACCTCTTGGAACAACTGTGGGTATTTCTGTCTAATCTGCTCTTTGAGTTCCCAAGAGGCTTCTTCTATAGCGTGATTCTTCTACAAAACTTTTACTAATTGAACTTCTTTGGTGTGCAGTACTTGTGTCTTTCTGTCTAAAACCTATACTGGTGTTTCTTCACAAACTAATGAATCTTTAAGCTCCATCTATGCATAATTGATTATGTGAGACAGGTCTGGGATGTATTTCCTTAACATACCAACATGAAACAGGTCATGAATTCTAGCCAAAGATGGTGGCAACACTAGTCGATAGGCAACTGACCTTATTCTCTCAAGTATCTCAAAAGGACCAATATACCTAGGGCTCAACTGGCCCTTCTTTCCAAATCTCATAACTCCTTTAAGAGGAGTTATCTTAAAAAATACTCGATCTCCCACATCAAATTCTAACTCTCGGCGGCGAGTATCTACATAGCTTTTTTTCCGACTCTGTGCTGTGCTAATTCTTTCTTTAATTAGTCGGACCATGTCACAAGCATGATGTACTATCTCTAAACCCAAAACTTTCCTTTCGCCTACCTCATCCCAGAAGAGAGGAGAACGACATTTCCTACCATACAATGCCTCGTATGGAGCCATGCCAATACTAGCTTGGTAGCTGCTATTATAAGCAAATTCAACTAACGACATAAACTGAATCTAACTGCCTCCAAAATCAAGCACACAAGCACGAAGCATATCTTCTAATGTCTGAATCGTCCTCTCAGTCTGACCATTTGTCTGGGGATGAAAAGCAGTGCTAAAAGCTAACTGCGTACCCATAACCTCCAAAAAACTTTTCCAGAATCGTGAAGTAAACCGAGGATCTTGGTATGAGAATATGGATACTAGTACTCCATGAACACGAACTATCTCCTGAGCATATATCTCTGCCAGTCCATCCATGGAATAACCGATTTTAATAGGGATGAAATAAGTGATTTTCATCAGACGATCTACAACCACCCAAATCGCATTCAGTCTCTGTCGTACCGGTGGTATCCTCGTAACAATGTCCATCTAAACATGGTCCTATTTCCATTCTGGAATGAACTGTGGCTGCAACTATCCTCCCAGTCTCTAGTGCTCAGCTTTAAGCTACTGACACGTAAAACATTGCTGAACAAACTCGGCTATCTCCCTCTTCATTCCACTCCACCAGAAATACTCTCGCAGGTCCCTATACATTTTAGTATTGCCGAGATGGACCGTGTATAGGGATCTGTGAGCCTCCTCCATTATAGTTCTCCTGATCTCAGTATCTGCAGGAACACATAGTCTAGTACAGAATCGCATAGCTCCATCATCTGATATACTAAACTCCTCTCCCCGACCATCTCGCACTCTAGCCATCGCCTCTACCAACTCTGCATCATCGCCCTGAGCTGCTTTAATCCTCTCGCATAGTGTAGGCTGTACCACTAGACTGGCAATAACTGCCTGAGGACTCTTCTCTACCAATTCTATACTGAGCCACTCCAAATCCATCAGAATTGAGTGTTGAATCTCCATAACTGCTAGTACGGGTCCCCCTGATTTCCTACTTAGAGCATCTGCCACTACATTTGCTTTTCCTGGGTGGTAACTAATCGTGCAATCATAGTCTTTAATAAGCTCTAGCCACCTTCTTTACCTCATATTCAACTCTTTTTGAGTAAAGAAATATTTCAAACTCTTATGATCCATGAAAATCTCTCACTTTCCACCATATAAATAATGCCTCCAGATCATGAGAGCATACACCACTGCGGCAAGCTCTAAATCATGGACAGTATAATTCTTCTCATATTCTTTAAGTTGTCTAGACGCATATGCAATGACCCTGCCGTACTACATCAACATGCATCCAAGACCCTTTAAAGAGACATCACTGTATATTATGAACCCATCCTCCCCTGAAGAAATTGCCAGTACTGGAGCTGAAACTAACCGTTGGTTTAACTCTTGAAAACTCTGCTTACAATCATCAGTCCATTCAAATTTTACATTTTTCCTCATAAGTCGTGTTAATGGACTTGATAGCCTAGAGAAACCATCCACAAAACATCGGTAATAACCTGCTAATCTCAGAAAACTCCTAACTTCTTGAACATTTACCGGCCTTTCCCAACTCACCACTGCCTCTATTTTTCTTGGATCAACTGATATACCTGCTTCTTAGATCACATAGCTGAGAAATGTGACCTGTTTTAACCAAAACTTACACTTCTTAAATTTTGCATATAATTTTTTTTATCTCAATATCTGCAACACCAGTGTCAAATGATGCTCATGCTCCTCAAAACTCCTCAAGTAGACCAGTATATCATCAATAAACACAACCACAAACTGGTCCAAATATTGATGAAACACCTGATTCATTAGATCCATAAATACTGCTGGTGCATTAGTCAACCCGAATGGCATCACTAAGAACTTGTAATGCCCATACCTGGTACGAAATGCAGTCTTCAAAATATCTTCTACTTTAACTTTCACCTGATGGTAGCCTGATCGCAAATCAATTTTAGAGTAAACTTGGGTCCCCTAGAGCTGATTAAATAAATCATCGATCCTAGGGAGAGGATATTTATTCTTGACCGTCAGTTTTTTTATCTCCCTATAATCGATGCATAATCTACTAGTTCCATCTTTCTTTTTCACGAACAGAACTGGCACACCCCATGGCGACACACTAAGCCTGATGAAACCTTTATCCAGCAATTCCTGTAGCTATTCTTTCAATTCTTTTAACTCTACCGGTGCCATACGGTATGGTGCTTTCAATGTTGGTGTAGATCCCGACAACAAGTCTATAGTGAATTCAATCACATGATCTGGTGGCAAACCAGGCAATTCTTCTGAAAATACATCTAGGAATTCCCTCACTACTAGTATATCAGCTTGTCCCAATTCTTCTTTTGGCAATTCTTTTATGTACGCGACATACCCCTGGCAACCACCCTATAACAATCTCCTCACCTAAATAGCCGACACTTGCTGTGGTGAGGCACGTACACGTGAACCCGCAAATCTAAATTCTGACTTGCCCGGGAGTCTAAAAATTACTTCCTTTAGATGACAATCAATACTTGCGTGATAAGTTTCTTGCCAATCCATGCCCAGTATCACATCAAACCCCTACATATCTTGGAACACAAGATCGGCTAACAGCACTCTCTCCTGAATACTTACTGGAAAATTCTAAAGTACCCTCCTGCATCTGACCACAAATCCCATCAGCGTACCTACAAACAGTTCTACATCGAATAGTTGAGTCTCTACCCCTGTTATTTTGACATACCCCGTCGATATAAAGGAATGGGTGGCACCTATATTAAACAAAACAATAATTGTATATGGTAAAGTAGTAAGGGTACCTGTGACCACGTTTCTAGCCATCTCAATGTCTCTTGGTGTCAATGTGTAAACCCTTGTCAGTGCGCTATTTCTCTGCTGACCTCCGCGGGGCGCCTGGTATCCTCCCCGAAATGGCCTAGGAGCTGGTACATAACCTGGTGTCATCTAACAGGATCGGGCCATATGACCGAGTCTCTAGCGGCGGTAGAAAACATTCTCCCCTAATAGACATTCACTCGGGTGTCCTCGTCCACATTTGGTACAAATCGCGGGAGGCTAACTACCCTAAAATCCACCATTCTCTACCATCTATCTCTGACCTCCACCAGATTTACCTCCTCTCCAAGGGCCTCGGCTGGGACCCACCTAAAAGCTCGAGGATGCGGTCCTCTTCTTCTGACTTTGTGTCTCAATCTCTTTTGGTAGACTCTCCTCTACTATAATGGCCCTATCAACCAACTCTGTAAAATCTTGGATCCTTAGTACTGCCACCTACCTGTAGATATCTCGCCTCAAATTCCTCTCAAACATTCGGGCCTTCTTTACTTCATTGGGGACGATATATGGGCAAAAAAGCGAGAGCTCGATAAATCTCACCGCGTACTACTGGACTGTCATCGACCCCTAGGATAGGCTCAGGAACTACTGAATTCGGGCCTCTCTAATTGAAGCAGGGTAGTATCTATCAAAGAATATATCCCTGAAATGGGCCCAGGTCATCGGCACTGGAGTCGTCCTCTGCTCCTCCAATAATCTAGTGGTCATCCACCATCTCTCAGCCTCCCTTGCCAATATGTACGTAGCGTACATAACTCTCTACTCGTCAATGCAGTGAAGTACTGTCAGGATCTTCTCTACCTCATGCACCCAATTCTCAACAACTGCAGGGTCAGATGCTCTAGAAAAAGTTGGCGGGTTCATCTTCATGAATTTCTCTATGGTGCATCCTTGAACTGGAGATGGACCTCCATGCTCTCTAGAACTCTGCGCCATCTCAGCCATAACTTGCTGAGCCACACTACGAAGCACAGCATCTGAATCCCCACCTGCTGCGCCAGAAGGACCAGTACCATCATTCCCACTAGCGTGAGCGCTATTGCCTCCTGGGTCCATCCTGCAAACACATAGAACGCCGTTTCGGAATTTTATTTCCTTATAGACCCAATTTATTCAACTAAAACTCCAAATTCTCTATTACCCATCCCTCCCGATCCTAACCCCAAAATCTACTCCTACAACCCAAACACATGACTCGTCGACAATTTACTATGGTTTTCCTGAAATCGTCACCCCAGGAAAAACATATAAACTACCACGAAATCCTGTATCCAGATCATGGAATAAAACCTCAAATCTTTTTCCTATATTCTAGTATTGTTTTTCGCTGTACTCTAAAGTCTATAGAACCTAGCAACCTAGGCTCCGATACCAAAATGTAACATCCTCAAAATTTCTCCATTTTTTTATATTTCTTTAATATTTGAATATAATGGGCACCCCTATACAGCGAAAAACATAAATCTAAACAATACCAGAATTTAGTATTTTTACCCATAGCTACATAATACATCTCTCTCTCCAATGTCAACTACTCAAAAATACAAAACCCTACACAAAACTTACCCTATAACTAGGGTGACAAGGTGGTCTCTATTCGCGAACCTGATCTGCTTGCCTAGCTGGCTCACTTGAAAAATGTTAAAGTAATGGGGTGAGTCAACGCTCAGTAAGTGGAAATATATTATTACTAGTGTGTGGAAATCGAGTCATAAAATTATAATAATAATATTTAAAACTGCATGATCTGGCAAATCTATAAAACACATGTATAAAAGCTAAAAACATTTGTATCATCTAAGCTTTCTATCATTCATACTGCTATAACATACTACATACAATAAAAACTACAAATCTAAATACATACATATATATATATATGTATATAACTGTGTTCTTTCCCTGGGACTTTGTATGTCATGATTTAACCCCTCATGACAGGGTTGTGAGGCCTGTAGGCGGGACTTAACCTGGTCAGCCGTCCAGGTAAGTCATCATACTGTACACTACCTCAGCCCAGCCAAACTGCATCCACTCTTAAGCGTGGGACTGGCTGCCACCTCGTCTAAGCGGCTCCCTCTACCCAGTGTACTGGGGAGCTGCATCCTCTCGGAGCACGGTTAGACGGTACCCACACACTATCTAAGATATGTGGTTGCACTCTATCTTTATATAGCAACGGTACCGTGCTCTGTAAACTCTATCTGTTTGTAATGTCTCCACAAGGATCTGATACTATATAAGTACATCTACATATACCTTTGCTGTTTTCATTATGTTTCCAAAATAACCATAACGTTATAATTCTGTACTATAAATACTGTAAAATCTGAGTAACTGTAGCATCTCGATGCTATAACTGTATAATCTATCTTTATAAACTGTGTGTTATGGTATTCAGGAAAACATTGCATTCTATAAAAACTATGATATACTGAACTGAATAAAATCTATATAAATATGTCTGTTAATCATCTATGAATAACTGTATGTACAAGCTATATAAAATGATATTCTAAAGTACTGTATAAATTTTACATCAAGTAAATATCTACTCAAGCCACACAACATTTAAACATTCGTTCTGTAATAACTGCATAATAACTGATATATATATATATATATATATATATATATATGTATCTATGAAAACTCTATTAATATTCTTAAAACACTAGCATAGCATATTTTCCTTACCTTAACTCCGAAAAGCCCCTACTAAATTTTGGCCCTACACCCATAGAGTTCTCCACTTAACACCCTGAAAATCAATTCCCCCAGGACAAAACATCAGTATTTCTTCATGTATTGTATTTTTTATAACTGAGGGAAATGCAAATATTGAATAAAATGCCTTACCCTGAGATTGGGACGAAATCCAAGCCAACTCCACCAATTATCAGCTCCAGCAAACTCGTAGAGAACTTCGCCAGGAGTGTCGTGGTGGCTTCAAATCGTCGATCTTGCATGAATCAGGTCCAAAATCGAAGAGAAAAGAGGGAGAGGTCGTAGGAGATAGAGAGAGAGAGAGAGAGAGAGAGAGAGAGAGAGAGAGAAGAGAGCTGCACTGATTTTCTATGATTAAAATGAGTTTAGGACTATTTATACTACGGGCTTCGTTGACAACTCACATCATCTCGTCGACGAGTCCTTAAGTAATTTCGTCGACGAACCTTACCCTTCATTGATGAAATTCAGAGTAACCCAAATTCTTCTCTCGGTATTTTCTCGTCGACGAGACAGGACCTCGTCGACGAAACCCCTATGTTCGTTGACGAGGCCTGGAAATTTCTTGAAATTATTATTATCTCCAAAATGCGATGTCGTCGACGAATGCGGACTGCTTCTTCCTATTCTTGTTTCCATTTTCCCCCCTCCTTATTATAAAAATACTATTATTCTTCAGGTCACTATAGTATATATTATCTTTATACTCTATATATAATATCTATAATCTCTAAATAATCTGCTGTAGCATCTTGATGCTATAAATGTATAATCTGTCTGAATAAACTGTATGAGTGTTATGGTTTAGAAATCATGTTTTTCTGGAAAATACTATAAGTCTCATTCATTTCTAACAATCTGAAACATCTAAATATCTATAATACTATAAAATCTATATATATTGTACTGTAATAAACTCATGCCACACATTAGAATAAACACAATCTCATGCTCAATTTCTGTATTCTACTATGAAAATAATATTCATAATTCTCTGGAAAAAATAATCTGATCTACATGCTTGTAAATACACATTCATAATCTTCTCTATACATATTAAAAATTACTAGCATAGCATATTTCCCTTACCTTAAATCTGAAAAGCTCCTACTAAATTCTGGCCTTATACCCGCAAGGTTCCTAACTCAACATTCTCAGAACAATATCCCCTAGAACATAATATTAGTATTTCTCTGTATACAACACTTCTTATAACTGTAGGAAAGAATATTCTAAATAAAACACCTTACCCTGGATTCGGGATGAATTTCAAACCAACATTCCCCACAATCAGCTCCGGCAAACTTGTAGAGAACTTTGCCAATAGTGCCGTGGTGGCCTCAAATCTTCAATCCGGTGAGAAATGGGGCCCTGATCGAAGAGAGAAGGAGAGGGGGTCGTGAGAGAGAGAGAGAGAGAGAGAGAAGGGTTTTTGCGCTAAAGATTTTGATTAAAAATATGAATTTTAGCTATTTATAGGGCGGGGTTCATTGACGAGACACGTCACCTCGTCGACGAGTCCTGTAGAACGTTTGTCGATGAGCCTGCACCCTCATCGACGAGATCTTGAAGAACCTCATCAACGAATCCCCTGCGTTTGTCGACGAGTCTTGGAAGAATTTTTTGGGTTATTACATTTCATACTAAAAATACATATTCCTGTGTAACAACAATATTTTCCCAAATATACATTTCTACAAATATTGTCATATGTAATACATGCCTTCAGAAAATTAATTTGCTAATAAATAATAATAATTTTTATGAAAATTTAATGTTTTAGTTCACTCCCTTGCCTGACTACTGAAAAGCCCCTATAGTGTCTAGTCCTACACTTGCAGGGTTCCTAGTTCAACACCCTGAAAACAATATCTCCTTGAACAAAACTTTAGTATTTTTTTGAGTACTACATTTTCTTTAACTTTAGGAAAGGCAAATACTAAATAAAATGTCTTACCCTGAATTTGGGATAGAGTTCAAGTCAGCCCCACCAACAATTCACTCCAGTACACTTGAAGAGAACTTTCCTAGGAGTGTCGTGGTGGTCTCGAATCGTCAACCGACAAGAATTCGACCCAGAATCTTAAAGAGAAGGGAGAGAGGACGAATAGGAGAGAGAGAGAGAGGTTCTTCGCATGATTTCTGAGAGAAAAATTGAGTTTAGGCTATTTATACACCTACACTCGTCGACGAGCCACGTCACTTTGTCGACGAGGTCACGAAGATAGTTCGTTGATGAACGCTTATTCCTTGTCGATGAAATTTAGAGCTAAAAAATGGCCCTCGATAACTTCTCATCGACGAGACACGTGTCCCCGTCGACGATTCCAATAAGCCACTTCATCAACGAGGACCTGCTATGACCCCCCTTTTACAATTTCCTTTTTCTCCCTACTTATTATTTAAATACCATAATTCTTCGAGTCTCTACACTTTATAAACTATCTCTAAAAAAGTCTAGGCCCGGAAGCCTACAACTTGCTCATATAATCCCTAACTCAAGCCCTCATCAAACTTCCTCGTCTTTTTTTCCTTGCCTAGCACTAAGTAGGGAGTAAAACGGGACAACTCAATAAATCTTGCGGCATACTACTGTATTGACTTGTGTTCCTGTTTCAAATGCAAAAACTCTACTGCCTTCACATTTCTAACAGTAGCGGGGAAGTACCGCTTAAAAAAATCTCCTTGAAGCAGCTCCACGTTAGAACCATAGGGCTAGGTCTTTGCTCCTCTAACAGTCTCGTTGATCTCCACCAGCATTTAGCTTCCCTAGTAAACTTGAATGTAGCAAAAGATACTTTCTATTCCTCAATACAAGCGAGCACTGCAAATATGTCCTCTATATCCTAGACCCAATTCTCAGCCACGAATGGATCGGCCCCTCCGGAGAACGACGGGGGTCTCATGTGCATGAACTGCTTAATTGTGTAGCTTCGCTCCCCTATACCCCTAGCCATCTCTGCCATCACCTTCTGGGTAAGGCTATGTAATACCGCATCAAGGTATCCACCACTCATACTGGAAGGCCCTATCCCGTCACCTCCAACATTTGTGTTACTATTTCTAGGCTCCATCGTTCAAAGGGAACAAACAATCTCAGAACTTGATAACTATCATGCAACCAATACACTCATTAGACCATAACTCATAAATTTCTATTTCACAATTTTTGTTTTGGGTAACAGAAGAAACGGCTTCGTCATGTCATGAACCCTCCAGGTGGGGCCCAGGGTATGATGAGACCATTCACTGTCTCTGGTACCATTCACGCAGTGAAAAATAATAAACAACCTCCAATAAAATATCAGAGTTCTATACTTATCAACGCAAAATGTATATCCATCAATCCATACACTTCATATTACATAACAAACATTTAAAAACATAATTGTACATATAACTGTTCTTACCACCACTCAAAATTAACACAAACTAAACCCTGCCCCCGGAGCTTTCTAAGCTTGATCACCTGAACAATCTGAAAAGTCAATAATTCGCTGTGGTGAGACACCTCTCAGTAAGGAAGAATAAACTATAGCAGTGTGTGGTAAAAGGATTTTTAGTAGATACAAAATATATGCATTAATTAATCAACAACAACTGGCAAGGCGCATACAAACTGTAGTCATACAAACATAACCAATATTTATAGCGAAAGTTCCCGAGGATAGGGAAGATTACACGCTCATACATGTACCTTCCCTCTGCTTTGATACCATTTGTAACCTTACCCTTTAATTTGGGCGCGGCTAGAACTGATACTGATTAAGGCACTCACCTTACTCAGTAAGCCCTCATGCGGAGAGTTTTGCTTTGCCATAAATATTCATGCAACTAAATTCACATACCAGTATTCACACACATTCCAATATCCATCACATTCCACATCAATAATCCACACAGGATACAACACATTCCATTCACATCCACACAAGATTCACCCATCCACATAAGATACTACACACTTCATTCACACCCACACAAGATCCATATCAACACAAGATATCACACACTTCATTCACACCCACATAGTGTCCATATCCACATAGGATTCACAACCACATAGGTTACCATTCCACACACACCACCTTGTTTATAGTAAATCGGTAAAATGAACTCCTCGTTCCACTGCCAACATTTTACCGCCTTTATATAAATGACCACATAACGACATCCTCATACCACTGCCAAACGTTATATGGTGATTTATATCAGGTATGATATAACAACCTCCTCATAACACTGCCAACACTATATCGCAAGTTACATGAACTACATTACACATCCAATGCATTTAAACCATTATTCACCACCAGACAGTATTTTTTATAAAATAGAATCCACAAACAGGCAGTATTCTCAATCAAGCAATATCCAAAAATAAGCAGTATTCACAAACAACTAGTTTCCATAAGCAGACAGTATTCTCAGCTGAACAGTATTCACAAGCAGGCAGTATTCACAACCATTTAATTATTCTGATGCCACATGATTTTTCTCAAATATAAATTATATTCAAAATCATCATTTTTCGAATGCCTAAATCGTTTAGAAAATCATATATATACGACTTTTATACTCAAAACTAATTGGTTCAAAATTAATAAAACCTAGTATAACTTACTCCCCTTACCCGTTTTTACGAAAATGACCCAAAACGAACGGAAAAACCAAAACCCTAGCCACTCAAATCTGCCAACGACTGATGACCTACGCATGGGGAAAAGGAAGAATGGATCGTGGAGCACCCGAGAGCAACCAAGGGGCTTAAAGGAGAGAGAGAGAGAGAGAGAGAGAGAGAGAGAGAGAGAGAGAGAGAAAGAGAGAAAGAGAGAAAGAGAGAGAGAGAGAGAGAGATTCGGGGCTGAGAGAGAGAATAATTTCCTAAAAAATGACCTAAGATCTATTTATAAGTAGGCTATCCCTGAAGAAAATCATCGACGGTTTTTCTGGCCGCCCTAAAATCGTCAACAAAGAACCTGAGCTAGAGCCGTTTTTGGAGGAAACCGGCGACGATTTTGTTTGGGGTTCCCCAAACTGTCGATGGTATTGTCCTGTTCTTCACCGATTTCTTATTTTTCCTTTCCTTTTTTTATTTCCCTTTTATTTTATTTAATTTTCTTTTATTTTTTAGGTTCGGGTTATTATAGGTCGACCATCCTTTTGGTCACTAATTGTTATCTCATACGACTTGTCAAACGCTTAAAATCCCGAACCGAGTTAAACTTTTTTGTAAAATTAATCCTTGGATGGAATTGATCCATCATTTTTGTTCCTAATTCTTTCTCTAACTTATTTTGCAAACAATCTAGGAATTTATGAATTGAACCTTTCCTTCCAATAGGATTGATTGCAATCACTTCTTGAGAATACCTTAGACAGAATACATCTTTATACCATATAAAGTCTTGAAGTTTTCTACAAGTCAGTTTGGAAATAATTTCAAAAGTTCTTTCATTATATTGAATCGGATCTCCTACAAAATGTTTCATAATGGCGAGGATGAGTGTTGAAACTGCATGCTCTATTCATATTGTTACAATTTTATTTCTTTGAATTTGATATTCGAGTTTGACTTTGGTCAAAACTTCATTTCTCTGAGCTTTTGTGAGATAATTATCCCACCATCCTTTTAATCCACTAGTAAATCCTATAATTAAGGCTTTTGATATCTTATGATCAGAATTGCCTTTAGATCTATAGGCTGATGACGCCATATACATCTCTTGGAGTGTATTTGGAATTTGATGTTCTAATTGACCATCAATATTCCATTCATAGAAAGTGTCTCCATCATATTTGGCTTGAGCGATGGGATGCCTTTCTTCTATTTGAAGATCTGAAGGGGTTGGCTTTCGATAAAAGTTTTTTCCTTGCCAATGTACTTTATTAATACTGCGTTCTCCATTATAAATGGCTTGAATTTCTTCTATTTGGTTATGAAATGAGTTAAATTTGATGGATAAAGTTTCCATCATGTCTTCAATTCTATAGTTCTTGAATGGAGGTGAATTAGACACAATTGTTCAGTTTGTTTTAAAATATCTTCCATATTTTCTTATATTGAAGAATCTTTGGTAAAAACATTAATTTTTGATGTAGTTCCTTGATTGAGATCAAGGTTCTTTAAATTGTTTTGAATATCTTCGATCATTGGATTGGAGATGTTGATATGTTTTTCTCTTGGAACTTCCGTAGGGATGAAGAAAGGTTTTGTTAGAACTGGAGGTTTTCTAATAATCTCTTCTCCACCGGGATTTTTTGAAAATATTTAGTTGAATGATTTAATTATGACTTATATGCATATAGTAAGGGAGAGCAAATTTTAGTCTCATTTAAGAATATGCATAAATTGAGGGGGAGCTTTAATCTATACCTTATAAAGAACACCAATGGTTTGTCATCATAAAAAAAGGGGAGATTGTTAGCTTTGGTGGCTACATAATCTTTATTGTCATGTTTTGATGATAACAACTCATTAGTGGCTCAAGGTGAATTTATCTTTGCATATCAAATTATGATAAATACAATCTCAAATTCAAAGATTAAGTAAACTCTTAGTAGGTTAGACATCCTCAAAAAGAGGGAGATTGTTAGCCCTGGTGGCTTCATAATCGTATTTAATGTGTTTTGATGATATTAACCTATTTGTGGTTCCTAGTATATCCTATCTTTGCAGATCATGTGTAGAAAATTGAACTCAGAAAATAAAGAAAATAAATAAGAAAAGAAGAAATGGAATTTAAAAAGGGCAAAACAATAGGTTTCTTCGACAAATCCCTTGTTTTCGTCGACAAACGCCCTTCTGTGTTTCGGGCATTGTCAACAAAGTTCAGGCATCGTCAACGAAGAAATCCCAAATGAAAGAAATTTCAAGCTTAGGGTTTGTCGACGAACCCTTTCTTTCGTTGATGAACTCCCTTCTTCAATTCATCGACGAAGGCTTCAATTCGTCGACAAATCTGGCTGAGTCAATGACCTATAAATACATTTTTTAGTTACTACTTATTTAAGAAAATTAAAAATCTCTCTCTCTCTCTCTCTCTCTCTCTCTCTCTCTCTCTCTCTCTCTCTCTCTCTCTCTCTCTCCCTCTCTCTAACCCGCACCCCTCACTCTCACTCTCTACGATTCTTCGTCATTCGTTGCCCGAATCAATGATTACAAGTTACCACGAGGATCTGGGAAAAATTCTCTACAAGTCTAGCGGAGTGGATTTTTGAATAGGGTCTTTTCAGGCATCACCCCAAAGTTGAGGTAAGGGTAGAAATAGACTATTTGTCTAGCATTTAACTATTTAAATAGGGCGTATGGGCCTGGGGGTGTTTAATGATTATTATTCCGGGGTAGAGTTGTTTGAATTGGGGAAATGTGTTTTTAGGGTTTTGGGCCTCATATTGTCGTAGGGTGGGCTTTAGGAGCATCGTAGGAACTCCATCAGTAAACAAGTAAGGGGATTAAGTTAAGTCAAGAGTTTTATTAATGTTAAACCGATTAAAATGCTATATATGTATATTTATGTTTTCAGTTGTTATTTTGAAAACCAGTCGTTCAAAATGGACTTTTCAAACCTAGGATATATGATATGGTATTTTGAGTAAAAATGAATGGTGGAAAGTTGGTTTGACATTATAAACTAAATATATTGGGTTTCTCGGTTGCATACGAACTATGTTTAAAATACTGAAAATGTGTGGCAAGTGAATGATTTTATGGTTTATCATGAAATTGAATAGGGGAATGATTGTGAAATATACTGGAACTGTTTACGAAATATTGGAACTATTTGTGAAAATGTAGGGATTTGATTTAGCGGCTGCAAGCCAAGTTTTATATGACGATCGGGGTTTGGATTTTGATATAGCAACTGTGAGCCGAGTTTTGTATTAGGACCAAGGGCCTAGATTATGTTTAGCAGTTGTGAGCTAAGCTAAGTTTTAAATGATGGCTGAAGGCTGAGATTATGTTCAGTAACTATGAGCTGAGATGTATATAACGATTGGGGGCCGAGTTTTATAATATAATAGATTTTTATACGGAATGAGTTTGAAATACAGTTTTTATTACTTAAATTGCATGATATGCTTTAAGAGCCCTGAGGACCAGTTACATTATGAGCACGGTACCGTTGGTAGAGATTCAGTATTTAACCATGTGCGCCCACATTGTTCTAGATAGAAGTGTAGGGTGGTCTCAGCTGATTGGCCTCAGTAGAGGGTGTACCTTCCTTGGAAGTCCGGACCAAAAAATGGTAAGGCAATCGGACCCCCAAGCAAGTTGTGGATGCCTGTAGTCGTAGTTAGTGGAAAATGAATGATTTTGACTCTGTCTAGGTTGGTCTCCCAGGGCTTAGTCCAGCCTTCAGGCCGCACAACCCGTACCATAGGGGAAGTAAATGGTGTTTCGTCCCACGGAGTGTCTTTTATGCATATCTGTAGATTTATGTAAATGATGTTATTTATTTACTGAATGGTTTATACCATGGAAATGAGATGAATATTTTCAACTGTGCAAAGTGAGTACAATGTAAAATAACTATTTTTAGTTAAATGGAGGATGGATGTTTTCTGTAAACACTAAATGCATACTGACCACACACTGATATTAACTTAATCTGCCTTACTGAGAAGTGTCTCACCCTAATATACAAATTATCTTTTTAGGACCACCTCAAGGTTGACTTTAGTGAACTCCGAGGTGGGTTGATAGACAATTAGTTTTTATGAGTGTTAGTAAGAACTCTACTATATATAAGTTGGGTTTGAAGCCTTGAGTATGTAATATGGGTGTATGGAATGAGTTGTTTTTGTTGTACTGTTTCAATGGGTTGTAATATGGATAATTGGAGACTATTGTGTATAAAGGTACTTTAGATCTCTGGCAATGGATTATGGAGGATGTTTTATTTATTTCTGTTGCATTTATATTATGAATATGATATCAGGTACACAAACATCACTAAAGTAGCACCCTGGGCCCACGTGGCGGGCCGGGGCGTTACATCATGTTTAGTACAGGTACAAGTAGCAAATACATGAAATACAGGATCAAAGGCAAAGTTTGGACCGAGTAGGCGTTCAAATAGGAAATATCAAAATGACACTCACTCGGAAGAACTCAAGCACACCCAACGAAGCTAATGTAGAATCATATGTATTATATGTAATGGGGAGTGTTTGAGGTAGTATTCATTGTAACTCTTGCAATCTGTTTCACGCATGATTTTTGAGTAAAAGTTGAACAAAATGCACATGCATACTAGGACACATGAGTTTATAGGATTTCACTAAGTCACAAACTCAACATTTATAGTTTTCAAGGACAAAACAAAGAGTTTGGCAAAAGAAACCTATACTCAAAATATGTTTTCATAAGGCACAAGTTTTAACATCTTAGTATTATGAACTTTTATGTACTTGGTTTCGGTTGAGTCAAAATTATTTTTAAGTACCTAAAGATTCAATTAAATCAAGTATATTTTTATAAGGACAAGTTTTAAATCATATTTGTGTTATAATCTTTTGCAAACTTGGTCTTAATTGGGTTTGAAATCTCAATTATGCACCTATCAAATTTCTTGAACATATTTTGGTATTTGGGGTATAACTTTTGATATAAAAGTTCAAAAAGGACAATCTTGAAGTCCATGGAAAGTTAAGAAAAAATCACACAACTTCATGTTGATGATTTTTTCTGATTTAGGGCACTCATCGACGATTGGGTGCAATTTGTCAACGATTTCAGGAAGAATGTTAATAGTCAACGAATGAGGGCCACTAGTCGACGAATGGGGGTTAATAGTCGACGATTGGCATCGAGATTCAGTCCCTAATGGCTATAAATGACTATTTTTCAATTTAAACATATAATATATCAAACCAACGACCATAAGACGACTAGTAGCCCATTTTTCCTATAAATACAAGTCCATAGACTGGATTAAACATGGTTTTGATGATTTTACAAGTTCTTAGGGAAAAATATCTTTGAATACAAAACCTAGACACTTTGCATCTTAGTTTATGATTCCAAGTGCTCAATTCTCTCTTGCTCTCTAATCTTGTGTGAATCACTCCTTGAGAGAATAGTGTGAGGATTACATTGTATTTGATATTGGTTGATTTGTGGAGCATTCCTTTGCATAGCCAACTTCTCGTAAAGGTTTTTTGTGAAACATTTGTTGTATGGTTCTTTGTGAACCATTTGGTAAAGACTCTTAGTGAGCAGTAGGGATTTGTTATCAAGTGTAGGGATTTGTTCCCGAGTTGTAAGGCTTCTCGGCCAATGAAGGAGTTTATAGTGGAATCCTTGAGTTGGTCTCAAGGCATGGAAGTAGGCTTGGTGCCGAACGATGTTAAAATTCCATTGTTAGGCTTCTCTACCCTACTCTTTATTATTTGTCTTGTGCATGATTTACTTTGCTTATTGTGATATAATTGATTGAATCTTGCTAATAATTTTATTTTGTAGAGAAAGTCAAAAATATGCGAAAGAGTCCACTCACTCCCCTCCGACTCTATATACTCCCAGGCCGACAAGTGGTATCCGAGCATACTGCACTTTCAAATTGATTTGAAATCAAAAGTCGTATGAATACATTCATACCAAGTGAAAAAATCAATGTTTCATTGGATCTTATATATATATATATATATATATATATATATATATAAGATCCAATCTGAAATTGGATTCGCTCTCAGTTTCTCTCTCGGGCTCTCCCACTTCTACGTCTCCCTTGTCTCCTATTTCCCACTCTCCTCAATTTCGTCTCCAACATTTGGCCGATCGTAAATTTAGAAATATCATTGGGCTCTATTCGCCGTCATTGACACTTCTACTGGAGCGGATCTGTTGTTGGAGCGGCGTAGGCATATCTCCTAGGGTAAGGCCAATTCTCAAACTTACCTCAATTTCTCTTAAACCATATGCCGAATTAATAAATGAAAATTGTTAGGAGACTCGTGGGAAGATTCTCTACAATCTAGCTAGAGCGGGTTTTCGAATTGGAGCTCCGGGGTGCCAATCCTAAAACGAGGGTAAGTCTAATAATTTAGACTTTATTACGCTATTTACGATATTCGGAGCCTAGGGGAATTTTAGGGAAAGTTACTCTAGGGATTGTGATGAGTAATGTAGTGAAGTTTGAATTTCAGGAATTTTGAACATCGTGGGGCGTAGGCCGAGGTGTTAGGGGGCTTTTTTCAAGAATCAAGTAAGGGGATTAAGTTAAGTCAGTAATTTTATGGAATTTGAGTCAATTTAATTGTTATGTTTATATAAATATATTTATTTATTTATTTATTCATTTAGAAATTTAAAGGTTATTTTGAAAAGATTTTAAAAACTTAAGATATATGGTATGATATTTTTGAATAAAATGAATGGTGGAAAGTTTGGTTGTTTATATGGATATATTAAAATGTGGAAAATCATGTGGCAAATGATTTAATTTGTATGGATTATTGTATATTTGGATTTGGGATTTTGAAATACTGAATTGTTTGAGAAATACTGAAAAAATTTGTGAAAATACTAGAACTGTTTACGAAATGCAGGAGTTTGAACTAACGGTCAGTGGCCGGGTATTGTTTGATTGGCCAAGGGCCAGGATTATTATTTGATGGCCAAGGGCTGAGTTTTAATTGATGGCAATATGCTGGATTGTATTTTGTGGCCGGGGGTCAGGTTTTTGGAATAACAGGAAATATATGTGAATTGATATTTTAAATGGTGATTTCTATTATCGAATTTGCATGATATGCTTTAGGAACCCTGGGGAATAGTGTATTGTGAGCACGGTACCGTTACTAGTTAGACCATGTGCACCCAGACTGTCTGGATAGAAATGTAGAGAGTCCAACCGACTACCTGCTTGAGGTTGAAGTAGGGGCATCGGACCTACAACTTTACTGTGGATGCCTGTAGATGTGTTTGCAGAGAATGTTATTTTTTACTTTATTTGGGCTGATCACCTAGGCTTAGTCCAGCCTTCAGGCCGTACAACTCATGCCATAGGGAAAGTAAATGGTGTGTTTGTCACAAGGAGTGTCTTATATGCATATCTGTTAATTTATGTGAATACAAATAATTAATAAGATAATTTCCAGGGCTTGCTGAGAAAGGTGTGTGCCCTAATAGCAGTAATGGTATTAGAGTAGAGGGAAGCTACTTGTATGGGTGGGTAATCTTCCCTATCCTCGACTAATTGTGTGTGTGTGTGTGTGTGTGCGTGTGTGTGTGTGTGTGTGTAAAATAAGAATGTTTTCATAAATGTGTTTATCTACTTAGTGAACTGGTTATTTTTTGTATACTAAATGCATATTGGCCACACACTGACATTAATTTAGTCTTTCCCTTACTGAGCTGTGTCTCACCCTTACTTTACAAACTATCTTTTCAGGAAATCCTAAAGATCGAGTCTAGCGGGCTAGAGGAGCCGGACTAGTGGTGTAAATTTTATGTAAGTAGTGTGTAGATAAAGATTTTATTTTTGTTTAGTTTTACAAGATACAATTATGTGAAAATGGATATATTTTTGTATAAAGATAGTAAGAACTATGGTAATGTAATTTGGGAATTTTGTATTTTATTTTCACTATATATATGTGTGTTTTATATATGATGAACAAGGTACTAGGTACACAGACGTCACCAAAGTAGCACTCCAGGCCCACGTGGCAGGTCGGGGTCGTCACAGGTGGTATCAGAGCCAAGTTTTCTAGGTTCTGCAGACTTTGAGTATTGATAATTACCAGAGTATAGGTTGAGATAAGATAGGAATAGGAGTGGGTAGGTTAAGAAGGGTTTTAGTCATGAAGCTTGGAGGCAGAAATCTATTGACGGTCTTCTATGACTTTTTGAATCAGTCACGAGCTTCAGAAAACCATGGTAAATCCATCGATGGTTTTGTTTCCAGGTTGAGGGACTAGAACTCAGGAAATTTAGGTTGGAATATTAGGATGCGTGTGTATGTGTGTGAAGTTAATGTTAGGATGAAGATTTTTACCTCAATGGTTTTGTGATAGAATTGGAATATGAATTATTAAATTAGAACCCGTATATTATATCAATTCCATTATTCCGTATTTGCAATAATTATGTTAAAGGTGAAATTTCTAAGTCGGGTTATATCCTGTTTACATACTGTCAGATAGTGTCATTGTATTATTTGATTTAGTTGCAACCCACTTGTTTGTGTCTCGGGGATTTGTTAAATTATGTGGGTTAGGGGCTCAACTATTAGAGACAGAGTTAGTAGTGGGCACACCGACAAGGTCAGTGCTAGTATGTAGTAAGGTGATCAGGGATTATCCGGTAGAGATTGAGGGGAGAGTACTGCCTGCTAGTTCAATAGTCTTTGATATACATGGTTTTGACATTATTCTACGCATGGACCAGCTAGCATCCAGCTACGTGAGCATTGACTGTCGCAAGAAGGAGGTGGTAATCAAACATCTTGGGGAGCTAGAGTTTGTATTTGTTGGGTTATCTGTGCGTTCAGCACCACGGATCCTTTCTGCTATCCAGGTGAAGAGGTTACTTTTGGGGGGATGTCAGGGTTACCTTGCAGTGGTGAAGGAAGCGCCAAAGGAGGAACTCAAGTTGGAAAATATCCCAGTGATAAGGGAGTTCTCTAATATTTTTCCAAAAGATTTATTGGGGTTGCCTCCTGATTGGGAAATGGAATTTACAATAGATTTGATTCTAGGGACAGTACCAATCTCTAAAACCCCATACAGAATGACTCCAGCTGAATTAAAGGAGTTAAAGGAGCAACTACAAGAGCTTCTAGATAAGGGGTTTATCTGACCGAGTGTATCGCTCCAGGGTTCACCGGTGTTGTTTGTGAAGAAGAAGGACAGGGCGATGAGGATGTGCATTGACTACTGAGAGATTAATAAGGTAACGGTGAATAACAAGTATCCATTACCCCGAATTGATGACCTGTTTGATCAGCTTCAGGGTACGCAGATTTTCTCTAAAATAGATCTGCGATTTGGATATCATTAGGTGAAGGTTAGATCAGATGATGTAACAAAGACTGCTTTTCAAACTCGATACCGTCATTACGAGTTCTTGGTTATGTCGTTCGGGCTGATGAATGCTCCAGCGGTATTTATGGATCTGATGAATAGGGTATTCCACAAGTACGTTGACCAGTTTGTTATTGTGTTTATAAATGATATTTTGGTCTATTCGAGGAGCCCTAAGGAGCATGAAGCTCATCGGAGACTAGTACTTCAAGTGCACAAGGAAAGAAAGTTATTTGTTAAACTTAAGAAATGTGAATTCTGGTTAGACCAGGTTGCATTTCTGGGTTATGTGGTATCCAAGGAAGGAATTTCAGTGGATTTGAGCAAAGTAGAGGCTATAGTTGATTGGGCAAGGCCAAAGAACGTGCAGGAAGTTAGAAGTTTTCTAGGTCTTGCCAGATACTACCGCCAATTTGTCGAGGGGTTCTCTAGATTATTAGGGTCTTTGACACAACTCACAAGAAAGAATATGAAGTTTAACTGGATTGATGAGTGCCAGCAGAGCTTCCAGAGGTTGAAACAGCGTCTAGTCACTGCCCCAATATTGACCCTTCCATTAGGTGAGGGTGGATTTGTAATTTAGATTGACGCATCGCAGAAGGGACTTGGTTGTGTTCTAATGTAGAAGGGCAAAGTCATTGTGTATGCGTCTCTCCAGTTGAAAGAGTATGAAAAGAACTATCCTATGCATGACTTAAAGCTGGCAACATTTGTGTTTGCGTTGAAGATTTGGTGACACTACCTTTATGGTGTAAGGTGCGAGATCTTTACTAACCATAAGAGTCTCAAATATTTCTTCACCCACAAGGAATTGAATATAAGGTAGCGCAGATGGCTCGAGTTGATAAAGGATTACGACTGCACCATTAGCTATCACTCAGGAAAGGCGAACGTGGTAGCCGATGCATTGAGCCAAAAATCTGGGGATACATCCGCCTCAGCAGTTATGGCTTTGCACCATATTGTGATGAACCTAGAGGGGTTGGGTGTAGAATTGGTAGAAGGGAATCATCAAACGTTCATTTCTTGTATGATGGTTCAACCGACTTTACAAGAGAGAATCAAAACAACTCAATTAAAAGATGTAGAGTTGATGGAGATTGAGAGAAGATACAAGATGAGCAAAACACAGACTTTAATGTTGATGAGGATGGAGTTCTCAGACTTCACACTCGATTTTGTGTGCTAGATGACGCAGAGATAAAGAGGATGATTTTAGGGGAAGCTCACCGTTCTCTTTATACTGTTCACCCAGGTTGCACGAAGATGTATAGAGACTTGCAAGAATCATTCTAGTGGAGTAACATGAAGAGGGAAATTTCTAAATTTGTGGGTTAGTGGTTGACATGTTAGCAGGTGAAGGCAGAACACTAGAGACCAGCGGGACCACTTCAACCACTAGACAACCCAACGTGGAAGTGGGAGCATATCTCGATGGACTTTGTATCAGGATTGCCTTTAGCGTTGCATGGGTAGAATGTCATATGGGTAAGGGTTGACAGATTGACGAAGACTGCCCATTTCATTCCGGTTAGAACCAGTTACTCCATGGATAAGTTGGCAGAACTCTATGTTCAGGAGATAGTCAGAACACATGGTGTGCCTGTGTCCATCGTTTCATTTTAGGATCTGCGTTCACTTCCTATGTCTGGAAGAGTTTGCAAGGAGCGTTGGGTTCTCAACTCACTTTTAGTACCGCATTTCACCCTCATATGGATGGACGGTCCAAATGAACCTTTCAAATTCTTAAGGATATGCTATGGGCATGTGTGTTAGATTTTGGGGGCAGTTGGATTCGATATCTGCCGTTGGTTGAGTTTGTATACAATAACAGTCACTAGGCCTACATTGGAATGGCACAATATGAGGCTTTGTATGGTCGCTGGTGCCGATCTCCGTTGTACTGGGACGAAGTAGGCAAGCGATAGATTTTTGGACCATAACTTGTTCAGCAAGCCTTTGCAAAGGTCGAACTTATCAGGGAAAGGATTAAGGCAGCCCAGAGTCGGCAGAAGAGTTATGCGGATACTCGTTGACAGAAGGTAGAATTCGAAGTAGGGGATATGGTATTCTTAAGGATTGCTCCGATGAAGGGGGTGATGAGGTATGGAAAGAAGGGCAAGCTGAGCCCTAGATACACTGGGCCATTCAAGATTCTGGAAAGGATTGGTTCGGCGGCGTACAAAATAGCACTACCCCCATTGCTGTCCAGGATACACAACATGTTCCACGTGTCCATATTAGGGAGGTATGTTCCAAATCCCTCACATGTGATCAATTATGAATCGTTGGAGATCGGGGATACTCTAACATACTAGTACCAGTTCAGATTTGGATAAAAAAATACAGGAACTGCGTACTAAGGATATACCGTTAGTGAAGGTGTTATGGCGAAATCATGCTGTTGAGGAGGCTTCTTGGGAGTTAGAAATGGAAATACACCAGAAGTACCTGCAGCTGTTCAGCGAGGGCTAGTGCCATACAAGTAAGGGTATGGTTGTATATAAAGGGATTATAGTAGGTTGTGTAGTTAGTTGTTGGTAGTTTTAATTATGGATAGTTTTTGGGAAAATTTGCTATGGTTATTGTAATTTCTCAAAGGCAGTTTTGTAACCACGGTATTTTTTTGCTGTAAGTGGGGGTAGTTAATAAACTTGGGACGGGGCCGCTATGTGGGTGGCTACTGACTCTTCTATAGATAGGGATCGTGAATTAAGGAGGTAGTTGGTAATAGTTAACAAATTTCGAGGATGAAATTCTTTTAAAGGGGGAGAAATGTAGTAACATGTAGGAAAAAAATTAATAAAAAATAATTAAAAATTAAAATTAAAATAATTATATTAATTAATTAAAGAAATAAGATATATATATATATATATATGTAATGGTATAAGCTTCCAGGAACTTCCTTTCAGCTTCACTTCCAAATCCAATCTAAAATTGGATTCGCTCTCAGTTTCTCTCTCAGGCTCTCCCACTTCTCCGTCTCCCTCGTCTCCTCTTTCCCACTCTTCTCGATTTCGTCTCTGATATTTGGTCGATCGAAAATCTGGAAAAACCATTGGGCTCTATTCGCCGCCGCCAACACTTCTACTGAAGAGGATCTGTCGTGGGAGTGATGTAGGCATATCTCTTGGGATAAGGCCAATTCTCAAACTTACCTCAATTTCTCTTAAACCATATGCCCAATTAATAAATGGAAATTCCCAAGAGACTTGTGGGGAGATTCTCTACAATCTAACTAGAGTGTGTTTTCGAATTGGAGCTCTTGGGTACCAATCCTAAATCGGGGGTAAGTTTAATAATTTAGACTTTATTAGGCTATTTAGGGTATTAACAGTCTAGGGAAATTTTAAGGAAAGTTACTCTAGGGATTGTGATGAGTAATGTAGTGAAATTTGAATTTTAGGGTTTCAGGAATTTTGAACACTGTGGGGCGTAGGCCAGGGTGTTAGCTGGGTTTTTTTGAGGAATCGGGTAAGAGGATTAAGTTAAGTCTGTAATTTTATGAAATTTGAATCAATTTAATCGTTATGCTTATATAAATATATTTATTTATTTATTCCTTTGAAAATTTAAAGGTTATTTTGAAAACCAACCGTTCAAAATGGATTTTACAAAATTAGGACATATAGTATGGTATTTTTGAATAAAATGAATGGTGGAAAGTTTTGTTGTTTATATGGATATATTAAAATGTGGAAAATCGTGTGGCAGATGATTTAATTTTTATGAATTATTATATATCTGGATTTGGGATTTTGAAATACAGAATTGTTTGTGAAATACTGAATTGTTGGAAAAATACTAGAAATGCTTGTGAAAATACTAGAACTGTTTATGAAATGCAGGAGTTTGAACTAACGGCCAGTGGCCGGGTATTGTTTGAATGGCCAAGGGCCAAGATTATTATTTGACGGCCGAGGGCCGAGTTTTAATTGATGGCTATATGTCAGATTATATTTTGTGGTCAGGGGCCAGGTTTTTGGAATAACAAGAAATATATGTGAATTGATATTTTAAATGGTGATTTCTATTATCGAAATTGCATGATATGCTTTAGCAACCCTAGGGACCAGTGTATTGTAAGCACAGTACCATTACTAGTTAGACCATGTGCACCCACACGGTCTAGATGAAAGTTTAGAGGGTCCAGCTGACTGCCTGCATGAGGTTGAAGTAAGGACATTAGACCTGCAGCTTTGCTGTGGATGCCTGTAGATGTGTTTGCAGAGGATGTTGTTTTTGACTTTATTTGGACTGATCACCCACGCTTAGTCCAGCTTTTGAGCCATACAACTCGTGCCATGGGGAAAGTAAATGACATGTTTGTCATAGAGAGTGTCTTATATGCATATCTGTTAATTTATGTGAATACAAATAATTAATAAGATAATTTCAAGAGCTTGCTGAGAAAGGTGAGTTCCCTAATAGCAGTAATGGTATTAGAATAGAGGGAAGCTACTTGTATGGGCAGGTAATCTTCCCTATACTTAACTAATTGTGTGTCTGTGTGTGTGTAAAATAATATTGTTTTCATAAATGTGTTTATCTACTTAGTGAACTGGATATTTTCCGTACACTAAATGCATGGTGGTCACACACTGACATTAACTTAGTCTTCCCCTTACTGAGTTGTGCCTCCCCCCTACTTTACAAATTATCTTTTTAGAAAATCCTAGAGAACGGGTCTAGAGGACTAGAGGAGCCGGGCTAGTGGTGTAAATTTTATATAGGTAGTGTGTAGATAGAGATTTTATTTTTGTTTAGTTTTACGAGATGTAATTATGTGAAAATGGATATATTAGTGTATAAAGATAGTTAGAACTCTAGTAATGTAATTTGAGGATTAGGTACACAGACGTCACTAAAGTAGCACTCCAGGCCCATGTGGCGGGTCTGGGTCGTTACATTAAAATTTCCGACAACAAGTTGCCAAAACAACAAAAAATCATAAAATATGGTTTTTAATTTTTTCACAAACATTTAAAAATCAAACACATGAATAGAAAACCGATAAAATAAGGGTCTATTTGGTATCATTTGTTGACTTTTAGAGTTTGATCCCTGTCTTGGTTACAACTAACCACATTATCTCATTTATGTGCTAAGTGTATGAACAGGTTCATTTTTCTAAGCACAGATGACATATGAGAAATAGAAGCCGAAAAGTACTTAAATGCGCACACCATTCGGCGCAATCCATAAAATTGCTAAGGAGCAAAGCATGAAGATTTTTGTTTCAAGTTGTATTGTAATGCATTTATTATTTGGGTTTGTAATAATTATGGTCCGTAATATTTGCATCTCATGCATGATTAAGATATTATGCTCAAAAGGTCATAGACTGACTATTAGGACCAAAAACCCTTATAGTAAAATGCTAACTTATTCACACATGATTGAATAAGTTCAAAGGACAAAAACAGACTTCGGTCTACCTTCGGACGACCGACGTTAGAGTCTTAGGGTCAATTTAAGGGCAAAAACATAAATCTATATGTCCTCGGTTGACCGACCACACTTGTGCTTTAATCAAATGGTCAATCGAACCACATTTTGCCCTAGAGCCAAAATATTGACTATAGTTCGGTCGACCGACCCAAATTTGAACTGAGCTTCCACGGTCAACCGAACCTCAAAAATGACTCTTTCTGCTACCAAGGCTAACCAAACTTTCAATTTAAAAACCTCTCAGTCGACTGATCCTGACCTCTCGACAAACTGAACTGTTGATCGTGCGACCGAACCAACGAAGGCTCAAGAAATCGCCTGGCCCGACTGGACGTTGCCCAGGGTCAACCGAACCCAAAAAAAAACTTTAAATTATTGAGTCTGTTCAGCCGACTGACCAAAGCTTGGGTCAACCGAACCTCTCGGGTTTATATATTTTTTTACCACGATTAATGAGGGTTTATCTTTAATTAAACTTTTTCAATTACCATTCATGTCCTAACGGTTATATTTTTTGTGAAAACTATATATACCCTTTATTTGCTCTGATTAAAGTCAGATTAGCAATTTAATTAAGCAAAATTCTCTCTAAGATTTTATACTCTTATTGTTTACGTACTCTCAAATTTCAAGCATATTTTACATACTCTCATTCATTTGTGTTTGCTTGATTATTTTAAAAAAAAAAAAAAGGGGGGGGGGGAGCATCATCTTCACTCTCCTTAATTTGCAAATCAATTGCAACTTGAAGGGAGTTTTGATATTCATTATTTGACATATTCATATATTATCTCTTGGCGTATACTCTCACATAAACATACACATTTGAAAAACCTTCTTGAGAGTTTGCTATTGTGATTGTTCCTATATTATTTGATATAGATAAATATTGATTGGGAAAATCTCATCCTTACTTCTGATTCTTAGCATCTTTATTGCAATAGTCAAAAGCTTGCATATTATTCTTTTGATAAAATCTTTTGCAAGCTTAAACCCTAAGATCTGTTGTGCTTGATACTTGAATAATATTTTTGAGATATTTGCTTAGGGTTTCTGAAGGTCCTTTGATTATTCATTTGTTGAATATATTATATTGAATCAAA
Source organism: Malania oleifera (assembly GCF_029873635.1). Lineage (NCBI taxonomy): Eukaryota > Viridiplantae > Streptophyta > Magnoliopsida > Santalales > Ximeniaceae > Malania > Malania oleifera. The sequence goes on from NC_080428.1 coordinate 3,071,038, forward strand.
CGTATCACTCTCACGTATATACAAATATATATATATAGACACACACACACACACACACACACACACATATATATATAGACACACACACATTAGTTGAGAGTTGACATATAGTCTGACCTAATCTCACTTGAGCATAAATCCTATCATTTTTGAGTGCATTGATTACATTGTGCTTATTGTTGTACACATTTGCTTTTGAGAAGCACTCTGGTTGTACGAAAAATATTTCATTTGAATATTTGTTGTATTCCCGACATGTGGTCGGAAGAGGTAGCCCTATGAATAGTCCCAAATTGTTTAAACTCGGTTAGGTGAGCACCGGACTATTCAAACCAGGTTAAGAGAACTAAGTGCACCATCCTAGTAAGGTGTTGTATTTGGTACCGCTCCACCCTTAAGCGAGTCTTAGTGGTATCCTCTTGCTTGTGAGCTTAAGGCGGGGACGTAGGCAGTATTGGTCGAACCCCGATAACATATTGTGTGTCTACTTTTAATTTCTTGCACTTTATATTCTTGCACATGTATGTTATATTTGATAAATTGTGAATGTTATGCATGATTTAATTTCTACATATTTTATTTATCTGTGCATTGGTATATGCTTAGAAAGACCCTAAGTTGTGTATTACCGTTGTTGGTTTGGTTGAACCTATAAATATATTTTTAATACCCAATTCATCCCCCTCTTGGGAATACATCAATCACAACATCATTGTTCTATTTTCTGTTTCCATTTCTGCACAATGAAGAAACAAATTTATTTATACTGTAAGTTTTTTGTTTTTGTTATGATTTTCAACTATTTGTGAAAAAAATTAGAACCAAATTTATGATTTTCAGTTGTTTTGGTAACCTATTGTCAAAAAAATTTTAAAATAAAATGATCATATTAATTTAAATACATTTAAAATAAATATATGAAATTAAAAAAAAATTAAAAAATCAAATTTTAAATAATTTCCAATAGTATGCACAAAAAAAATGTTATTGTAAAGTGCATTTTGAAAATATAATAATTAAGTAAAATAATTATAATAAATTTTGAAACAAAATTTATAAATAAAATGATCATATTAATTACAATCAAGTGTTTCCTATTGTCAAATATCTTTTCTTAATTAAAAAAACTCATGCAATAAGCTTAGATTTTCTTACTTTTGACTTTATATAAATTCCTAAAATTTATCTTAAATACTTTCTAAGGTAATCCTTGTATGATTCATTCATTGATTGAGGCCAACAATATTATTTTCTGTTGTCAAAAACTCATCTTTGAGATTTTTCTTATCTCATCTTGGTACCCATATTTTCTTGGGTCCGGACGGTTTAACAAGGGAAGTTTCTTTTATTCGACAAACTTGTTTAGTTTTCACACCCCTTCTTTTTAATGGACATTCAAGCTTTATATGTCCCTTCTTCTTACACAGGAAGTATGTGGTGTGAGTGTAAGCATTTAAAGAGGTGCTAGCATAATTTTTGGAGGTTTTTGTAAAGTATTCCATGTAAAGATTCTTTTTCTTTGTATTTGCAATTCCATTGAATCCTATACCTTCTTTATACAAAGACATTTTTTGTGAGCCAATCATTTTGTCAAAATTTTCTTTTCCTTTTGTGAAATTGTGAATGATTTTGGCTTGATCCTCAATTTCTTTCTTAAGATTATAAATTTCTAAATTTTGTATATTTTTGCCATATTCTTGATTTTGAGATATTTTTCTAATTTTATTCTCTAATTCAGAAATATGTTCGTCTCTTTCGTTATTTATAGAGTATTGGGATCTTAAGTCTTCTAATTCCTTCATCGACTTTTCATTCTTGCTTTCTAATCTCTTGATTTTCAAATCTTTCTCTTTTCAGTAAGATTTATGGATTCTAACTCTTTTATCACAACTTCAATCTTATTTTCTATTTTCTTGATTTTTAAATTTTTTCTCTTTCAGCAAGTTTAAGGGATTCTAACTCCTTCATTACAACTTCATTCTTATTTTTCAATGAAATATATTATTTAGTTACTTTGACTAGAATTTTATGAACCTTGAATAATTCATTTTGTAACTCTTCATAAAATGGCATGCTCTCATCATTGGATTCATTAGATGAATCACTACTATATTCATTAACCGATTTGGATGAAGAGCTTTATTCTTCATCATCGTCTCTTGCCATATAGCAAGCAACCTCTTGGTCACTTGATTCATTCTCTAAACTACTCGAACTTAGATTATCCTATATAGTAGCTTTCATTGCCTTCTTCTTTTTCTTTTTAGAATCCTTCTTAAGTTTTAGACAATTTGGTTTAAGGTGTCCTACTTTCTTGTAATTATAGCATGTAGGTGGTTCTTTCTTTGTTTCTTTCTTATTTGTTTCTTCCTCATCTAATTTTGAGTTCCTAAACTTTTTGGTAAATTTATTCTTCTTCATAAGAATTTTTGCAAGTCTTTTGGATATAAAGGCTAATTCATCTTCATCTATCTCTTTTTCATTTTCATTACTAGAGCTTTCTTTTGAGGCTTTAAATACAACGGATTCTTGGGCTTTGGTTTTTTCACTTATTTCATTTATTGTCATCTCATATGTAAGGAGAGACCCTATTAAGTCATCTAGGGAGGTGTTTTTCAAATTTTTTTCCTTCAATTATTGTAGTGGCCTTAGGTTCCCAAATCGGTGGAAGTCCTCTAAGAATTTTTCGAGTCATTTCATAAGTTGAGTATGTTTTTCCTAAGGCATTAAGGGAGTTTATTATATGGGTGAACCTTGTATACATATTTGTTATAGTTTCATCCGGGTTCATCTTGAAAGTCTCATACTCGCTTGTGAGCATGTCTATTCTACTATCTCTAACATCAATGGTTCCTTCATAGGTAACTTCTAACTTGTCCCAAATTTCCTTTGCTATTTTACACGTCATAACTCTATTAAATTCGTTTATGTCAATAGCACAATATAATACATTCATAGCACTTGAATTTACTTGCAGCATCTTATGGTCATTGTCGGTGATCTTTTTTTTTTTCTTTGGGTATTTCTTTTCCATCTACACGCTTGGTAGGAATTAAGTCACCATGTGTGACAACCTTTCATGCTTTCCAATCCATAGTTTGAAGGTAGATTCTCATCATTTGTTTCCAAAATGCATAATTTAAACCACAAAAGATGGGAGGCCTAATTGAGGATTGACTTTCTCCAAAGGGTGCTACTCCTATGTGTGTCATCTAGATCTTTATATAACTTCTAATTAAGATTTGTTATAACCCCGCTTTGATATTAATTGAAAACCAATGTATAGTCCCAAGAGAGGGGTGAATTGGGTTATTAAAATTTCTTTTAATTATGAATTCTTATGCTCTTGTTGATTTATGAAAAACACAGCACAAGTTTAACTCTTTATTCAATCCACAACCACACAATTAAACAAAAACTTAAATAAACAAGCAATCCTCAAAACTAATATTCAACCCAACCAATCAACCACAATATCCAAATCAAGATATACTATGCAACTTCTTTTGGCAATTCTCAGCTTTTCAGGAATTCAAGATATCTAGTTATATGCAGCCCTGTGTATATGATTATTTGATTCAAGCCCTATAGTGAATGTAATTGGTCATTTAATTTGATAATCAATATTACATCCACACTATTTCCAAAATTCAGATTTCAAATAAACTTTCAGTTAATAAGTTTTGGGATGTTGACCAATCAACGTACTCTCTTATGGTTTCCACAAATTATTGATCAACCAACGTACTCCCTTTTGGTTTCCACAAGTCCCAAAAATAAATTAAACTTCAGTTTATTTAATTTCAAAACTACGTAGTGCTTATGATCATGAAATTTAAAACAACCACGCAGTTTATAAGTATACTAGAATTTAAGTAAGGGAAAGAGAGTGACACCACGTTTTTATGAGGTTCGGCTTATCCGTAACCTATGTCCTCGCCTTAGGCAAACCACCTAAGGATTCCACTATACCACTCCTTTGTGGGCGGAGTAAACCTTACACACTCCTTTAATAGGCTGGAGCAAAGCCTCTCCAAGCAATACCCCACGCTCGGTCACTCCTTTAATAGGCTAGAGCAAACGTCTCTCCAAGCGATACCCCATGCTCGGTCAACATTCCAACAACCTGGAATCGTCCAAGAACTACAGGAAACAAGTAATGATCGCTGCATACAATAACACTCTCACATAGAGTAGATTAGTACAATTTAAATCTATATACTTAAATTAAAATCACAATATGGAAAGATGAAACTCAAGAAGATATCACCATAAGCCTTCTTTCCAGGTCGAAAGAATTAGGAGTAGGCTCAGAATTTTTGTGACAAATTCACAGCAAACCTCAGTAGTGAAACTCAGAAATTTATTACACAAGAGAGCTTTAAGAGAATTTGGAGCTTTGAGAATAAGAAAGCTTGATTACTGTATTTTCTTGTTGTGTTTAATCCTTAGCCTTGGGGGTTATATATAGATGAGAAATCAAGACTATTTCGTGTTCCCCAAGTGACTTGGAGTGTCTCCCTAATTTATAGAAAGTTTGGAGCACAAGAAATACATATTTGAATTTAAAATCTTTTAAAAAATATGACCGTTAATAGTCTTTAGACATTTGGGCTTTCAGGTTCAGTCATCTAGACAGTTTAAAATACTGACAAATTTGAACTAAAATAATGTCAGATGTGTGAGGTTTCTGTTCAGTCGTCTAAGGTGGTTCTGCCTACTGTTCAGTCGTCTGAACAGATAAGTTCAGCCGTCTGACAACTTCGACCCCCCTTCAGTATTTTGGTCCTAACTTTTTCTATAAAACTACAAATTATACGTTATTAGAATCAATAGAAATCTAAGAGAAAATACCACAACTTTAATGCTGAACACTTTTTAAGATAAAGAGTGTTTGATAAGGAAAAATACACATCAATGCAGATATAGAAAAAATAACAGCATTTGAAAAATCTTATTTTTGGTGCTTTTCATTCCAAAAATAAATTTAACCTTTTGAAATAATTTTTGACCTTATAAAAATAAGTTCCAAGTATTTTAAAAAGGTATCTAAGTCCAAGAAATTAATCCTAAGAGCTTCATGTATCCATATTGAAATCGAATAAATACTTACATAAAGACTTCTTAAGATTTTGACATTTTAAGAACTTAAGTCTTCATGTTTGTCTTTTTTTGACTCCATCTTGTCTTCAAGCTCTAATACATCCTCTTGGAATCCATGCCTTAAGCTTCATTTGATCATCCTTCTCTGAAGTATAAGCATTCAATGGATCCTTGTGAAGACTTGGCTTTATTTTCTCATAGTTGAGTCCTGAAATGTCATCACTTAACCAAATATGCTAAGTTCTTCTTGTTTGTTATCATCAAAACAAGATTTTAAATCTTGTTAGGCCAAAAATAACAATTAAGTAAAATAATTATATTAAATTTTGAAACTATTATTTGATTTAAAGATAAAAGGCATTTTTTAATTAAGTTTTAATTTTTTTTAACTTTACACATATTAACTATACAGGTAGCTAATTTTTAGTTTTTGATTTCTATTTCTAGTTTTAAGTTTTTGCTTCTAATTTTTTTTTTTTCGTAATTTTTAACAGTGACATCAACAACCCCTAAACAAATATATTTTTTAATCTATTTTTTCACCGTGTAGAAAAAAAAACGGAAAATAGAAAATGATAAATAATAAGTGGGAGGGACATAATGAACCAAAAATCATTGAAATAACCTAAGATAATCAAATATTTAATGTCTTTTCTCAATAAATATAGATGAAATGTTACTCCTATATTAGAAGGTGTGAAATCCATTGAAAGTGGTGTTTTCATTTCTGGTGCATTGTTGCCTTTCAAGGAAATGTAAAGATTAATGTTGGAATGAATTAAAATTTTGAAGTATGACTTCCAATTCTAGGTTTGACTAAAAAATGTTGCTCCAGCAAAGTTCTAGATTGAAAATTGCTTACATAAATTAACTTATATTGGTGGGAAAATAAAGTTGAACAAAAGAAAAATATTTTTGGTTTTGAAACATTAATTTATCTTGGTAGTGAAATAAAGTTGAACTAATGAAAAATATTTTTGGTAACGAAACAATAATTGCGAAATCGTGCATTTTATATTGTGATTTTATTTTTTAATAATATAATTGAGTATTCAATTTAATGAGAATTGTAAACGGAATATTGTATTTGTTGCGGGATAAAATGGTGATGACCTGCGACGTTGCTCTCCGACTTCCGATGACCTAAAAAGGATGAAAACAAAGCAGGCTTGGAGGACCCGGGATGTACTTCGGGGGTTCACTTCGATGCCTAAGTAAGGGAATGATTCCAAAAGGTCGAATGCATTAGTAAGATTGGGTTAAGAGTGAGTTACCTTGGTTTGTTTGCATCTCCCTTCTTTATAGTGGCGAGGTTTGACCCTTGGGATGATCCATCATTATGATGCAGGGGCATGGATCGCTCTGGAGATTTAAAGTGCCAGCGTGCATCATTCTAGGTGTTTAAGGCCCCAGCTTGGATCTCTCCCTTTAATAATGGATTAGAGTTAATTACTCCTGCCAGAGGATTTGACTTGGGTAGTGATTGGTAGGTTTTGACTTCCTTTTATAAGCTAATATATTTAAGGCATATCAGTTGTCCCCCCTTTAGTTTCGAAGCTTTGAAACATATTCCCAAAGTTTGAAAGTTGTTCCTCTTGGGCTTTTTGTGGAGCCTAGTTGTATTTTATCTGGGTGATGACCCAATCCAAAGTAATGATGCGTGATTTCCTAAAGAGAGATTTCATACTCAGGCTTAGTCCATGAGTGCAGCGGCTTAGACCAAAATTTTTTAACACCCTCTTCAGCTACTTCTTTATCTACGACTTGACGAGCTGGATTTAGGGCGTGCTCAGCTTACCTGAGTTGATCTTGTGGCGCTACTAGCTTTACCAAGCTGAACTCGAGGGGGCGTCAGCTAGTCTGAGTCAAGGTGGAAACGAACACGGCTTTACCGAGCTGATTTGCTGAGCTAAATTTGGGTGCATTTGCTGAGCCGAATCTGATAACATATTGGCTCATCTGAGCGAGTCGTATCAAGCCGAGGTCTTCGTTGAGTATTTGTGCTAAGCTGTTCTTGCCGAGCCATTTTTGTCAAACTGCTCTTCATTGGCAACTTCTGCAGAGCCGCTCTTCAAGGCAATTCTTGACGAGCTGTTTTTGCTGAGCTGCATTTCGTGGGCAAGTTCTGCCGAGCTGCTCTTTAAGGCGATACTCGTCAAGCTATTTTTGCCGAGTAGTTCTTCGTGGGCATTTTCTGCCGTGCTGCTCTTCAAGGCAATTCTTGCCAAACTGTTTTTTCTCGAGTAGCTCCTTGTGGGTATTTTTTGCAGAGCTGCCCTTCAAGGCAAATCTTGTGTTTTTGCCGTGCTACTCTTTGTGGGCATTTTCTGCCGAGCTGCTATTTGTGGCAATTTTTTTCCGAGCTACTCGTCAAGGCGATTCTCGCCGAGCTATTTTGGCCGAGCAGTTCTTCGTGGGCATTTTCTACCGAGCTGCTCTTCAAGGTAATTCTTGTCGAGATGTTTTTGTCGAGCAGGTTTTTGTGGGCATTTTCTATCGAGCTGCTCTTCAAGGCAATTCTTGCCGAGCTGTTTTTTGTCAAGCAGCTCTTCGTGGGTATTTTCTTCCTAGCTGCCCTTCAAGGAAAATCCTGCCAAGTTGTTTTTGCCGAGCTATTTTTTCCGGGCTGCTCTTCGTGGGCAACCTCTGCTGAGCTGCTTTTCCAGGCACTTCTCGCCGAACTATTTTCATTGAGCAGCTTTTCATGGGCATTTTCTGCTGAGCTGCTCATAGTTGGGTGTTTTTTGCATAGTGAGTCGTACTCACTTGTTAGCGATTATATGGCCTCATGAGTCGTGCTCGTCATTTGGGTCTTCCTTGCCTAATGAGTTGTGCTCATTTGTTGGGCGGTTGTGTGGCCTCACGAATTGTGCTCCTCAATTGGGTCTTCTTTGCCTAATGAGTTGTGCTCATTTCTTGGGCAGTTGCGTAGCCTCACGAGTTGTGCGTTAGCTTTGGTGTATTCCCAAAAGGGGGGTGAATTGGGCATTAAAAAATTTATCCCTTGGTCAACCAATCTAGCAGCAACATTACACAAACCTAGGGTCTTTCTATTTAATTATAAATCTAATCGACGCATGTACTACATAAAATGAATCAAGCATACAACATACATATGTTGGAAATAAAAGTGTGAAAAATAAATTTGCTGAAATATAAATAGCACGCACGATATGTTATCGTGGTTCGTCCAACTGTGCCTACATCCCTGCCTCTAGCTCGCAAGCCCGAGGATTCTACTAAAGCTCACTTAACGGGTAGAGTGACACCGATTACAACCAGGTCAATTAGCATATGGCTAACCTTAACCTTTACAAATTCTTCTTGCGGGGCGGAGAAGGCCCTAACAATACTTATGGGCTAGATTACCGCCCCTTCAGGCCACGCCTGGAATACAACCAAATTATAATACAAACTGTGTACAATATAATGCTCCTCCAATAAGCAGATATGTACCAATATAGATCAATCAAATGCACATCAACTATATAGGTAAATGTAAGCTCAGTGATATGTATTTTTGTGCAAACCACACTCAACAACATGTGATTGCAAGAATGTTCAAGAGTGTCCAATACAAGCAATATCCTTGAAACTAGGTAAAGCAAATTTCAATAGCTAATCAAGATTCCAAAGATATCAATCAAATATTCAAACTAGCTCAAGAAATTTTCTTTAATGAGATAAGCACACTACTAGTTTGAAAAATATTTTGGCTTGTTGAAAATATTTTTGCACAACAAAAATCAAAACTTGGGAGTCTTGCAACAAATATGCAAAGACCCCTAAGCTTGCTAGTTTATCCCAACAAAGATTTATAATATGAAATCAGTGGGATAAACCTTAGCCAATCTCCTAAAAAATAATACCAATAATCAATCAAGCAAATGAGAGTTTTAGCACTATCTAGCAATTACAAGCACACACACTAAACTCTTACAATACCAAGATTTATTAAAGGAATAACCATTTGAAGGTATTTGAGCAAAGTAGGATTTTTGGAGTAGAGAGGATTCTTGGCTAATGATTTTTGTCAATTGATTTCTAATCCTCACAAATGAGCCTATATATGTAGGCAAGGTAAAAAATATAACCATTTGGGACCTTCAGGTTATTACTACAAAAGTTCGAAAATGCTCAAGCATTATTAACCCACATTAACTCAATCTTACCTCAGTTAAAATAATTTTAACATGACAAGGTTCGGGTGGCTGAACCGACGTTCGGTCGCCCAAACAGACACATTTTTAAAAAATCTTTAAAATAGTTCGGCAGCCTGAGTGTAGGTTTGGTAGCCCAAATAAAGTCATAAACATTTGTTCATAAGTTCGGGTGCCCGGTCCTAGGTTCAGCAACCCAAACGCACGTGTTCGGTCGCCCGAGGCCTATTTTGAATTAAATTCCTCAGTAGCCTGAGTTGGTGAGGGGTCCCTTTCGGAGGGTTCGAGCACCCATGAAAGATATGCACAAAATGGTTCAGTTGCCCTAATAAGGCTTACAATTCTTATTTTGATGATAACAAATCAATGATATGTTTGATATGTTTCAAGTAAAATTTTTTCAGGAAAGTGACAAAGCCCAAGTGCATAAAGAAGCCTATGGATTACAAAGAATTCTTGAAGAACACAAGTATAGTTTATGGATTACAAAGAATCCTTGAAGAACACAAAGAAAAGCTTATGGATTACAAAGAGCATGAGGAATAAAATTATACTAGTGAAATGCTCAAATAAAAGATTGAAACAACAAAGATGATGGAAGAACAAGATTGAAGATGTTAGAATTGGTGTATTCCCAAGAGGGGGGGTGAATTGGAGTTTTAAACTTTTTCTCCTAGGTTAATATATCCAACAACAGTATATGCACAACCTAGGGCCTGTCTATGCAATTTCCAAATGCGTAGTTAAATATAATGTGAAAATTAAGTCATACGCATCATTCACCCATAACATACATGTACGGTAAATATAAAGTGCGGAAATGTAAGTGAACACACGATATGTTATCGGGGTTCGGCCAACTGTGCCTACGTCCCCGCCTTTAGCTCGTAAGCTAAAGGATTCCACTAAAGGTTCACTTAAGGGTGGAGCCACACCATTTACAACCAGGTCAAATTAACACAGGGCTGACCTCAACCTACACGCCTTAACAGGACGACGCACCTAACTTTCCTAACCGGATCTAAGCTAATCCGGTACTATTCCAGGGCTAGTCTCCCTCTTCAGGCCCGTGCCTGGAAATACAACCAAAGTGTATTACAATCAAATGGTACAGTGATTGTGCTTTCGTGTAAAGCAGATATGTACCCAGATGCGCGCAATAACATACACCACAATATGATTCAATATGTAAGCTCAACGTGGTCTAGATGGTTCAACTCTCAAAGTATTTTCTATCAGTGTAATGCGTACGTGAGAGTGTCAAACAAAACAATCTTTGTATCACAAGAAATGTTCAATAAATAAGCTTACACAAAGATGTCTAGTCTCAAGCATTTCAATCAGCAAAATAGTTCAAGCATGTGAGTATCAAATGAAGTACAAGCTCGGTTTGCAAAAGATGCGTAATCTTTGTATTCAGCAAATAATATATGAGTGAAAGAATATTACAACAAAGATCGCTACCACACAAAATAATATCTCTTCGAATATTTTATGGGATAACAGCGCAATAGATATTTGGAAGTGTTTGAAAGGTTTTTGCAACCAAAAACAAATACGATCTTCTTAAGATCTTACAATAAAAATGCAAGCTCAGAAGATCAAACAAGGTCATCTTAGGATAGGCTTATTAGCAAAAACCCCCTAAGAATCCTTAGGTTTAGCTCTCGATGAAAATAAATTAATCAAATATGAATGGGAGAGCAAACCTACTAAAGCAAAAACACTCAATCAACTTACAAGTGATGTAGACAACAATAGAAGGCAAGTATGAGTGATTTTTGTAAGAAAATGAGTAGTATAGGGTTTTTATTTTTCAGAGAATTCTTCCCAAATCAAGGTGGCTAATCACGCCTAATTTTCTCAAATGATCTCATATATATAGACATGGGAGAAAAAATGATCGTTGGGGACCTATTGGGTATTATTAGAAAAGTTTAATGATGTTTAAAACATTTTAACCCTGTTAAAAAAAAATTAACTGTGGTAAAATTAGGGCAACCCGAGAGGTCCGGTCGACCAAAACAAGTTCGGTCGACCAAGTTTCAAATGGTTCGGTCGACCAGGGGAATAGTGAACTGAGGTCTTGGTCGACCAGAAGAGGTGATTTCCCAATTTTTCGAGTTTCGGTCGACCAGGGCATTTTGAACTGCCTGGTTCGGTCGACCAGACAACTGGGAATTCTCCTAAGGACTCTTCGGTCGACCAAGTAGTTGGAGAACAAATGTTCTCGGTCGACCAGATGGTCAATTGTTGACCCAAAAGGGTTTCGGTTGACCAGGGACTTTTGAACTACCTTTGCTGGTCGACCGAGTGGTCAAACTTTGACCCAGGGTGTCTCGGTCGACCAGGCCAAAATGAATTGGCTTGGCTAGTCGATCGAAAGTGTATCGTGTGTGCATTTCGGTCCCCTATTGAAGCAAACAAGCCCTATTCAAGTGTTTAACAAATATATGTGAAAGTGTGAGTGTCCTAGGGGCACTTAAGGTCCAATTTGAAGACACCGAAAAAGTCCGGTGTTGGTCGACCGAAGGGTACACCCTAAGGTTTTTCTAAGGTCATTTCTCATTTACGGTTTGTTTGAGCTTACGTAGTAAATCATACATGTGATGTGTGTGAGCTTATTACAAACCAAGTACCTACTTACTATTATAGACCAATTAAATATGTTACAATATGGAATAAAACTTTGGTCTTCGGGCTTTCCTCGACTTTGTGCACATCTTTATTTTAACATTCTTCATTCCTACACAAAAACTCAAACACTCATTAGATACAATGAGTATTTGTCATAATCAAAACCGGGCGTGACCAATAAGGTCAACAGAAGATTAAAGAATTATATTTTAGGATGTTCTTAATGTAAGTACTTCAAAGGTTAAACTCAAATATAAAGTGGTTTGAAACTCATAGAAAATCAAAAATATTTTTTAAACATATATACTCTAAAAAGTTTTTTTTTTTTAATAAATAAAATGAGCTTAAGAAGAGAAGATTTTTTTAAACCATGTTTTTAAACATATATACTCTAAAAAGTCTTTTTTTTAATAAATAAAAAGGGCTTAAGAAGAGAAGATTTTTTAAACCATGTTTTTAAACATATTTATTTCAAAATATTTGGAAATGAATTTTAGGAATCTTTAGGAGTAATGGATGGCTTCTAAAAACATTTATAAATAGTCAAAAACTTCAAAGGTTTAATATAATGATCATAGAAGCAATATTGAAAGGTTTTTTGAAATTAAGCAATTCTCAAGAGTTTTCAGATCTACAAATCTTCAAAGTTTTCAGATCCAGCAATCTTCAAAGTTTAAGATCAAGCAACCTTCAAGGTTTTTAGGTCAAGCTACTTTTCAAAAGTTTTTAGATCAAGTGATTTTTAAGTATTCAAATTTCTCAAAGGATCTAAAATTTTCTTATGCTTAAAATTTCTGATCTGATATTGATTTATATTTTTGAAGCAAAGCTTTAAAAAATCAAAATCTTTCATTTTCTTTGAAAAATCATTTGGTAATTCATACTAAGCGTTGATCTTCAAATTTCTTATATTTGAATTACCTTGGAGTATAAGTGAGTTGATCATTGTACTAATTTACTCTATTGTGAGAGTTCTCTTTGGTACACAAATTTCTTTATCATCATTCTTAAACGATTCAGAGTTGTTGAATCGTTGGACCAAACAAAGGGTTATTGTTTGGAGAGGCAGGCTTTAGCCTGATAGAAGGAGTGGTTGTAAATTAGTATTGTTCCACCAGGTAACAGAACTAATATAGTGGAATCCTTTGGTGTTTTGCCAAAGGCGAGGACGTAGGCTATGTTGAAGCCGAACCTCGTAAAAATCTTGTGTCTTTCTCTCTGCTTTACTTTATATTATTTACTTGCTATTGTGGTATGATTTAAATGTGTAGGTTGCAGATTCTTAAGTGAGAAAGAAACAAAGGTACTTGATATTTAGAAAGTACGTTTTGACTAATAATTTTCGGAAACCCAAAAAGGGAGTATGTTGGTTAATCTGCGGAAATCTTGACCAAGTAAAGTGCATACTAAGAGTTTATAGAAAAATCAACTAAAGTTTTAATATTTTTGGTTGAGTGATTGAATTACGTTGATTTCATTAATTGACTTGTGAATTTAAACTTCAGTATTTTTAAGTGTAGTTATCTTTTATATATCTTGTTTTCTGTGTAATTAAAATTAATGGCTTAAAAATCATTAAAATTTAAAAAGAATCCAATTCACCCCCCCTCTTGGGAAGCTATTCCTCATTTCAATTGGTATCAGAGCCTAGTTATAGAAATTATTAACAAGAAACTATAAAAAGATCTAATGACAAACATTGGAGTAGCACCCTTTGGTAAAGGACAATCTTCAACCCGTCCATTAATCTTTTGTGGACACAATTACACTTTTTGGAAAAAGAGAATGGAAATATATCTCCAACACATGGATTAGAAAGCTTGGGAAGTTGTTATGGATGGAAATCTTATTCCCACTAAGTTAGTTGATGGAAAACACATTCCAAAAGAAAAGAAAGACATGACAGACTTAGACTATACAATGCTTCAGATAAATGCAAGTGCTATAAATGCGTTATATTGTGCATTAGATGCTAATGAGTTTAATCGAGTCATGGCTTGCAAAATAGCTAAGGAAATTTGGGATAAGTTAGAAGTAACTTATGAAGGAACCGTCGATGTTAGAGACAATAGGATAGATATGCTAACAAGTGAATATGAAGCCTTCAAAATGAATTCTGAAGAAACAATATCAAGCATGTACACCAGATTTACCCACATAATAAACACTTTAAGTGCCTTAGGAAAAACCTATACTACATATGAAATGATTAGGAAAATTCTAAGAGGTCTACCCTCTGTTTGGGAACCAAAGGCCACCGCTATCACGGAAGGTAGAAACCTTAAGACTACATCTTTGGATGAACTTATAGGTTCACTTCTTACATATGAAATGGCACTGAAAGAAAGAAACCTTGAACCAAAGCATAAAAAATCCATAGCTCTAAAGGCATCAAGCCCTAGCTCTAGTGAAGAAGAAAGCAAAACAAGTGACCTAGATCAAGATAAATTGGCATTCATTACTAAGAGACTAGGAAAATTTTATAAAAGAAATAAAAGGTTTCCTTGAAAATTCTACAAAAAGAAAACTGAAAAATGAGAAACAAGTAGGAAAGAAAATAAATGTAAGAATGAATTACCAATTTGTTATCACTGCAAAAAGCCAGGACATATTAAACCGAAGTGTCCATTATTTAAGAAGGACAAGAAGAAAAACAAGGAAGCAATGAAAGCTACTTGGGACGATTCAAGCTCCAGTGAAACTGAAACTGAATCAAGTGAACAAGAGATGACAAATATATGTTTCATGGAAAATGATGAAAAGGTAAATTCTTATTACTCTTTAACAGAATCTCAAAATGTAACTTGTGATGAGTCATGTGACAGTTTGCCATCTTACAAGGAATTACAAATTGAATTATTTTCATTACATAAAAGATTTATAGAAGTGTCTAAAAGAAATATAACTTTGAAACATCAGAATCAAGAACTAGTAAAGCAACTAGAATCATTCGAAGTTATTGAAGAAGAAAGAAATACTTATATTAAGAAGCTGGAAGAAGAAATAAAACAAGAATTAGATAAAACTCATATAGATGGTTTAAATAAGAAAGATTTAGAAATAAATGAACTCAAAAAGATAGTTAAGGATAAGGAAAAGATTATCTATAACTTTACTAAAGGTAAAGAGAACTTTGAAATGATGATTGGACAGCAAAGGCTTCATGGAAACAAGGAAGGAATAGGCACAAATAAAAAGAATAAAAAGCTATACATGGGATACTTAATAAGGAAGCTAGGTTTTATGCTAGCACTTCATCAAATAACAAACATGACCACAGCACTTGCTATATGTGCAAGACTAAAGGTCATATAATGTTTAATTGCCCATTAAAGAAAAAATATGTTAAAGTCGAAGGAGAATGGAAAACAAATAATGGAACTAACAGTAAAACAATGAAAGTCAAAAGAATTTGGGTTCCAAAAACTAATACATAGTGTCCCTCATTATAGGTTTGCCTTAGGGCAACAACGACAACAGAAAAATGGTTCTTGGATAGCGGATGCTCAAGACATATGACCGGTGACAAGAACAAGTTCACTACCTTAAAACAAAAAGATGGGGGATACGTCCCTCAATATAGATAATGTGCTATTAGTAGAAGGACTAAAACATAATCTTTTAAGTATCAGTTAATTAAGTGATAAAGGGTTCGAACTAATATTCATGAAAGAAAAATGTGTCATCCAGAATCCCAAAAATAAAGAAACCTTGTTTATAACTCATAGAATAAATAATGTTTACTATATAAATCTTGGGAAATAACAAATCAAAACATAACTTGTTTAACAGCCATGAATGAAGCAAGTTGGTTATGGCATAGGAAATTAGGACATGCTAGCATGGACCTACTATCTAAATTATCTAAGAAAAATCTTGTAGAAGGATTACCAAATATTAAGTATGTAAAAGACAAGATATGTGATGCTTGTCAAAAGGGAAAACAAGTAAAAACAAGTTTTAAAAAGAAAAAATTTATATCCACCAAAAGACCCCTAGAACTCCTACACTTAGACTTATTTGGTCCAACTAGAACCTCAAGCTTAGGTGGAAAACAATATGCTTTTGTAATAGTAGATGATTTTTCAAGATTTACTTGGGTAATCTATTTAGCAAACAAAGATGAAGCTTGCAAACAATTAATAACCTTATGCAAGAAACTACAAAATGAGAAGGTTATAATGTAACAAGCTTTAGAAGTGACCAAGGAAAAGAGTTTAAAAATAAGGAAGTTGATAAATTTTGTAATGAAGATGGAGGTCTCTTTCCTAGAGAAGACATGAAGTTTCTTGGCTAAAGGGCCATGGTAAGGGCTGCCAATGCCACTCCAATGTCCAGGTTGTGGATCTCCATGGTTGCGATGACAAAGCAATGCGTGAATTTTTTCATCATCTCCTGTTCTCTTTGAACTAAGTTCATCAGATGAGACGAAGTTTTGACAATTCTTTAACTGCTGATGAAATGGCTGGTAAACTACTGTTCCATCTCAGAGAAGGAGCCGATTGATCCAGGATGTAGGGTTTGGTACCAATCTCTAGCACTATCTTTAAGGGTGGCTGCAAATGCCTAGCACATGATGGCATCGGGTGCGCCTTGCAATTGCGTCAACACCTTGAAGGTGTCCAGATGATCGACTGAGTTAGACAAACCCTCATACCTTTCAAAGGTCGGCATTTTGAATTTGCTGGGCAGCAGGACCTCCATCACTTCTTTGGTGAACGACAGTTTTGAGGATCTTAGAGAGGTTTCCATGTAGAAGGGTTTGGTTCAGCCCTCTTTCATCATCTTCTCAATTTGGTCTATCTTCTTAATCCTTTCCTCTAACTCGGTCGATCTTTGCTCATTGACTCCTACACTGTTCGCGTCTTCCACCTTCTTAGTGTGGTAAGTTTTTTCCTCACTCTCCTTTAGTTTCTCTGCTTTCTTAGGTGGGTTAGGGCTAACCTGTTGTTGGTGGGGGACATGCTCTTCCTGACTCCTTCGCTGCAAAAGTAGGTTGAACATATCTTCCATTTTATTTTGGAAGACGAGAAATTCCTCCCTAGTGACTCCCGGATGTTCTACGGGTGTGGAGTGGATGGACTGGGGTGATTCTCTACCAGTAGCAGGTCCTGAGCTTGAACCCTAGGTAGTTGTCATTATTCCAGAATCAGTGGTCGGGAGCAAGATGAACACCTCTCAGAAGTGGTTCCCACAGTCAGTGCCAACTTTTGCGGGATAAAATGGCGATGACCTGCGCGTTGCTCTCCAACTTCTGATGACTTGAAAATGATGAAAACAAAGCAGGCTTGGAGGACTCGGGGTGTACTCCGAGGGGTCACTCTGATGCCTAAGTAAGGGAATGCTTCAAAGAGGTTGAATGCCCCAGTAAGATTAGGTTAAGAGTGAGTTAGCTTGGCTTGTTTGCATCACCCTTTTTATGTGGCGAGGTTTGACCCTTGGGGTGATTCGTCATTATGACGTAGTGGCGTGGATTGCTCCGGAGATTTAAAGCACCAACGTGGATCATTCTAGGCATTTAAGGTGCCAGCGTGGATCTCTCCCTTCAATATTGGATTATAGCTAATTGCTCCTGCCAAAGGATTTGACTTGGGTAGTGATTGCTGGGTTTTGACTTCCTTTTATAAGCTGATATATTTAGGGCATATCAGGATTTTTTTTTTTTGTAATCTCATAAATCCAAGCCTCTCCCTCCTCCATGAGGGCAGGGAGAGAGAAGTTGTTTATGTAATATTTACATCTCATTAAGGAATAAATGAACTATATTTTCTCTTTTATTTATTTTGTGTGTTTAGTGGTTTCATATCCTAATTGATAAAATTTAAATTTTTTGTTGTATTGAAGGTAATGAATTTATTATTTTATTATAATTGCAATACTTGGAACATGCATTTTGTTTGACTTTGTAAATAATATAGCACAATTCCATTATTTTGTTGACAAAATTATAGATTTACTCAAAGCACAAATTATTTGGCAAAAGTTTTTTTTTTGTTTTGAGAATTTATATTTATTTTGTAATTGTATAAATTTTTTATTTTTCCTTTTGATAAAAATGTTAATTAAGAGTATCTCCTTTATATTTTTTTTTTCTCAGAAACTGAAAATGGAAGCAATTGGACTACTAATCTTAACAAGACATTTCTTCAATTTGTGATTCAATTTAGTTTTATCAATTCAATTTTTTTATTTCACTATTATTTTTATGTATGGAGCAAACAAATTCACTTTGTATATTTGTTTGAGTATCAAAATATTACAGTTGGATAGCGTAATTTTTTTTTTCAAAGCATAAAATTACAATATTATGAGAAAAATCTCTTGCCAACTATAGGGAATTATCTTTCTAATTATGACATAGATTATCAAAAGAAGACAAAAGTTATCATATTTGTCAAAAGTTGCTACGAAGTTATCATCAATGTTTATTCAAAAGTTTAAAGCGGATGGACCACCCTGTCTATCCTTACAATTTTTTCTTTTTCAGTTGTCTGTCATTTGGCCCAGCTTGTAATATTTTATTTTGAGTGTGTAAGGGAGTATTTTTACACCTGTCCACCATTTGGAGCTAGGGTCGTATATTTTATTGTTATCTTTTGTCCAGAGTTTGTATCTTAATTGAAGGTGATGGGTTACCACACAAATGCAGTCGTCCATGTTCTGCCACCTTTAATGAAAGTTCGTTGTCTTGTTGCATCGGCTCGTCTATCTTGAAATGAGTACAAAGTTGAATTTAGTGGTCGATGGGGACCAAAGAGCACCCACACTAATTCACCACAGATTCCAAATTATTTGAAGTCCAAGCCTTGAGTCCTATAAATTTGTAAGTTCATTTCCTTTGTAGCTTGCACCAAGTTGGGAGTTTAATTTCGTTAGGAAAGTCTGAGTTTCGAGCTCCACCCAACTCTCTTCTCCCTCTTCTCTCTCATAATATTTTGTCCATAGGTTTCTATCATGTAAATAAAAGTTCAATAATAAGTAAGTTTATGTTTGTTTTGAATGAATGATTTCCTACATTTTCATAATATTAAGAGCGATCCTACCAAGATTTGGTATCAGAGCCAAAACGATACAAAATTTTTCTAAAATTTTCTGAAAATTGCATCCTTTACTTCACTTGACCGTTGGTTAGCCAGTGAAAATCTAATGGTTAGCCCGTTGAGCTAGGAGAGTGTGTAAGGGTGGTCTCGGTGGTGGTCTCGATTAAGAGTCTTAAAGTTGCAAAATAGGAAAATTTAAGAAGAATTATGGATAGATTGGTTCAAAGTATTAAAACTTTAGGAAAGTTTTTAAAGGAAGTTGATATGAAACAAAAGGAATCTTCATCAAACAAAAGAACAGACAAAAAGGAAATTCAAATTTCATTAGGCAAAATTGAAAAGAGATTAACAAATTGGAATGGTAAAGACTTACCAAAGCAAGATCTAAAAGAGATTTGGAAGATTACTAGAATAGAAGCTCAAATAATTAAGTAAAAGGGATCATTAGAAGTCAATGAAGAATTAATTAGACAAAAGAGAAATCATATAAAACAATTGTCAAAAAAAAATTATCATAAGAAAATAGAGGAGAGAATTTAAACTCTAGAAATCAAAAGTAAAATTGAGGAATTTAAAGAAAAATTAGGAAGAGAAGTTCGTTCAAATTTACCCAATGCATTTTGGTCGAGGAAAAAACATATGGTCAAACTCCCGTATATTAAGTAAGACCAATACAAATGCATCAAGAGTTACTTGAATACTGTAAGAAAGAAATCAAAGATTTACTTGAGAAAAAATTAATGAGAAAAAGCAAGTCACCATGGAGTTGTTCAACTTTTTACGCTTAAAATCAAGCTGAAATTGAACGTGGAGGTCCAAGACTTGTAATTAATTACAAGCCTTTGAACAAAGCTTTGTAATGGATTAGGAATCCAATACCTAATAAAAAGATTTGCTAAACATATTATGTACAACGTCAATATACTCAAAATTTGATATGAAATTGGGTTTTTAGCAAATACAAATTGCAGAAGAAGATAAATATAAGACAACATTTACAATGCCATTTGGACATTACGAATGGAATGTAATGCCTTTTGGTTTGAAAAATGCTCCTTCTAAATTTCAAAAAATTATGAATGAAATTTTTAATCATTATACAAAGTTTACAATTGTATACATAGACGATGTCCTTGTATACTCAGAATCAATAGAACAACATTTCAAACATTTGAATATTTTCTTTGAAGTTATCAAAAGAAATGGTTTGGTGGCTTCAAAACCAAAGATCAAATTATTACAAGTTAATGTTAGATTTTTAGGTTAAAACATTTATCAAAATACAATTACTCTAATTCAAAGATCTTTAGAATTCACAAGTAAATTTCCAAAAGAAATTAAGGATAAGAATCAACTACAAAGATTTTTAGGATGTTTAAATTATGTAACAGACTTTATTCCAAATTTAAGAATTAGCTTAAAACCATTATTTAATAGAAAAAAGAAGAATCCACCAGCATAGTCGGATGAACATACTCAAATAATTATTAAGGTCAAAGCTTTAGTCAAAAGACTTCCTTCCCTTAGCCTTCCTGACCTAAAAGCTTTTATGATAGTAGAAACAGATGCCTCTAATGCTGGATTTGGAGGAATTCTTAAACAACAGGTAGATTTAAAAGAAACCCTGGTTAGGTTTCGCTCAGGTGCCTGGTCAGGACCATAAGTTAATTACTCAACAGTTAAAAAAGAAATTTTATCAATTGTTTTATGCATTCAAAAATTTCAAGATGATTTATTTAATAAAGAATTTTTACTAAGGGTAGATTGTAAGAGTGCATATTTTAGAAAAGGATGTTAAAAATTTGTTTTCAAAACAAATCTTTGCTAGATGGCAAGCAATCCTTTCTGTGTTTGATTTTCAAATTGAGTTTATTAAAGACACTTAAAACTCGATTCCATATTTTTTAACAAGAGACTTTTTACAGGGAAAAAATGTCTAGGCGACAGAGAACCAGTGACTATTACTCAAAAGAAGCCTCTCCTTCAAAAGAAATCCCTATTCACAATAAATTCTCACCTCTCATAAGACCTCAAGCCCCCTTCTTTTAAAGCCATCATGGAAGGACAGCAATCCTCTTCTCAACAGTCTCTTATTTCTCAAAAAGTATCAAAAGGCTACATAACAAAGATGTCTTCGAAGATCTGTTTCCCATTGAACCCGAATGGGATTCATCTTCCCCCTTTGAAGTCATCAAGAATTATTTCTTGAGAGGTTGTCATTTTGAAACTCTAGACACCCTGAAGGATAGAAGATTTTATGAACTTATTTTGATTGAAACAAACTTTGTTTTTATAGATCACAACCATGATCCGCAAGATGTTTCAAAAATTAATTTTTCAAAAATTAAGATTTTGAAAATCATTTCTCCTTCTGAGTGGGGTCAGCACCCACGCATCTTCAAAAGATTTAAGGGAGTTTTTATCCCTCAAAATTATGATTATCAAAAGGGATAATTAGAGTTGGCCTAACAAGATCTTTCAATCGGTTTTGGTGATAACAAACAAAAGACTATTTAACTTAAACAGTTTGAGTTTTGAGTTTCAGGAAATATGGATCAAGTGTGGTCTAAGCAAAGTTCAAGTATAGCTCAAGTATGGTTCAAGAGAAGATCAAGTATAAATCAAGTATGGGACAACTACTCAAATGATTCAAAGAGAATCTAATATATTTGAAGCTCAAGCAAATTTTTCAAAGAATATCAAGAGCAAAGCATGAAAGAGAACTCAAGTATGTCTTATGAAAGTTTAGGAAACATATTTGTAAGTATTTCAAAAGTTAAAATATCATTTGAAATATATTTTGAAGCTTTTTCAAGAGATTATAAAGATTTAAGTACCTATTTTTAATTAAGTTTTTATAAAGATCATAAGAGAGCAAAATAGTTTTAAAGAAAGATATTTTATAAAACAGAATTTGAATAGCTCAGATGACTAAAGTAGAGACTTCAGATGACTGAACTTTAAGTTTAGACATCTGAAGAATTACTTCAAACGTCTGAAGATTAAGTGCAGACGTCTGAAGAATTTATGGAACAAGACAGAAAGTGGCAGTAGCAGTTCAGACGTCTGAACTCACGACTTTAGACATCTGAACCTGGAACTTCAGACGTCTAAACCTGGAACTTCAGACGTCTAAACCCAGACTTCAGACATCTAACCCTGTATTTAGTCCTATTTTTAAACGGTTTCAAGAACTTCAGATGTCTGACCTCGAATCCTCAAACGTCTGAACACTATTCAACGGGCAAAAATTTTAAAACCCTTATTTTTAAATTATAACCGTTTGAACCCCAAATTTTCCAACAACTTGGGAAACTCTTTAAGGAAACTATTACAACAAGGAAACCTATTTGGAAGCCTATAAATACATGGTTCTTGTGAATCAAAAATTATCCCCAAGCATTGAAATTCTCTCAAAGCTCTCTTGCTCTCAAAATCTCTTTTAATCAATCTCTTGCAAAGCTGAAAGTACTGATTGTTCTGATATTCTTGTTCATCAAATCCTGAAGAATTACTGATTTTCCATCTGGAAAAAAGGTTTTTGGTGAATTTTTGAAAAGTTTCAAAAGTTTATTTCATTCTTGATATTTTATCTTTTGAAGTACATAGTTTTGATTTGTACTAATCTGCTCTTTATGTGAGCTTCTCTTGTACACCAGATTTTGATATTTCTCTTGTAGATTTTGGACGATTCCAGGTTGTTGGAAAGTTGACCAAATAAGGGCATATTGTTTGGAGAAGGCGGGCTCTAGCCTTGACCAAAGGAGTGCTTGTAAAACAGGCGTTGTTCCACCTAGTAACGGAACTGCTATAGTAGAACCTTTGGTGTTTTGCCAAGGGCGAGGACATAGGCTGTGTTGAAGCCGAACCTCGTAAAAATCTTGTGTCTTTCTCTCTGTTTTACTTTATATTCTGTACTTGCTGTTGTTATATGATTTAAAAAGTGCAGGTTGCAGGTGTTTTAAGTGAGAAAGAAACAAAGACTCTTGATATTTAGAAAGTACGTTTTGATTAATCGTTTGTGGAAACCCAAAAGGGAGTACATTGATTAATCTGCGGACATCTTAATCAAGAGAAGTGCATACTAAGAGCTTATTCAAAGAAGGTGGTAAATATGTACAGGGAAATTAACAAAAGCTCTAATTTTCTTGGTTAAGTGGTTGAATTGCTTTGATTTCATTGATTGGCTCGTTGGTTTAAATTTCTGTATTCTCAAGTTTGATTTTCAGTTATCAATTGTGTTTTTCTTAGTATCATAAGTAAAAGATCATAAATTTATTAAAATTTAAAAGAATCCAATTCACTCCCCCTCTTGGGAAGCTATTCCTAATTTCAATTAGAAGTCAATGAAGAATACTTAGTCAAAATTGTTGATAAGTCAGTTACCTTAGTTACGCATGAAACTATGCAGCAAAAGATATTACTAAATTTAAAAGATTTAGAAGTCTTTATGTCAAAATATGATAGAATTCATATAGGGATGGTCCAAGTAGGACTATTTCCTTTAACAAGAGTCGGTCTTAACAAACCAGTCTGCATCTTACTTAGAGATGCTAGACATCACATATTTAATGATTCATTATTAGGAATGTTAGAATCCAATATAGCAAAAGGTCCAATTTATTTTGAATGTTATCCAAATATTAGGGCAAATCTGTATGATGAGTCAATTGACAAGTTATTAACATTAGATATTCAAACAAAAAATTATAATATGGATTCAAGATCTTCAAATTTAGAAATGATTTACAGAATTTACTACAAAGTCACAACTTCAACTGTTTTTCTAAATGTCATTAAAGAAAGTCCAAAAGGTGAAATTCTTTTACTTCAAGCTAATAATGATAGGACCTCGTTGGTATCTCAACCAAATAAACTTCTTTGGCATGAGATTCAAACCGGGGGAGAATGAGAATTTTACAATTAAAATGAAAATAATGAAGAAAAAATTAGAAGTGTTCAAAAGACTATAGCCACAAGTATTATTCAAGATCAAACTGGAAATGTCAAAATAAATTTTCAATCACTATTAACAAGAAGTAGAAGTGTAGGACAACCAAGTTCAAGAACAAGAGAAGACTTAGGAAGAAAAAGTATTTCAAGTGTTTATACTTGTAACGACCTGCTTATTTTGACTATATTTTTTTTCCACAAAATAACATACATAATAACCCTGTTACCCTGATAAACTTGATATATTCATAATCAACTCGGACCCATGGGCACCGAGAATATACTTGTCATACATCACTGATACCTAAGCAGCAGAAGCATAAATCATTTACATACCATGCAACACCAGAACACATTACCAGAGTTCTACTAAAACCCATAAATTCTTGTATATACATATATCCCAAAAATCAAACGTACCCTAGGGTCATAACCCAAAAACCCAACTGACCCTAGCTATGACGACCTGCTTAATTTCCACATTTTTTTTTATATTACAAAATCAAAAAGCTCAACTCAGCAGATCATAATCCACCTGGACCCGTGGGTACCAGGGATACATCAGAACACATAACGGAAGCTTAAGTAGTAGGAAACATACAATCACAGTATTATAAATACAAAAACATCCATCATATTACCATAAATACCAGAGTCACTATATTATTTCAGTATATACATCCCAAAACAAGATCTAGGAACATTTCCCACAAAATCCAACTGTCCCTACTAAAACTTACCCTTCAAAGAGGGCAAACAAACAATACTAGATCAGCAGGGCTTTTCCCGCTCTCCTATCTAGGGCTCTTGAAAGTTTATAAAATTTTGGGGTGAGACACATCTCAGTAAAGAAAATAAACTAATACCAGTGTGTGGTAACATGAGTATTCCGTGTTATACATATACCATACAGAACATATTCAGTAACTGCTATGTCAAATCTAGGAAAACATATATATATCATCAAAACATAGCAGAACATACTGCATTTTCATAAACATATTTCATCTCATATAATAATAATACAAAAACATTCCTAGTAGGTATGTCGGCTGTTGTCATGTATTACCCCCACATGACTGGGTTGTGTGGCCTGAAGGCGACACCTGACAATGGTTGGCCGACCACTACCAAGTCAAAAGTACAGCCTGTAAGTCTGATAGGTCTGCCAGACCTGGTCCGTACACCAGGGGCGCTCACATACTTCCTAAAAAGCACATCGACCATCCAATCTCACACCACTCCGTACAGTGGCGTTAACAGATATCATGATCATGATAACCATGGACACATAGCAACGATACCGTGCAAGTGCTAGCCCAAATAAAGCCAACCAAGTTCTGATATCATATAACATATACTGAAACTATGGTACATGGATATTTCATATCATTAATTATCAAATCAATCATATCATTTTGCATATATACGTATATCATGAAAAATCATCGGCTCATACGCCAGTATTTCACATTTTACCATAGCTTGGCCCGTACGCTGGCAAATCATAGCAGAGCCCATATGTTGGCAAATCATTTCCATAGCTCGGCCTGTACGCCAGCAAATATTACCAAAGCTCAACCCGTATGCTGGCAAGTCATACACATAGCTCGGCCTGTACACTAGCAAATATATCAAAATCTCAACCCATACGCCGGTTTTTCCATTATAAAAATCCATATCATTAATACATTCCTAAAAAGCAGTATTTCTTTATCATTTCTACTCATGCCACATGAAATAGATTTTTCATATGTCCAACATAGCATCATTTTCAACAGTATTTTCCAAATATAAATCGTATATAAATATATTTATTTCCCAGAAATAAAATGCTATAACAATATACATATTTTCATAAAATACTAGCTTCATTTATCCCCCTACCTGATTCTTGAAAAGCCCCTAAGAAAATCTGTCTTGCATCCACAAGGTACCCCATTCAACACCCTGAAAACGGAATTTCTCAAAACTAAAGTTCAGTATTTCTACGCGTACTCTGCTTTTTACAACTATCAAAAATCCAAATATTGAGTAGAAAGCCTTATTCTGGATTTGGGATGGTTTCCACCTCAGCCCCACCGATGATCCACTCCGACAGATTTGCAAAGAACTTTCCCAGGAGCGTCATGGTGGCTTCAGATCCTCAAACTGGCAGAAATCTGGCCCGAAATCGAAGAGAGAAGGAGGGAACCGAATGGGAGAGAAAAAGAGGGTTCTGCGCTGAATTTCCATCAAAATCCGAGTTTTTCACTATTTATAGGGTTGGATTCATCGACGAGCCACGTCATCTCATCGAGGAGTCCTTTGATAATTACGTCAACGAAACCCACTCCTCGTCGACGAAATTCAGACTATCCAGAACCTCTCTCGGCATTTCCTCGTCGAAGAGACATGTCACCTCGTCGATGAGCCCAATTACAATTTTGTCGATGAACACAAAGCATCCGTCGACATGGCCTACTGCCTCTTTCTCTTCTTGTTTCTATTTTCCACCTTCTTAATCATTATTTAAATACTATTACTCTTCGGGTCGTTACACTAGCTCTACAACTTACCCTCCTAATAGGGTAGCACGGGCAACCACTACTGTTGTGGAGCTCTATCCGCCATTCTATCTGGATTCCCTGAAATGTTTGTAATATTGGGGTGAGACACCTCTTATTAAGGGAAATAAAGTAATATCAGTGTGTGACAACATGAGTTTTTTTTTCTTATACATATAAACAGTACATAATTCATATCTGGTAAAAGCAGTTATATCATATCTGAATTAAACATGATTTGTCATAACATAGTTTAACATACTAAATTTCTATGCATAAAAAAAATCATCTTATATAACCATACCATACCTAAATATTACCCAGGATAGATAGCTAGTTGTTGTCATGTCTAAACCCCACATAACTGGGTTGTGCGGCCCATAGGCGGGACCTAGTAATGGCTGGTCGACCATGCTAAGTCAAACATAGGTGTGTAAGTACGATGGGCCTATTCCACCTGTGCTGGTCTACTAGGGGAACTACAACACTTCCATAAAGCCACATCGACTGCCATCTCTCACACTCTATTTAAGATGTGTGGTAGCACTAACATAAACATAATCGTAATCATATAACTACTGTATCGTGCTTCGTAAAACTAAACTAAATTATCCGGGTTCTAATAACACATAGTACATTTCATATATATTTATATGTAGCTGTTCCATATTTCATAGAAATATCTGACATATTCATATTTTCATAAATTATGACATAACATGCATAGTCACGGCATCTACGCCGGCATAAAGGCTAACATAAAACATAACATATGACTCACGACATCTACGTAGGCATAAAACATGACAAAACTTACTGAATATAGCATCTTTGTACTGTTAACATAATGTTTTAAAACCATATTTCCTATACTATTTTAGGGTTTTCCTAAAATTGTCGTAGCATGCTTATTCTGAAAACCATAATAATCCAATATATCATAATTTCCGTAGAACATCATACTCATGCCACACAAATAGGAATAATATTCTAAACATAAAAATATGATCTGAAATCGTATTTCCTGATAAAATGTATTAAATATGTTTTCCTGTTCAATAGCAGTATTTCCCAAACACTGTACTAAACATACATATTTTTTCAGAAAATTAATGTTGTATAAATTAAATATTAATTTCATGAAAAATACTGACTTAATTTATCCCCTTACCTGACTTACTGAGAAGCCCACAATTTAAACCAAATCCACACCCATGGTGTTCTTAGCTCAACACCCTGAAATTTACATTTTTCCCAACAAAACTTCTGAATTATTCCATCTACTACATTACCTCAATCTAGAAATACAAAATACCCTATAAAACTTAAAATAACTAACTTATCCAAATTTTGGGATGGTGCCCAAGTTAGCTTAACCAACTATCTACTTTAGTAGATTTGAAGAGAATCTTCCCAAGAATAACGCAGCGACTTCCGATCGTCGATCCGGCGAGAATCGAAATCGAAATCGCAGAGAGAAGGTGGAAGGGACGAATTCTAGAGAGAGAAGGGGGGGGTTTTGCATGCAACCTTCACAAAAAAAAAATGTGATTTTTGGCCTTATATAGAGTGTTTGTCTACGTGGCCTCGTCGATGAGCCACGTCACCTCGTCGACGAGTCCAAGAAGGAAGTTTATCGGCAAACGCTTGACCCTCGTCAACGAATTTCAGGCTGTGAAATCAGCCCTCTAGGTAAATTCTCGTCGACGAGACGTGTCCACGTTGACAACCCCAAGAGGACCGTTCGTCGATGAAAGCTTTGGGTTCGTCGATGAGACCCTGCTGAGTCCCCCCTTTGAAATTCCCTTTCTCTCCTTCCTCTTTTATTTAATTACCATAATTTTAGGGTCTGTACAATACTGAACCTAATAAGTATTATAAACTTAAAGGAATCAATTTTGAACCAGAAATTCTTCAAGGTTATTATTTTGAAGAATCTAATTCACCAATAATGTCTCAAGCTTTAGATGAAGAACAAAGAGAAACCTTAAAAGAAGAAGGTCAAAGGAAAAATTTGTTAACCATAAGTAAAAAGTTTGAACCAAATATGGAAGCTTTTAGGGAAGATTATGAACATAAACTTAATCAAAAGAATCGAGGTAATTTTTTTGAAAAATATAATAAAGAAGAAAAAGAAAAAATAAGAGAAGAACAGTTAGAGGAAATGCAAAAAACTCATAAAGATATTTTATTCTTCAAATATTTAAAAGATAGACAAACTGTAAATGTTATTCATAATAATAAATGGAAGTTATTAGATAATAATTGCGTATCTTCAACACATTTGCCTAAAGATTCTTTCAAAATTGCTTATAAGGGAACATAAGTAATTGCATCACCCTTCAAAGAAGTTAAAAATATTAATAATGATTTTGATTAATTAGTTAGTCAAAATAATTACGCAAATCAAATGCTTCAATCAATTGTAAACCAATAAAAGAGAATGGAAAATATTTTAGAATGAATGTGAGAAGTTAAGATCAATAATACCTTTGAAAAAGGAGAATCAAGTAAAGACTTCTACTCAGGTCATTGGTGTTGGCGTTGAACAACTTGAGGCAGCTGACATGAAACTGCGGTTTTCTCCCCTGATCTACCCACTTCTTTATCTAGACGCGAGCAAACTCTACATTCTATCTCCGTTCTCTGGTGAAGATGTACGCCATGAGACTCTTTCATTTGTACGACTCACCCATTAAAAAATAAGAACCTTTATTCAAACCTTTTTCGATGATTGATATTAAATTTAGCTTTGAATCTAAAGAAGATCATATTATAAGAAAAATTGAAGAACTTCGTAAGAAAAATAATATAATTACCCTAACAATAGGAGAAGCTATTCATAACTCGGAAAGAAGCTTTAGAGAAGAAAGTGATTTTGAAATTAATAAAATAAACAATAATTCTTGGAAAAATAAAAGTGTTAAAACTTATTACAAAAGACCAACATTTCCAAGCTTATTATTTGAAGATGAACCTATAAAAGAAGAAAGAAGTTTTAGTGGAAGCTCTTTACATGAGTGGAATGTTGATGGTTTCACTGAATATCAAGTTATTAGGTTAGTACAACAAATGATCTTGGCAACTACTGCCTACAAATTTAATAATGAAAGAACTGAAGAAGCTACAATAGCTGGATTGCTAGTTCAAGGATTTAATGGATCATGAAGATTTTGGTGTGATAATTATCTTACTCAAAAAGAAAAAAATGGAATTTTTGCAGCAGTCAAAATTAAAGAAGAAAATGGTCAACAAACTCAAGTTAGTGATGTTGTTTCAGCATTACTTTGGACAATACTAAAAGCTTTCGTAGGAGAACCTAATAATATGGCAAAAATAATGGCCATATCAAAGCTAATGACCCACTAAAGGCCATATTATCAAAAGAAGATAGAAGTTATCAAATTCATCAAAAGTTGTTGCGAAGTTATCATCAATGTTTGTTCAAAAGTCTAAAGTGGATGGAACACCTTGTCTATCCTTACAATCCCTTCTTTTTCAACTATCAGCCATTTGGCCTAGCTTGTAATATTTTATTTTGAGTGTGTGAGGGAGTGTTTTTACACCTATCCACCATTTGGGGTCAGAGTTGTATATTTTATTGTTATCTTTTGTCCAGAGTCTGTATCTTAATTGAAGGTGGTGGGTTCCCACACAAATGCAGTCGTCCAGGTGCTGTCACCTTTAATTAAAGTTTTTTGTCTTGTTGCATTGGTTCGTCTGTCTTGAAATGAGTCCAAAGTTGAATTTAGTGGTTGATGGGGCCCAAAGAGCACCCACACTAAGTCACGTCGAATTCCAAATTATTTGAAGTCCTAGCCTTGAGTTCTATAAATTTGTAAGTTCATTTCCTTTGTAGCTTGCACCAAGTTGGGAGTTTAATTTCCTTAGGAAAGCTTGAGCTTAGAGCTCCATTCGAACTCCCTTCTCCCTCTTCTCTCTCTTAATCTTTCGTCCATAGGTTTTTGTCATGTAAACAAAAGTTCAATAATAAGTAAGTTTAGGTTTGTTTTGATGAATGATTTCCTACATTTTCATAATATCAAACAACCCCTAAAGAAATTTATTTATTTTTATCTCTTTCTTCACTGTGTAGAAATAAAAATAGAAAATAGAAAATGGTATAATATGTGTTAAGGGACATAATGAATGAATCATTGAAACAACCTAAGATAATCAAATTTAAGAACGTATAAGAATTATATATAATTATTATTTGTGGTTTATTAAGTGAAGGATTTGTTGGTTTAATGTCTTTCCTCAATAAATATAGATGAAATGTTATTGCTATATTTAGGCGTGAAATCCATTGAAAGTGGTGTTTTCATTTCTAGTGCGTTGTGGCCTCTCAAGGAAATGTAATGATTAATGTTGAAATGAATTAAAATTTTGAAGTATGACTTCCAATTCTAGGTTTGACTAAAAAATGTTGTTCCAAAAAAGTTCTAGATTGAAAATCGTTTACATAAATTAACTTATATTGGTGGGAAAATAAAATTGAAAGAAAGTAAAATATTTTTTGTTTTGAAACAATAATTTATCTTGGTAGTGAAACAAAGTAAAACTAATGAAAAATATATTTTGTAATGAAACATTGTTAGGATCCTCTGAGCAACCAGAAAAATTGGGACACCAGAAATTTACATGGTTCGGTCAAGATCGACCTACGTCCACGGAGCACACCACAATTCACTTAAAAATCGCCGAAAAAAATACAATTCTCTCAGCTTCTCTCTTCCCCACACTCTCTTCTTCCTCTCTTTTCTTTTCTGTGTATATCAACTCTCCACAGCTCCTCTATTTATAGATAGCTGATAATCAATTACAATAAATCCAAATTGAGAATTTTCATTCATCTAAATTAAATGGCAGATAACAGCTTGCAATCTCCAACTTGCAATGCGTCTCCAGCTTAGCTCATGCGTCTCCAACTCAGTTCACACGTCTCCTGGCTCCAACACAACAATCTCCCACTTGGAGACAGAGACGCCTCCTTAACCAGTATCAGCATATGAATAAATGATGTGCACAAAATATGTCTTCAGGCATGAAGACCAACTAAGTTGAACACAACTTCAACTTCTCTGTAGTCACCACTTTAGTTAACATATCTGCCGGATTTCTGCTACCTTGGATTTTTTCAAGATGTTTCGCACTCTGACTATCACTTTACAAAACATTCCTCTCCTACTTTAATCCAAGTTTCGTTAACAAACCCTGAAGCCAAATCATATCTTTACTAGCTTTTGTCACTGCTACATACTCAGCTTCTGTAGTGGATAAAACAACAACCTTCTGTATCTGTGACATCCAACTAACAGCTGTTGTGCCAATAGTAAATATATACCTGGTGGTGTTTCTGCGATGATAATTTCACCTGCAAAATCAGCATCTACAAATCCTTTGATTTTCAAATTGCTTTTACTTAAACATAGGCACTTATCAATAGTGCCATGTAGATATCTCAAAATCCACTTCACTGCTTCCCAATGTGTCTTCCCTGGATTTGACATATATCTGCTAACAGCTCCTACTATTTGGCCAATATCTGGTCTGGTACCAACCATAGCATACATGAGACTTCCAGCGGCTGAGGCGTATGGTACCTTAGCCATAAAGTCTTTTTCTTCATCTATCTGGGGAGATTGATCCTTAGAGAGATGGAAGTGACCTGCCAATGGTGTATTTACAGCTTTGGCGCTGTTATGTTAAACCTCTGTAAAACACGGGTGATGTACTCTGACTGAGATAACTGCAACATTCCTTGTTGCTTATCTCTAAGGATCCGCATCCTAAGAATCTGCTCTGCAGGACCCAAGTCTTTCATATCAAATTCCTTTGACAATTGCTTTTTCAATTTTCTAATTTCTTTTATATCTGATCCTGTAACTAGCATATCATCAACACATAACAATAGGATAATATAGCTAGTACGATACCTCTTGAAGTAGCAATAGTGGTCGACATTGCACTTTTAAAAATTGTTCCTCTTCATATAGCTGTCAAATTTCTTGTACCACTGCCTAGGAGCTTGTTTGAGACCATACAAACTCTTCTTCAATTTACATTCAAGATTCTCTTTACCTTTTACCGAGAAACCTTCTTACTGTTGCATATATATTTCCTCATCAAGATCACCATGAAGAAATGTCGTCTTCACGTCCAACTGCTCAAGATGTAAACCCTCTTAGGCAACAATACTCAAAACAGATCTGATGGTTGTCAGCTTGACAATTGGTGCAAAAATATCAGTGTAGTCAATTCCTTCATTCTGTTCAAAACCTTTGACTACTAACCGAGCTTTATATCTCTTGGATCCATCATGCTTTTCTTTGATGGAGTCTTCTCACCATTGGGCAACTTAGCCAGTTCCCATGTTTTGTTGGAGTTAAGAGACTTCATCTCGTCTTTCATTGCAAGCTCCCGCTTACTCGAATCTCCTACCTGACATGCTTCAACATAACATTCATGTTCTCCTCCATCTGTAAGAAGCAAATGGTTCACATACCTCCTGTTTGGTACATGCTGCCGAGAAGATCTCCTAAACTCTGGTGCTGGAGTAGGAGGTGGTGGTGCAATAATCTACTCCACATGTTCCTCTGCCTGAGGATTCTCGGTATTCTACTGGGGATTCTCGGTGTTCTATTGACGTGTCCTTACACCTTCTAAAACATCATCCACATCTACAAAGGTTGTTTCAGACTCTATAAACTCTGTTGCGTGTCTATCTTTGTACATCACCTTTTCATAAAAAATCACATATCTCCTTCTGATCATCGTTTTGTTTTCATCATCCCAAATGCAATACCCATATTCATCTCCACCATAACTGATGAAAGTGCATTTTTGGGATTTCAGATCCAGCTTACTCTTGACATAATCATTGATATGTACATATGCAACACAACCAAAAACTTTCAAATGTGAAAGTCTTACCTCTTTATTGCTCCATACTTCTTATGGTAGACTATAGTCCAATGGTACTGATGGACTCTTGTTAATCAAATAAGCTGCTGTGTTGACTGCTTCAGCCCGAAACATTTTTCGCAAGCCTAACTACATATGCATGCTTTTGAATTTTTCTGTCAACGTTCTGTTCATCCGCTCGGCTACGCCGTTGTGTGAGGCGTACCTGACACAGTTCTTTCCATTCTGATACCATACTCATAGCAGAATTTCTTGAGCTCAGTGTCAACATACTCGCCACCTTTATCTGTTCTCGGCTTCTTAATTTTCAAACCAGTTTCGTTTTCTACCATTGCTTTACAAATTTTAAAAGCATAAAAAACATCAGATTTATATTTCAGGAAGTAAACCCATACCTTCCATGAATGATCATCGATAAATGGGTCGAAGTAATGCTTCCCACCTGTGGACGAAATGGTTGTTGGTCCGTATACATCTGAATGGACTAGCTCAAGTCTCTCCTTCTTTGGGATACTGATGTTTGTCTAGAAATTGATTCTCTTCTGTTTCCTAAATATGCAATCCTCACATGTGTCAATCTTCACCGACTGTAAATCACTTAACTTACCATTTGAGTGCATCACCCTGAGTCCTTTCTCACTCATGTGTCCAAGTCGTTGATGCCATATGTTGCTACCGTCATTTCCTGTAGCAACTATAATAAACGTGCATGCATTAGGAGTTACATAAAGAGTACCACTTTTCTTACCTCGTGCAATTGTCAATGCACCCTTCAAAATCTTCCATTCATCACCAATGAAAGTTGTGTTATATCCTTCATCTGCTAGTTGACCGACTGAGATCAAATTCTTCCTCAGGTCTGGAATATATCTGACATCTCTCAGTTTCCATACTAACCCATTCATTTTGATCTTCACTGTCTCCTTACTGGCAATGTCGCAAGGTTGATAATTGCCAAAATATACTTTACCAAAATTACCCAATGTATACTCCTCTAGGCAATCTCTGTTGCAAGTGGCATGGAATAAAGCTCTAGAGTCTAACACCCAAGACTCCTTTTTGCTCTCCAAAGAGTAGATCAACATATCATCATTTTCTGAAGCAACATTTGCTTCTATCTTCACCCTCGTCTCATATTTTTTCTTCAGACTTTTGCACTGGTTCTTGTAATGACCAGTTTTTCCATAGTCTCAGCACTCAATGATTTTTGTGCCCTAGGAACTTGCGTCCTAAGAACCTCTGAGATTTCTGGATTTAGACCGCCTGGGCCTAGATCTTTCGCGGTTGTTTGATCGTCCATGTCTTTTCCTATGCCTCAACTTTCCATGTTCAAGGCTGAACTCGAAGTGGAGCCATGATTTGATTGCATTCTGATTTCTTTCGTTAAAATCATGCTGACGACCTCATCGTATACAAGCTTTGACTTCCCTGCGGAGCTACTGATTGCAGTAACAATACCATTCCAACTTTCGGATAATTGACTGAGAATCAGTAGGGCACGAATCTCACTATCAAATGTTATCCCAATGGAGGCGAGTTGATCCAAAAACTCGTTGAATTTATTCAAATGCCTGCTAAAACTTTCACCTACAGACATGGTTAAGTAAATAATATTTTCATAAGATGTACCTTATTAGTGGCTGATGGCTGCTCGTACATATTAGAAAGCGCATCCATCAAAGACTTGGTGGATGATGTATGCTTTATATTGAATGCCACTGACTTTGACATTGTCATTCTAATGGCTCCGAGAGCTTTTTGATCAAACAACTCCTACTCGTTCTCATTCATAGATGCTGGCTTACCCTTCAATGGTAAGTGCAACTCCTTCCCAAACAAATAATCTTTAATCTGCATCTTTCAGAAACCGAAATTGTTGTCGTTCATCATTTCGATCTTTGAGCTCTTTTCATTCAGTATCTCGATTCGCTAATCTAGAGATGGAATTAGCTCACATGGATAGCTCGGTTGGATCCAGAATGGTCGAAAACCTTAGAAATAGTTCAAGTCGTTCGAAAAACGGACCCAAAATAACTTCGAAAAGCCAGTCAAAGTTCAGGTCAAACTTGGTCAACGATGCTGACATGGCACTGCGGGGCCTACTTTGCTGACATGGAAGGTGCTGACGTGGCACCATGGGCCCACTTGCTGACATGGTAGTGCTGATGTGTCACTGAGGGGCCCACCCATTGGCGTGGCACTGGGGCCCACCTACTGACGTAGACGGGTTTGGATTGGGCATCGGGTTGGTCCGGGTTAGATACAGATCCAAGTCAGGTGCAGATCGGGTCTGGAGCGGGCTTTCGGTTCAGGTCTAGGATTGCCTGGTCGGGTCGAGGCGGCCAGGAGAGAAAGACGCGTGGTTCGCGTGCGGGGCGCGTGACGGCGCGTGACAAGGCGTACCGCTCCGACAAAGCGTGTGTAGGTGCGTGTGCGGTTGTCTGAACTCCTTTCAAGCTCTGACTTGCATTGTTGGCTTCGTCTTGGTGAGGTGAACGTGATGGTGACCTCAAAATTCAATTTCGAGCCACTGGACAGAGCTTTGATTTCAGTGAAATACTCAAATCTGGCTTTTCTGCTCCAACCGAGCTTTAATACCATTTGTTAGGACCTTGTGAGCAATGAGAAAAATTGGGACACTAGAAATTTATGTGGTTCGGTCAAGATCGACTTACATCTACAGAACACACCACAATTCACTTAAAAACCACCGGAAAAATACAATTCTCTCAGCTTCTCTCTTCCTCTTTTTTCTTCTCTGTATATATCAACTCTTCATAACTCCTCTATTTATAGGTAACTGATAATCAATTACAATAAATCCAAATTGAGAATTTTCATTCATCTAAATTAAATGGCAGATAACAGCTTGCAACGCGTCTCTAGCTCAGCTCATGCGTCTCCTGACTCCAGCACAACAAACATTTGTTGTGAAATCATCCATTTTCTATTGTAATTTTATTTTTCAAAAACATAATTGTGTATTCAAATTTGAATGAGAATTGTAAATGTAATATTGTATTTTTTAAAGCATAAAATTACAATATTATGAGAAAAATCTCTTGCCAACTATAGGGAATTATCTTTCTAATTTTTAAATCAAACCAGCTGCGGCCTTGCGGTCTGCTAGTGCTATAGGTACCGGAGGTGTGTTCACTTTCTCGTGAGCTTCCCAATCATGGCCACTCCAGGACGGGAGAGCCACTGTGACTGTAACCAAACACCCCGTCAACTGGCCAAGCAACACTGCTAGTACTAAAAAAATCCCCACAGCTGTCAGCTCAAGCTTCATAGTTCATAGTGATCCGCTCCCGTAGGCGACGTTCCGACTTCTGAGGGCAGTTCGAAGCCAAAATACAAATGGGATTATCAGCACGCATGGCCCTTCGCACCTCCCTGCTGCTTTCTGGTTCTTCGCGCGTTGCTTCTTCGCACCTCAGTGCCCCTCCCCTCTCTCGCCAGGTGATAATCGATTCTTTCACTCCCAATTTCTCACTCTATAACCCTTCCACTCCGGCACGCACATCATCACTCTATATCTCCTCCACTCCTCTTGATGATTTTTTTATTGTTATTTTTCCCTGTGCGATTTTACTGCGAGTTTGATTCCTTATGTGAATTTCGGTTTTAATCATGCAAATGTATTAATATTCTGCATATTATATTTTATTTAGTACTGTGACTCTTAATTTTTAAATGTAATCCATCCAAGCTTTTCTATCTCATTTATTTTATTGCGATTGATGGGTGATAAGAAATATGGTGAATATGAATTTGCCTATTGGTAAAAGTAGGTTTGCTTGGGTCCTGAGAAAATGTACAACAACAACAACAACAAAATCAAGCCTCAAGTCCCACTAGGTGGGGTCAGTTATATGAATCATTTTCCACCAATTTATGCGACCATTTATTTTGACAAATTTACGGCTATTAAATCCTTACTCAGTATCTCATTTCAAGTTATTTTAGGCCTACCTTGACCCCTTCTACTGCAGCTAACTGACTCTTACTCACTGGCGCATTATGTGACCTACGTCGCAAGTGCCCAAACCATCTGAGTCGTCCTTCCCTTATCTTATCTTTTATAAGAGCTACACCTAACTTACCGCGAATATGTTCATTTCTTAATTTATCTTTTAGTGTTATACCACTCATCCATTTAAGCATTCTCATCTTGACAACTTTTACTTTTTGGATATTCTATT
The DNA here is from genome assembly GCF_029873635.1 of Malania oleifera. Taxonomy (NCBI): domain Eukaryota; kingdom Viridiplantae; phylum Streptophyta; class Magnoliopsida; order Santalales; family Ximeniaceae; genus Malania; species Malania oleifera. Next base: position 3,108,609 of record NC_080428.1, read on the forward strand.
TCTTTGTAGTCCAACATTTTGATTCATATAACATAGCTTGTCTAATAGCCATCCTACAAAACCTCCCTTTTAATTTTAAGGGTATAAAAGTGCTTTTCCTCCATTCATATGATTTTTTCTTAGTTTTTATAATTATGTTAAATGAATTAGTTAATCATATAATTCCATTATCACCTAAGCATTTCCAAACTTCAATTGGAGTGTTATCCGGTCCTATAGTTTTTCAATTTTAAATCTTTTTTAGTGCAAACTTAACTTTGTTAACTCTAATTTTGCGAATAAATCTCATATTTTTAGTCTTTTACTGTTTTGTCAATTATAAGTTTAAGCTTTTTATTTGGTTTTCATTAAACAGCTTACTGAAGTAATTTCACCATATTTCTTTTATGTCTTCTTCCTTAACCAAGACAATATCATCCTCACTTTTTATACATTTTACGTTACCTAATGCCTTACGCTTTCTTTCTCTAGCTCTAGAAAGTTTAAAGACATCTCTTTCCCCATCTTTGGTATCTAATCTAGCATACAACTTATTAAACGATCTATGTTTAGTTTCACTAACCGCATTTTTGCATCTTTTCTCGCCTCTTTATACTTTTCAAAGTTGTCCATGTTTCTACATTTTTGCCATGTTTTATACTACATTCTTTTTGTCTTTACGGCTATTTGGACATTTTTATCCCGCTACCAACTTTCTTTGCTACTCGAGAATCTTCTCCTTAATTCACTTAAAATCTCTTTTGCTATCTTTTTTAATAGAGCTAGCTATCCTACTCCAAAGAGTATTTGTATCTATCTTATCATCTATAGTCCAATCACCATCTTCCACCATGTAGTTCTCTTACACTGGTTTATTTTATCCTTTCTCTTCTATTTTTTAATACATATATATCTAACATTAGGACTTTGTTGTGTGCTTAAGCTTTCACTTGGAATAATTTTACAATCCTTGCATGATAAATGATCTACTCTCCTAGTTGAGAAAAAAAATTATTTGACTTTTATTTTGTCCACTTTTAAAGGTTATTTAAATGTTCTTCTCTCTTCTCAAAGCAAGTATTCATTGTAATAAAATCATATGACATAGCGAAGTCTAAGATCATCTCCTTAGGCTCATTTTTGTGTCCATATCCATGTCCTCCTTGTATATTCTTATAACCTTTATTTCCCCTTCCAACGTGTCCATTTAGATCACCTCTTATGAATATTTTTTAGTCCCTGATATGCCTTGCATAATACTATTCATATCTTCTAAAAATTGTCTCTTAACATTTTCTGCTGAGCCCAGTTGAGGAGCATAAGTACTAATAATATTTATTATCTCTTGGCCTAAGACCATCTTGTTTTTTATAATTCTATCCCCTACTCTATTTACATATACAATGCTATCTTTTAAGTTTTTGTCTATATTCTTATGTTTTTCTTTTCTAGTGTACCAAAGTTTAAATCCTGATTTATCAAATTTTCTAGCTTTCTCCCCCACCCACTTAGTTTCTTGAAGGTAGATTATATTAATTTTTATTTTAATCATTGTGTCCACAATTTCAATGCTTTTACTTGTAAGGTCCTGAGAAAATGTATGAAACAAAAATCAGAAAGAGAAATAATTTTAAATCTTATACTTTTGTTCACTTTCAATTTTCGAAGCTTCAATTAAGCTAGCTAGTTACTATAGGCTTTCTTGGTTGCAGATTTTTGCTTTTCTAGGTCTTAATTATGAGGAGTTTAAAATGCATCATTTTATTCTTTTTGATGTGAAACCTTGACCCCAACTCACACAAGCCCTTTCAACCCCCCCTCCCAAAAATAAAATAAAAATAGAGGAAAAGTAGAACCCAACTTTTCATGCTACATGAGGACTAATTTATCATATATCTACACTCCTTGTCAGTTGTTGGTAAATTTCAATGGCAACCAAACACAGCAAGAAACATGTCTTCAAGTGATTGATGATTGAACTTTATCTACTATTTATTGGTAGGTGAAATTGTCTCTACAGTTACAGAGGAGGGTCATCATAGTGTGCGCGGCCTTACCCCCATGGTTATCAAAATCTTGATTCGGATGGTGCAATTCTATGACTATGATCCAAACTTGCTTAATCGACCTAGATCTCAAGTGGAATCTTAATAAAGTAGGATCCCAGTAGAATCTTATCTGGATCGTTAGAATCTTAAGATCGCGATCCTACTTGCAATCCAACCTATCCCTCTTTTGCAATGGAATATGGAATTTTCCTATTTGGGATTTTAAAGAAAAAGGGCCAATATATATTTTTATTGGCCCAAAAACTTCATTTTTGCAATTGACACAAAATTTGGTCTAGTTGGCTCAAATGCATCAAAACTTGGGCAACATAATGAGCATGTTCTATGATTTGTTGGATCCAAGTCAAGAGAGCAGCTGAGTATCTCTTGAAAGCTAACTTCCTTCAAAATTGAAAGCTCTCTAAGAGCTTAGAGTTCTTGACAGACAGATCCTTGGTTGTCTTCAGTAGGTTTGGACTGTTCCTTCCTCCAGCAACAGTAGAGGCTTGCTGAGAGCTTTGAGATCAGCAAAGATCTTCAACAAATAGGGAGTTGCAAAGTCAGGCTAAGAGCTTAAAGTTGTAAGCCTGTAGCAGTTATGCATTATCTTTGTAGTTCCTTTTACCTTTCTTTTTTCCCTTCTTATTATCAACAAGCCAGAGACCTATCTTTTTTCCCAAAGCAGAGAGCGTATAGCTTTCTTTTTCCTCCTCTTTTCTTTGTGACTAACAAAAAGTTCTTCCCCTTCTATTGTTTCCTTCTTCTCCTTCTTATGATCTGATGACAAAACTACAGAAACTGAGAAATTTACATCTGTTCATTGAATTAATATTAGCAATTTCTTCTTCCTTCTTCTCTTCTTTGTTTTTTTTTTCCTTTTATTTTTAATTATAATCATTAAATAAGCTAGCAACAGTCTGCCCTTTGTAGAGCACTTTGCAGTTCAGGCTATTTAGATTTTTTATAGGGTCAAAGTTGTTGAAGGTAAAACCTGCTAGGTGCTAGCTAGTGAGCTAGCTACATTCTTGAAATTTCTTAAACTTACTACCAAGTTTTTAGGATTATTTTGTTCAGAGTTGTCATAAATTGCCAAATATTTAAAATTTTAATTTATTTTGGATTGTAAGTAAAATCTTACAATCCAAGATCTGATCCTATGATTTGATCCTGTGCAAGGTCTTAAATTTCAACTTCGACTTAAATTTCAAAGCTCTAAAAGTACGGAAATTTCGATTTCGATGTCAATTTGAGACAATAATGGAAATCAGCAGTAGATCATGGACTTCCTTTATGAAACTTTTGAAATGGATAATAGATGTAATAAGTAATAACATAAGTTTTAGGACTAATATATTACAAATTAAATACATCTATGCTGTGTATAAGGTGGAAAAGTTGTAATATAATTTGTGTATAAGATAATGTGCATTAAAATTATTCAGCTAATACAAATGAAATTTCTAAATCATTTAAATATTATTTATTATACAAATAATGATAATTTAGACATGAAGCTTAGATAAAAAAATGTTGTTGCTAGTTTCTTTTTTCATATAATTTCAAAATCCATTGTAATAATCTTTTTGTTTCAATGAAAAAATAACATAAATTAAGAGAGAAATTTCACTTTGCTCCTATATCTCTCATTTGAATTCCGAGCAAATTTTGTTCTACAGTTAAAATTTCGACAAGTTTTGCTAAAATTTTGAGATTTTGATAAATTTTGAATGATTCGTTGAAATTTCGACTGAAATTATGTAAAACGGAAATCAACTGCCATTTCAATTTCGAGGGTGATGGAAATCAGAAATTTCAACAGAAATTTTGACAATTTTTTAGGAATTTAAGATAATGATCCTGCAGACCCTTCCAACAATCCTCTGTAGAATCCAGAATCTAACTACCTTGTGTATCTCTGCTTTTATGTTGAGAGGCTGTTTCCTTGGATTCGATCTTGTGACCAACTAGTCACAAAGGAGTAACCTTACCGTTGATCCAAGGCCCACCCTCTAGCTACTGTACTAAAATAATGAAGAAATAATCAACAGACTTATTGAAGGGTGAATTCTCTACTACCTAGCTAGTTTAAGTGTGGTTTCAATACATGAGAAAGGATGCAAAGTAACATAAAGAAAATTATTTTGTTCTCATCTCAAATCTCTTGGATACCCAATGCTTCTCTTCTCAAATTTCTTGGCAACCCGATGAATTTTTAACAACTTCTGGCTGATAATATAAATTCTTGCTGTGAAGGTAAACTAGTTTCATAGAAAAATTATTTTTCAATATTTAGTGTAATGATAGTGCATTTAAAAAATGATTCTGGTTGTCAGATAAGCATGGAGGCACAAAGTGTTGCTACTCAGCTAAGTAAATCTGGTTTATTACGAACCCAGGGCCTTGTAGGAGGTAAATGGACTGAAGCATATGATGGAAAGACCATAAAGGTGCGGAACGAACTATCTTTTTTTCTGCCCCACTTATTGTATTATAGTTATTGTTATTTTCTTGTGATGTTCGGTTATGTTGATAGAATATTAGAATGAGTAGTTTTAGGCTTGATGCTGCATAATGGGGCTGCAAGCCTGTTTTATACTGTAAATTAATTTGTGAGTGGGAAGGAAATGATCCCTAAAACTTCATTTTCGTGCTCAATTTTTTTTTGGGATATTAAACTCAACAAAGCTTCAATTTTTAAGAAGAATATATTAATAAAAGAATGTTCATGAATAAGAAAGCTTTCTAAAAGGAACAAAACTACAAAAGGAAAAACATAGAAAAAAAAAAAAAACAAAACAGCAATACAATCACGCTGAACATCCTGAAAAGACAAACCCTTGAAACAGCCAGTAGCAGCAGCCCATAATGAAGTCAGGTACTAAATCTTATCCCAAACCAAAGAACAAGAAATCTTCTTTCCATTGAAAATACAGGTGCTCCTATCTTCCCAAACATGCAAAAACAACCAATATCTCCAAAGGGTTGATCTCTCTTTACTCCTTTCGAAACTTGAAAAGAAATGGCCAACATATCTTCTAGGACCTCTACTGACATTGGACCAACCCAAATTTCCCTAATAGCACTGAAGGTCCGTATTAAATCCTCTAGGTAAAGGGAACCATAGTTATCTGGTCCCCGCCCCCCTCCCGAACTGTGATTCGGATCACATTTACCAATTCGAGGGTCAATGGCATTCTAGATCGATGGGGGTCAAGACCTAGATAGCCAAAATTGGTGACCCCAATTTTGAGAAGAACTTTGCAAAGCATGTAATGATGACTTGAAGAGAGAAGAGGGCCGCAAAGCCTATGATGATGGTAAGAGAAGTGGGCTTTGAAGCTTGGGACGGGGAGAGAAGGGGGCTGCTTGCTGGGTGAGACTCTGCGAGGGTTTCCTGCTGTGCAATGGTGGATGGAGACTTCACGAGGGGTTCCTGCTGATGGATGATGGATTTGAACCAGTAGAGAGAGCTCGAGCTCTTTGTCCAAAAAGTTTATCCCTCACCCCCTTTTTTGCGCGGTCTATTGTTAAAAAAATTAACATATTAATTTACATTAAAAGAAATAAATTAATTTACTAACTAATTGTTGTTTCTTTATAATTTATATTATTTAATTGAACTAGAAAAATGGGAATGTTTTTCTATATTCTATATTCCGTTAAGTAAATAATTGAAAACTTACTGCAATTCAGCATAGCGTACCGACTAATCAACCCAAATAAGTGGTTCAAACATACCACGATCCAAAATAGCATCCCCTCCCCTTCTTTCCAAAAAAAAAAAAAAAAAAAAAAGGAGAAACGTGCTCCTCTTAAATGTACCCATTTTCATACATGTAACTTGACCTAAAATGCACCTGGTTCTAAGGAACTATGAAAAGAACAATGCAAAAACAAAGGAGAGGAAGATTTAGAAGTATCAAAACAAAGAATGCATACATCAAGGGATAGAGCCTTAGCTGGCCTTCAACTTTGCAACATATTGGTAGTATTAACTCTATTAAGAACCAATCAAATAAAACCCTTTATTTTAAAGGGAACTTTGGCCTTTCAGACTCTTATGATATAGAGAATAATACAAATTTTCCTCGATTAAAAACTCAAAAGAAAGATTTACAAGAAAAATCCCCGAAGACTCCAAACTCCACTTTCTCAATCACTTTCAAATCCTTCCCTAAAGGATTAACTAACTATAACCCCATCCCCTCAAGGAGTTCTTGAGGGACCCGGTTGTCCCTCTCACTCCCCAAAGAGTTGATGGGTAAGATTCCCCCTTACTAGATAACTCTCTTTAGTATAAGTTATTACTTATTATCAGCAGTTTCAAGAATATTAGGAATGACAAAATACCTTTCTGCGAATCCAAGTCCCCTTTGTTATCCTTGTTTGATTCAGTCTCAGCCTTACCCACATTCATTTTGGAATCACCGAATCAGACGCATCAAAGACAACAATAGGACAACGTTCCAAATGAGAACCAAAGGCCAAAGAACCCACTTCAATGACATTTTCTATTTGGTTTTCTGTATTCTTTAAATGGCAAAAACTGACCTGTGCTTGTTTAGAGGAGCTTCTAGATCCTTCGTCCCCCACTTCCTTCTGCCCAAGCAAAACATCATCTGCCACAGATAAAAAGCCGTCTGCAGATCCTTCACTAAATATATGAGAACTTAAAATACTCATTCTCGTCAACTAGACCGTATGCTTGGGAAAATTTGTCTCTATAACTTTGTTATATAGGGAATACCTCTTTATAATTATATTATATATAGGGAATGTCTTCAGCTAATTCTAGAAGGAAATGATTGTAGAGAGTGAGTGTGGTTTTTATGAGTTCCCCCAAGAGAAATTTGTGTTTTTGTTATGATTAGGGAAGGCCTTATGCTAAATCTAGATAGGAATGATTGGAGTATGTGTAGACTATCTTGTTTTGTTTTTTGTTTTTATTTTTATTTTATTATTTTTATTTTTATTTATTTTTATCTTTTATTTTTAAATTTTTGGTTGGTGGGAGGCGAGGGCCTCTAGTCAAAAAAAAAATAAAAAAAATTGGTATAGTGGCACAAATACTAGTTTTTTCCCCCCTTTTGTTGCTTGTTTCATGAAAGAAAAAATTTCTGCAAAGAAATAGAAAAAAATAAATGTTGCAAAGTAAACATCCTTGGTTAAAATAGGGCTACCATTTGTTCTATAGGATGTAATTATATAGCAACAAATTTAATGGATGCTGAAGATCTGTCTGAAAATAGGCCTGCCGTAAGTAACTAGGGTCTGAAATTGGGGTCTTATTGGTCAAATGGTTGAAAAAGAGCGACAGAAACTTGCATACCTGGGAGCTGCTGTAATTATATATTTACAGTTTATTTTTTTCTTTTTTTTTGGGGGGGGGGGGGGGTAGCAGTTGGAGGGCGAGGCTTTTTTTTTTTGTGAAAGAATAATTTATTAAGAGAAGTAAATAACAGTACAAATGAGGAAAGGAAAACATCTGAAGGAGAAAACACAATAAGAAATAAAATACAAAAAAATCCAGTGAAATGGGATAGAAAGCATATATTTAGATGTTGGTATCCTTTTTGGTATCATTTACCTTATTAATTTTAAGTTGTTGTTTATTCATTTTTGTGCTTTGCTACAGTATGCTGTCACTTCTAACACCACTGGAATTTGCATGTCATGGCAGGTTAACAACCCTGCTACTGGTGACGTTATAGCAAATGTCCCATGCATGGGTGGGAGGGAAACAAATGATGCAATATCATCAGCTTATGAGGCATTCAATTGTATGGGACACGATACCAGTCTATCCTGATTGTGTGGTTTTCTGGGATATGCATTCTTTTTTTCTTTTGCATGTTTGGTTGAATTAGCATATGGAGATCTTGCTTCTAATTGCTTATGAGAATGATACTGCTTTTTTGTCTGGTGAATTTTGTAATACAGTCATTATATTCTATTTTGCTGCGCATGGTATTTTTCACATGTTAGATTGAGGTCTGAGGACTGCCTTGAAATGATTGGGCATTAAACTTCACCTTATCTGTTTGACAACAAAAGAAGAGATTTTATTAATAAGAAAAGAATTTACAAAGAGGAGCATAAAATTATGGAATAAACTGGAAGAAATAAACTAAGAAACAAATAATGACTAAAAAAGTCAGAGCAAAAGATTCCTCCAATCTTGCTGAACCTCCAAAAAGCTAACTCCCTTAAAGCATCCAAAACCAACACAGTATGAAGAGGCCAGGTTTTGAATCTTCTCCTATTGCAGCTTCCAATTCAATTTTTTCCTGAAAAAATCAGTGCATTACACTCCAACCATAATCCCCACAACATTGCAAAAATGCGGCATTTCCAAAGTGCAGCCCTCTCCTTCCTTCTTCCAAAATCCTCAAAAGAAATAGGCAACATTCCTTCCATTGACATTAGGCAAACCCAAGTTTCTCCCATCATACCAAATAATTTATTCCAGATTCTCCAAGCATAATTACAGTGTAAAAACAGATGAGATGTTTCAGAATTCAAATAACAGAGCATACAAACATCTGGAGATAAAGCCTTCAATGTTCTCTTGGTCTGCAACAGGTCATTAGTATTGACCTTATTAAGCACCGTCAGCCAAATAAAAGCCTAAATTTCTGGGGGAGCTTTGGCCTTCCAAGTAGACGAATATAGAGGAAAACAAGAACTGGAATGGGCCAAAAACTCAAAAATAATTTACAACAACAAGCTTTGGCCTTAAACTATACCTTATTTTATATATGTATTTATTTATGCCTGTTATTATTATTATTACTTATCAATGGTAATGTAGCTCCTTTGCGACTGGTTGGTCATGGGTTCGAGCCCAAGGAAACAGCCTCTCTGCATAAAAGTAGGGGTAAAACTATGTACCCGTGACAATCCGCTCCCTACCCTTACAAGCGGAAGCCTTGTGGCCTAGGGACACCCCTTATTTTTTTTTTTTTTTGTTATTCCTGTTGGCACGATGCTTTTGCGGTCACACAGTTCATGTAGTGGCAAAAGACACACTAGCTGTTGATGGATAAAGGGTGAAAATTTAAAATCAATGTTCACAAATTGTATATTATGTTTGGTAGTGAGGAGTTGTATTATAGTTTGCAGAGGATACTGGTCACTAGATTTAGCGGATCGTCAATTCCAATTTTTAGAAGCCTTTGGGACCATATGATTGTTTTATGCCAATATGCTTTTGAAGCAGCTTCATGCATATGTGGTCATGGACCTCATGGTTGGCATGCTATAGGCTATATGAGAAAAATTCTTAAAATAAAGACTGAACTGTTTTCAGTTTCAAACATCCTGCTTCCAAGCTGAATTTAAAAAGAAACAATTTCTTGCTTCTTTTGGCTATGTCCACAACTCCACATAATTATATATATTTTTCCCTAACCTTTGGTCCTTGGTCTTTAAATGGTTTAAAGGGGCCATCTTCCTAGAGCCATGTGAGCAAGACAGTGATGAGTGACCTATTTTTAATGAGTGATATAATTTTGCGATGTTTTGTATGTCGACATACAGTACTTTATTTTTAGGAACATATAATTGTTTTAAATTTGGAAAATAGATTTTAAAGCCTTATAATTTTATGCATTGTAATCAATTTTGGGAAATTGCTCTGAGTTCTGAATTGAGACTTTGATTTTTAAGGTTTAATTCCTTTGTGTGCATTGGGCATGTGTCTGCACCAGCCTGGCACAATCTACAGTACTAGTTGAGAATTACCCCTCTTCCTCCCCACTGCCCCCTCCCACTTCCCCTCTGCATCCCAATTTTGAATATAATTTTCTCAAACTTAACGTAAACTCTTTTTAAGTTATTCTTTTCTTGTTGCAATTACACCAAAAGAAGGAGAAAGAATAATAATAAACGGGAAAAACCTTGTACACCTAATACTTGTGGATTAAGTTGTACTCTTGATGGTCAGTTGGATCAAAAATTGAATTAATGGGTGGGACATCTGCCTTGGTTTTATTACATTTTGAATAGGCTTGAGCCCTCAGCCTAGACTTTGTGTTAGATAATTTTTAAGGCTCTCCCCATTTGTGACTCTAATTGGTTATTAAGATTTGTTTCATCATAAATTTTGTAGTCATTTTTATTCAATTTTATTCACATTATATGTACTCGAAATAAACATCCATTTTTAAAAAATTTCTGTGTCTATCACATGTAACTCGCTCAGAGTGCTTAGTCTATTCTTTATATTTTACTTCATCTTTGTTAGGGCTGAAATTTAGGTGGGTCTGATTTGAATTGAAGGCCGCTTACGCTCTACACTGAGAGCCAAAGTGGCTTCCAAAGTTCAACTGAGGCCAAAGGTTAGGCCATCTTTTCACGTTGGCTAACTAACTATATTTCATCTCTTTTACGTGGTTGTTAAGACTTTCTTGATAATATTTATTAAACAAATATACCATGAGAGAAATTGTTTAACATAAGGCATCAAGACATAAGCTTTTTGAGCAAGGAAAAAATGAACTATAACTGAATGACTTGCACAATGTAGATAATATGCTACTCTTGTATAATGCAGATAATTTGGTTACATTGAAATCAATTGAGTTATTTTTTTTATAATTATTTTCAATTTAAAATATTAAATATACGAAATGTAATCTTTTTAATTGCATCAATTTGAGTAATGACATCCATTCCCATGTTATAACTAGTAGCTTTTGTGGTCCAAGATTGTGGACTTTTGACTTGAAACCGTGGACTGTTTTAAGCTCGGTATATTGGAGATTTTGTAAGAAAGCATGCAAACTCTCACACAGTTTTATATGTAATTTCAAGTGCATATATACAATTTCTAATATATTTGTGTATGTTGGGTTTATATGGATATAAATGGGATTATAATTGAAGTTGTTTTCTACAACATTTTTTCTCTTATATTTTTGGTATATTTTATATCAATAATCAATTTTATGGTGCTTCTCTTGTAATACTGAATTCTTAGGATGCCCAGACTGCTGACTTCTAAGATATAGAGAGCTACTGCAAGTACCATTTTTTTTTTTAATTTATAAAAATGGATGTTAAAGTCGAAGTCTCTTTAACTAAAACTATCTTTTTGCTCTTGTAGAATCTGTTGCAACACGAGCTCTGTTTTCTGTTTCAAGATCTCCTTGGTTGTATCGGTCATTGTTGTCCATTTGTGATTCTATGAACTGTTTATTTTGTGGTACGAGTAAAAGGGAGGTGACACTTAGTTACAGGAACCTCTTGACTAGGTGATGCTTCCATATTATAACCTTAATTTTGTGTTTCTTACATCACTAACCTTGCTTCCATCAGTATAAACCTGAAAATACTTTTAGTGGCCCATGTGCTAGGGACAGAGTTTATTATTTTCAACTAAATGAAGATGAAGTTGTGATGCAATTCTGCAACTCTTTTGGCTTTGTTATGTGAAAAAAAATGTTTTTTTTTTGGTGTAATATTAATTATATTATGGGGTTATAATTAATATTGCGGTATTTTTAATTAAATGAAGATGAAGTTACCATGCAGTTTTGCAACTTCTTAGGCTTTATTATGTGAAAATATTGGTTTTTTTGGGTGTTATAATTAAATATATTATGGTTTTTTTTTGTTATGTAGTGTTATATTATGGGGTTGGTCTCTTGATGCTGGGCTTATGACAAAGTGAAGATGTTCCATCTATCTATTGTCAGGGGATGATGTTTCATGTTAGTATGAAGAAAACCTCTATGGAAGCAAGTCCAGATTGACCTTCCATTTGAGGCTAGAGAAACTTGGAGGAGAGTCATTTGTGATTATTTGCGAGGAGAATCAGATTCTGATCAGTGGGATAAAATTCCATTGTTGGCAATTCGGTGGATTATTCAAAGTGTCGTCCTGATTTGGGCATTTTGAGTAGCTTTGTTTGCAGGAAAAAGTTTGGTTGGTTTGAGTATCTGGTGGGTGATGGCTATTAGACCAACTTGAGCTGGAAATTTTCTGTAAGTGGGTTGTTCTGTGTGTGTGTGTGTGTGTGTGTGTGGGGGGGGGGGGGGGGGTCGCAAGGGCAGCGGGGGTCAAGGATCCCAGAATCGAAGGGAGTTCAACCTAAATATTGAAATGATGTTCTGATGGGGTTGGATAATTTGAGGAAGGAGGATAAGCTGTTGTTCTGTGCTTCATGTGGTGGAAAAATGGCTTCTTCTGGGGATCAGTTTCCTAAACTGGGGACAGAGATTAGCATGTATTTGGATCCCTTGATGGATAGAAAGGAGGAGGTTGCGGTGCTGTAGAATTTAGACTTAGCTAGTTTACAAGGGAGAAGGGAGGAGAAGGGCTGGTAACAAGTGATGGGCTATACAGGGCCTGGTTTCTAAATGAGGGTCCAGGTGTACGGGTGATTCTGGACTTGCTGTGTACAAAATTTCTAACTTAAAGGACTGAATGAAGGGGGCTTAAGGGAGTTGTGCGGATTTTAGGCTTTCAAAAGGAATCAGATATGTTTAATGGGCAGGCCCAAGATATGAGTAAGCCATTAAATCTGGCCCAAAATACGAGTAAGCCTCCAGCTCAAAAGTTGCAGACAAACAAGGTGGTCCCTCAGGCTTTGCAGTAAAATGGTAAATCAAATTCTCCAAGAGAGGTTCTTTGGAAATCAGAGGAGGTGTTGGGTACATCTTCTTCACAAGCAGGGGACAATGGAGCCGTGAGTTCTGGTAGGCAGGGGTTGGGAAAAGACTGGCTCAGGTAAAACTAATTCTGGGATTTCAGCAACTGTCTCTACTTCCTTGGGGGTGAGAAATGTGGTCATGATGAGAGACTGGCTGATGTGCATCCTTTGGTATCTATTGATGAGGATGTTGAGGCTTAGGTAATTGTTAGCATGATGCTCAGGCTAATCTTGTAGTTGTGGGGATGATTGTAGTGTTGAGGGAAATCGTTGTCACAAGGCTAGGGGCAGTAAGGTTTATTATTGGCGGACAGCTAGGTAGGTGGACGTCGACAGTCAGAAGAGGAGATTTATCTACAAAGGCAAGGATAGAAAATATTTGGGAGATATGTTGGAGAATGAAAGTAATGTTTCCAGTGAGTTTGCCTATGATGTTGGTTTGTTATTGGATGAATTTTGGGAATGGTATGGGTATGGGCCCGAGTCATCTGATGTTCAATCGATCATATCTACCACCATCTCCGATGCGATTTTGCCTATTCCTATGGAGGAATTTAATGAAAAGGATGTAGAAGCACAAATGCACAATAACTATTGGGTAAGATGGGATTATGGATGTATGTTCCTGGAAGAAATGACATTCCCTTGGATGATGACACAAGGATGGTGAAGAAAGGCAAGTGGGAATTAGAAAACTTGCAATGTTCAGTGAATTACGATGGTAGAAGTTTAAAAAATGGTTTTCTTAATTAGATGCATTTAGTTCTTTTTCCTTTTTATTTGTTTCTTTTCGTTCTTTTTTTTGGCTATTTATCTTTTTTTTTTGAGGATTTCTCATCCTCTCCTAAGTTGTGATTCTCTTTATTCATCTTCCTAAATATGATTCTAAAAAATGTTATGGGGTTATACATTTCTTTGAAAATGTTATATATTAGTTTATATTTTGTAGTTTTATATATGTTTGCCTATATTTTGTATAATTTACATGGACACTTCTTGAAAGATTCAAGTCTTTGACTCTTTTACATCTCTCTACTTCCCTATGTCTGTACTCTCACTCTCTCTTGCTCCCATTTCATATAACTAGGAGCTGACATGGAGAGTGAGTAGACTTGCTAGTTCTTAGGATTTGACTTTATTTATTAAAGTTCTGTAAATTTTAATGTAGAAAAACAGAAATATGCTTTACTTTTTTTTTTTTTTAAATTTTTTACCCATCCAATATTAGTAAAAGGTGTGGTGCTTTATATTCTTAATATGCTTAAACTTTAGCTTTGATTATGTATACATGGGGATGCAAGCATATCAAACATTACTTGAGGCTATTATTTCCATTATTCATTGTTCTGGGTATGGAATATATCTAAATTATTTTATTAATATAACATTTTTACAATTTATTTTTGAAGCTTGGAGCAAAATCACTGCCACTGAAAGAAGCAAATGCCTACGAAAATGGTACGAGGAGTTTGTAATGTTATTTAGTAAATTATATTTTCTCTTTTATATTTTCAAAATTGACCTCATTATACTTTTGCAAACTTGATTGCACTACGTGCATTGTCTTGGGAATTTGGTAATGGTTGAGTACTACTTGAGAATCACAATAGAATTCCATGACCATAAGGATCATGATCATTTTGATTTGCAGAACGAAAGCTCACAAGGCGACAAGGCTCCAATAAGACCTACATCACCATACTCATGCAAATGTATTGTAAAGATCCATTCAGTGGCTTATGCATAATTGGGAAACTCTTGTACCAACTAGAATGGACTCTTGTACCAACTAGAATGTTCCAAACAACAAACCAAGCTTTAAGTCCCACTACATGTGGTTGTGGTCGATTACATGAATAATTTTTTGCCAATTGGCATGATCATGGACAATTTCCTCCGACAATTTAAGGACTATTAAATCCTTACTCACTATCTCATTCTAGGTTGTTTTAGGTCTACCTAGCCTTCTATTGTCACTATCAATAACTAGATCACTCCTTACTGATGCACTATGTGGACTATGTTGCAGCTGCCCAAACCTTCGAAATTGCCCCTCCCTTATCTTATCTTCTACAGGTGATATGCCTAACTTGCATTCCTTAATTTATCTTCTAACATTGTACGTCTCTTCCACCTTAGTGTTCTTATTTTGGAAACTTTTAATTTTTGGATATGTTGTTTCTTAGTTGCCCAACATGTTGATCCATACAACATAGCTTATCTTATAGCTGCCTTACAATATTTTCCTTTTAATTTTAAGGATATTCTACAATCACAGAAGAGGTCCATAGCACTTCCTTATTTTACCTAACCTGCTTCAACTCTACGTATAACATGTTCTCCCTTTTCTCCTTCAGCTTGCATAATAGTTCCAAGGCATCAAAATCCAGTAGTGCTATTAATTTCTTGACCATCAAGTTTAATTTTTTCTCTATTCCTCCTTCCATGACTAAAATTACATTTTATGTGTTCCATTTTATTTCTGCTTATCCTAAAACATCTAATTATAAAGCTTCTGTCCATGTTTCTAATTTTGACTCTACTCTAATCCTAGTAAGAAAGACAATAGCATTTGCAAACAACACACACCATGAAACCTCATTTTGGATACTCCTAGTAAGTTCATCCATCTTTGGTGCGAAAAGATAATGACTCAAAGCAGATCCTTGATGTACACCTATTTTGATTGGAAATGCCCTATGCTCTCCAACTGCAGTAGTAATGCTAGTTATTACTTTATTGTGTATATCCTTAATGAAATTAGTATCCCTACTACGTATTCCCTTTTATTTGTGTTTATAAAACATACCACAAAATTTCGCTTGATATCCTATCATAGGATTTCATTAAGACAATAAAAGCTATATGCAAATCCCTCTTAATTTCCCTAAAATTTTCCATTAATTTTCTTCAATGATATGTAGCTTTTCGATTTCCTATGCATAAAACCAAATTGATGTTCCTAGATCCTTGTTTCTAACCTTAGGCTTTGTTCAATTACATAGTTTCATTGTATGGCTCATTAGTTTAATTTCATGATAGTGTTTTTTTGTTTCATTTGTTTGGCATATTCTTAGTTTTTATGATTGTGTTTGTTGAGATTTTGATTCAATGAATGAAGATAAGTCTCTCCCACTATTTTTAATACAAATCAAATTTATTCTAATGACATAATACCCTTACTAACTTTCACTAATTAACATACTAACACACTTAATAATAATACTAAAAAACTAAAATAACCTTTTAACACTCCCTTCAAGCTGGATCATAAATATCATATGCTCCTAGCTTATTACAAATAAATTTAACTCAAGCACCCCCTAAAGCTTTGGGAACCAAATCAGCAAGCTGCATATCGAACTTCACATAAGTGGTAGTAATGGGCTTCTGCACAAGTTTCTCCCGAACAAAATGGCAATCAACTTCAATGTGTTTGTTCGCTCATGAAAGACTGAATTGGAGACAATATGAAGAGTAGCTTGATTATCTTATGTCAACTCCATAGATTGAGGATGCGGAAAACCCAATTCTTCCAACATGTTTTCCAACCAAACAAGTTCACAAGTAGTGTGAGCCATGGCTCTATACTCTTCAGCACTTGAGACAATTTGTTTCTTACTCTTCCAAGAAACCAAATTACCACTAACCAAGATATGGTATCTGATAGTGGATCTTTGGTCAGAAGGTGACCCAACCTAATCTGCATCTATATATCCTTGAATATAAGTGTAACCTTGATCTCGATATAAAAGAACTCTCCTAGGGTGCACCTTTGAGATATCTCAAGATGCGAATTACTACGTCCCAGTGATTTGTCCTCAAAGAATCCAGAATTTGACTCACAACAATTGTTGCAAAAGATTTGTTCGGCCGAGTGACTGTGAGATAATTCAACTTTCCAACAAGTCTCCAGTATTGTCTAGGATTAGGCAACAAATCACCCATATCCGACACTAACTTGCTGTAAGGATCCATTGCTGTATCAACTGTTTTGGATCCCAATAGTCTCGTTTCATCCAACAGATCAAGAACATTCTTTCTCTATGACAAAATAATTCCCATATGAGATCTAGATTTTTCTAAACCCAAGAAGTATTTCAATGGTTCCAAATCTTTGGTTTGAAATTTAGTTTGTAGAAAAAGTGTGAGACCCTTAATACCGTTATCATTATGACCTGTTATAACAATATCATCCATATACACAACAAGAAGGACCCTACCCGATGAAGTATGACAATGAAACACATAGTGATCCGCTTGACATGGTTGAAGACCAAACTCAAGTATTACAACACTGAATTGGGCCAAACCATTCTTGGGGAGACTATTTTAAAACATATAGTGCTAGCCTGACTCCCCCTAAGCAACAAACCCCGGTGGTTGTTCCATGTAGACCTCCTCCTCAAGATCACCATGCAAGAAGGCATTCTTCACATCTAACTGATCTAGAGGCCAATGACAATTGATAGCCAAGGAGATGAACAAACGTACTGACGTAAGTTTGGCAACCAAAGAAAAACTATCTGAATAATCTAAACCATACACTTGAGTATACCCCTTAGCAACAAGATGTGCCTTTAGACAAGTCACGAAACCATGAGAGTTGACTTTCACAGTGTATACTTAGCGACAACCAACCACAAACTTGTCAGAAGGAAGAGATACCAAGTCCCTCGTACCATTGTCCTGTAAAGCATTCATCTCTTCAACCATTGCATTCCTTCATCCTCAGTGTGCTACGACTTCCGCAACAGATTTAGGAAGGGCAACATATGATAGAGTAGTACCAAAACAATAATAGGAGGGTGATAAGAAGTCATAGAAAACATAATTGGAAATGAGATGTTGTGTACATGTACCTTTCTGGACAACAATGGGAGGATCAACATCATGGGAAAATGATCATCAAATGAGGAAACCAAAAGTGTGGTAGTAGAAGCTAGAAGGGACTCTCTTCTTTGGAGCCATTGTTGTGAATACTCCTGCAAATTAGGATGATCGAGATGATGAGAAGACCTCGAACTCCATGGAGACACGAGACACAAGTGGTTGATTGGGCAAGGACAATAAACTAGAATCTGGAAGAATAGGCATAGGAAGAGACTCATTGAGATCAAAAGCACTTATGGACTGGGTGTAGGAAGGTGTAGACTAAAAGAAGGTAACGTCTGCAAAAAAAAAAAGAAGTGATGTAGCATAGGATAGGACTATAACAACGATATCCTTTTTAATTATATGAGTAGCCCTGAAAGACACATTTTATAGCATGAGGATCCAACTTTGCCACCCTAGGAGTTAGTTGATGAACAAAGGACATACACCCAAATATACGAGGAGATAGAGAGAATGGAGGTGAATTAGGAAAGAGAACGGAGTTGGGAATTTTACCACTAAGACCTGAGGATGGCATCCTTGATAAGATAGCAAGCAGTAAGTACAACATCACTCAAAAATACTTTAGGTACATGCATTGATAAAGTAAGGTGTGAGTGATTTCAAGGATATGTCTATTTTCCCTCTTTGCAACCCCATTTTGTTGAGGAGTGTGGGTACAGGATGATTGATGAACAATACCAAACTGAGTCATATAGTAGTGAATTGAGTATTGAAATACTCTTTAGAATTATCACTTTGAAGTATTCGAACTAACAAACCAAATTAAGTCTTTTTTTAGAATAAAAGGCACAAAATATATTAAATAAATGAGAATGATCTTTTATTAAATATAGCCAAATCATCCTTGAATAATCATACATTAAGGTTACAAGATACTGGATACCCAATTTGAACACTAATCTACTAGGACCCCAAACTTCAAAAAGGACTAACATGAAAGGGCTTATAGCCTGTTTATTGACTTGGGAAGCAAAAGGGACATGATCATGCTTTTTTAACTAACAAGACTCACAATCAAGACTAGATACATAACTCAAATTTGGAACTAGACGTCTCAACTTTTCCAATGAAGGATGACCAAGGTGACAATGAATTTGGAGAGGTGTGGCAGCAACAGTGCAGGTGGTAGAAGAAGATAGCAGCTCAAAGTGATAAAGTCCACCAACTTCATGCCTTCTGCCAATCGTATTCCTTATCTTCAAATCTTGAATAACCACAAAATTAGGGAAGAATGTTACTGAACAATCCATGGATTTAGTAATCTTGCTAATGGGCATAAGATTGAAATTTTTTTTTGGGAATATACAAAACCGAAGGAGGAGAAATAGAAAAAGTGGGATTTACAGTGCCAACTCCCTTGATGGCAGTGGTGGATCCATCAACAAGAGTAACACAAGGTAAATTTGCAGGATATTGAAGAGTAGAGAAGAAATTAGGTATACCTATGATATGATTAGTGGTAGCAGAGTCTATAAGTCAAGGACTAGGATGAAAAGTATTAGATGACAGGCATGCTGTGGGATTACCTGTTTGGGAAAAAGATGCAATGGAAAGAGAAGCTTATTGTGATGTTTGATACTAGAACTTCGAATACTCTTCCTTTGACATAAATACAGTACGTTGCCCCCCCCCCCGGTGGTCCTAAAGGTGTGGAGTCGGTGGTGGCTGCATTAGCAACACATGAAGGTCTACCGTGGAGATCACAACCTAGCTTAATAGTATGATTACCTCATCCACAATGAGGCACTTGCGAGGTGTGTCTCTACCTCAACCTATATCTACCACCCCGATTGCTCGAACTACCTCGATAACTTTTGTAATTGTTTGGTAGAGAACTAGAATCACCATGTGTACAAAAGCTGTCCTCTCGGACCCAGATGCAAGAGCAGGAGAATGTGTTCTAAAGGAAGCACAAAGGATGCGAGAATAAACATCGACAAATGATGGCAACTCTGCACTGCTAATTATCTGGGATCGAATGTCTCAAACTCAGGTCTCAAGCCCGCTAGAACTTGAAGAACTGCCATTTGCTCCCATTGCTTCTGCATCTCACAAACGTCGGAGGTTATAGGTTGCACAACATTAGCCTCCTCATGGATATGTTTCAACAGTGACAACAACGACAACAAAACCAAGCCTTAAGTCCTACTAGGTGGGGTCAACTATATGAATCCTTTTCCACCAATTTATGCGATCATGGACCATTTCTTTTGACAAATTCAGAGCTATTAAATCCTTACCATCTTATCCTAAGTTATTCTAAGTCTACCCACAACAACAACAATAAAACCAAGCCTTAAGTCCCACTAGGTGAGGTCAGCTATATGAATCATTTTCCACCAATTTATGCGATCATGGAGCATTTTTTTTGACAAATTCAAGGCTATTAAATCCTTACTATCTTATTCTAAGTTATTTTAAGTCTACTCGTACTCCTTCTACTGCCCCTCACTGTAACTAACTCATTTTTTATCATTGATGCACTATGTGGCTTACGTTGCAAGTTCCCAAACCATCTGACTTGTCCCTCCCTTATCTTATCTTCTATAGGAGCTACACTTAACTTAAAGCGAATATGTTCATTTCTTAATTTATCTTTCAGTGTTATACCACTCATCCATCTAAGCATTCTCATCTTGGCAACTTTTACTTTTTGGATATCCTATTTCTTCGTCGCCCAACATTCTGATCCATATAGCATAGCTGGTCTTGTAGTCGTGTGTAGAAGCTATAAGAGATTATACACAACGTAAAAGTCTACTGCATTATTACGAGAGTAAAAAAGCTTGGCATGATCCCAAATCGCACATCCGGGCAATCTAGGGCTTCCTTGGATTCCACAAGAGGGAAACAATCAAGGCATCTTCCTAAACTCACACTTCTTTTCTCTACTCATCAGAAGGACCGGATTGGAGCAAGTGGTCATATTTTCCTAATTCTGCTAAATAAAATCAAATAGACTTAGACCAATGCACATAATTCTTTCCATCCAATGTTTTAGTTGTTTTCTGTGGCGGCAATGAAGGAAACATATTTTTGGGAATCATAGACTCCTTCCCAATTCTCATAAACCAGCAGCCACACCACTGCCAAACAAGAACAATAAAAACTAAATAGGAGAACCGCCAATAGGGAGAACCACTGAAACAACCACGGACGAGGTGAACCACCAATGAACTAATATAACACTACCATAGCCTCACAAATGAACTTATGAACACCGTCACTGCTCTCAGAGACTCACAACTTGCCTTATGAATACCAAACAACAACTAATGGATTACCATGAGTGCATGGTAAAAAAAGGTTGCATCTTTGAGTAGAAAACATGTCCAATGGCTTGATAACATGGTCTAGGGAAGGAACCAGAACATATTGGAGGAAAAAATTAGAAGAAAGTGGCCTAAAACGCTCTCACGTGCTAGCATGTGGGGTTGGAATGCCGTCACTTGGCTGGCGCGTGGGTCGCGTGGGGAGGTTTTTGGCAATTGGAGTTTTGTAAGTCTATAGTTCGAAGTATCTTTTATTTTTTTGGCTATATGGTTGGTTTTGTGAAATAATGAAGGATTTTGGTGGTTTTGATTAGGGCAGCGATGGGAGGGTGTTTTTCGACAGTGGCTGAGTTTGGGTTGGTGATATGGTTTAGGTTGAATCTTGCTTTGGTACGATGTTGACATTTTTTATTAAATGAATGACCTAACACAAAGATAGGTCTCTCCCTCTATTCATAATACATATCAAATGCATTGTAATGGCCATAACACCTTACTAACTCTCATTAATTAACATAACGCTAACACATTCAATAAAGCTATAAGAATGAAATAACCATTAATAGTTTCCAATTCCAATTTGCATTCAGGAGAGAGGGAAATGAGCCTTTCCTTAGTGGGCTAGCTAAAGCAGTTGTAAAGTGGGTCATTGAAGGGAAAGGGTCGAATGGGCCCAACCTAGTTCAAGAACTTGACTCGTTTTTTCTTAGATAGAAGAAGGTGGGATAATTTAAAGAGAGCGCAACTGAAAAAGAATTTTTGGATGGTGAGGGAAGGGAGGGGGCCGGAAGGAGAGTTGGTTGAGTTCGGGATTCCATTAGCTATAGGTAGTACAGAAGGAGATAGATGCAATGAAAAACTTCAAAAGGACATTCAATCTAAGGATAAGAGTGTTATTACCAAAGCTATTACATTGAATTTTGTGGGGAGAGAGGTGAGTTGGTCAAAGGGTCTGTGAAGTAGAAGATATTTCAGAGAAGGACGTTGAAGATTATAAGAAACAAAAGTCTTTACTTCAGATATGTACTTGCGTCCCTTCAGATGATGTTCCATCTAGTAGTAGTGGATTGGGTTGTAGTTATGATTATAATTTTTGTTCTCCATTATCGCTTAATATTGGTGGAGCATATAGGAAGGGGAACAGTAGATATGATGAGGAGGTTTTAGGTTTAGAAGACGATTTAAGCAGCTTTTGCGATTTTTGAAAATTGTTCATTGGTTGATCAGTTGTGAGCTGATTTAGATTTGGAAGGAGAAGATAACTTGGCACAACTTTCCGAGGGATTTTTGGTGAGTGAAGTGGAGCAAATGTTAAGGCGGAGCAAAAATTCCTCACAAGAAGTATAACATTTTGGAGAGGAGAGTATTCAATTGTTCCTTGACATTGCACTAGGGGGAGTAGATACTATCAAGAACAACCCAGACCAGATGAAAGAATTGGTTGATAAGGGGTCTTTGCCCCTTGCTCCTGAGCCTATTTATGAAAAGGTCGACTCTGTTGATATTCCTTCTAATGTTGGGAGGGGGAATGATGAAGAGGCAGCTCCTTGGTCGATCCTAGTTCTTTTGAACTTGGAAAAGGTACTCTTCCCCTTATAATTCACTCCTCCTTTTCTTTTGATGCCTTATGCCATAGGGAGGGATTTGCTGGGGGTAGTGCCTTTGTATTTGGCTTGGGGGCTAGTAAGAGAGACTTTAGGGACCCAATTAAGCTCTTGGATGATCTTGGTTTAGAACAAGTGAGTTTTGCTGGAGTTAAGGTAGGGTTGGGCTCAAGGACTTAATATTCTATTTACTTGGGCTTGAGTCCTAGAAATTATTAGCAGAAAAAGAAGTTGGTTTTGAAAGAGTTAAAGATTCTGGTTTCTTCCATCAATTATAGGGGTGGGAAGGGTGAAGGGGTGGGAGATAAATGTGTTCGATTATGAAGATTATCAGTTAGAATATTAGAGGCTTAGGGGACTTTAGGAGGAGAATCTTGATTAGGGAGATTTTTCTTAGGAATTCTCTTGATATGTCTTGATTCAGGAGACTAATCTTGATATTGTTGATGGGGACGTTGTTATAGGGATTTGGGAAGGGCGTTATAAAAATTGGGCTTTGTACCTCCTCAAGGATTGGTGGGTGGCATTGTGTTGTGAGACACTTGCTCTATTTCTAGAGTGGATAGTCTAGTACATTTCTTTTCTCTCTTAGTCTTGTTCTATTTCTAGAGTGGATAGTCTAGCACATTTCTTTTTTCTCTCTTTGTCTTGTTAGAAGTGACAAGTTGGGGTCATTGTTGGGTTTCCTTTGTCTATGTCCCTTCTAGACTTGCTCATAGGTGTTCTTTCTAAGATGAGCTTTATTTATTATTATTTTTTTAGCTTTTGATCTCGTTAATGGATTGTCGGTGGTGACTTTAAGGTGATGAGGTTTCTTTAGGAGAAGAAGGGGGGAGGTAGGGTTACTAGAACTTTTTAGAAATTTGATTTGCTTATTAGGGAGTGTGGCGTGAGGAATCTCCCTTTGGGTAATACCAATTTTATGTGGTTGGTTGGTGGGTCGGTTTGTAGAAATTTGATTTGTTTATTAGGGAGTGTGGCATGAGGGATCTCCCTTTGGGTAATGCCAATTTTATGTGGTCAGTGGTTGGAGCTAGGGTGGCGGCTAGAAGACTTGATAAGTTCTTGTTTTGCATTGAGTGGGAGGATGAGTTCCCTAATCTTTCCCAAGTTGTTTACCTATACTCACTTTTGATCACTTTCCTATCTTGTTGGAATCAAGAAAGGTTTCTTGGTGTCTCACTCCCTTCGGGTTTGAAAATTGTGGATGGATCATGGCTCTCTCTAGCTTTTGGTGCGATTCTCTTGGAATAAGGAAGTGGAAAGAGGGTGGGAAGGGTTTAGATTCATGAAGAAATTGAAGAGGTTGAAAGAGTGGAATATGGAGGTGTTTGGAGATATAAGGTTTAAAAACTAGTATTTTAGGAAGTTGGATGAGCTAGAGAGAAAGGAAGAAGTTTTTACTCTTGAAGGAGGAGGAGACGAAAAGGAATTTTTGAAGAATGAATTGGAAGAAGTGATTTTTAATGAAATGAGAATTTGGAGGTAGAGTATGAAGTTTAAGTTGATGTGAGATGGTAATTGTAATTCTAGATTTTTTCATAGGATTCGAAATGGGAAAATATAGAAAATTTTGATTAGGGAGTTGGTGGTGGGTCGGGGGGAGATTATCTTGGATCCTAGCTATGTTGCTTTCGAGATCACCGACTTTTACCATACCTTTTTTTTTTTAGGAGGATGTTATTAGACCGATGGCGGAAGGCTTAGAGTGGGACCTTTATCTGGTGATAAGTTAGCTTGGTTAGAGAGTTCTTTTGAGGAAGAGGAAGTGAGGACTACTGTCTTTGGGATGGAGAGGGATAGAGCTCTAGGGCCGGATGGTTGGGAGATGGTTAATGATGACATGGGGAGTTTTTGATGAATTTTATTAGAATAGGTTTTTAAGTGAGAGTATTAATTCCACCTTTATAACTTTGGTGCTGAAGAAAAGTATGTCTATCAGGATATCTTACTGTAGATCTATTAGTCTAGTATCTAATGTTCATAGAATAATCACTAAAGTACTAGCTAATAGGTTGTGTGTTGTGCTTGGTAAGAGTATTACTAAGGCTCAAAGCACGTTCCCCCCCGCGCGCGCAGGGGGGGGGGGGAGGAGGTGAATAGATTGTGGATGCCATTTTGATTGCGAATGTAGTCGTTGAGGATAGTTGAAGAAGAAACAAGGAGTTCATTTTTAAGATGGATTTTGAAAAAGCCTATGATAGAGTGAGTTGGAACTTATTGGATAAGATTTTTATGAGGAAGTGGTTTGGAGAGAGATGGCGTAGATGGACGAGACTTGAGAGGCTGCATATCTAATGTGAGTTATTCGGTTTTAGTGAATGGTGAGTCTAAATCACGGTTTGGGTCTATGAGGGGGATTAGACAAGGTGATTCTCTCTCCCTTTTTTTTTTCGTTTTAGTGGCTGATGTTTTGAGTAGGCGGTTGATAGGGCTCTGGATAGAAGTTTGGTTAAAGGGCTGAGAGTGTGGACGAAGTTATGGTTTCACGCCTTCAGTTTGCCGACGATACTATCTTCTACTTAGAGGATCATTGGCCTTCTTTCTTGAATTTTTGGGGGCTTCTTCCATATTTTAGAAAGGGTAACTCTAGATTTTCTAGTTTTTGCGATCCTGTTGTTGAGAGGGTGTCTAAGTGTTTAGATGGGTAGAAGGGTGCTCTTGTTTCTCTTGGAGGCAGAATGACTCTCATTCAGGCTTGTATTTCTATATTCCGTTGTATTTTCTTTAAAATTCTTGCAAGGCATTGTTAGCAAGATTGAGAGAATTATGAGAGATTTCTTGTGGTTGGGGGTATGGGGCTTCAGGGATCATTAGGTGAGGTGGGAGTTGGTTTGTGGGTCTACATTGGAGGGTGGTTTGGGTCTTGGAAATCGGTGTCTAAAAACATGGCTCTCCTAGCCAAATGGCTTTGGCAGTTCCTGCTAGAGGATTCTTCCTTGTGTCATAGAGTTGTTAAAAGCGAGGGATGGGTAAGACTTTCATTGGCTGCTGCAACATGGTTGGGGATTTCCGTCTCTTGATGGAAGGTCAAGCAAGGGTGTTTGAAGATCTCAGGAAGGTTTCGCTGAATACTGGATGGTGATACATGCGATGAAGGCAGGTAAGTTCTTGGAATTAGGACATGATTGGAGTGGCATGAGATACTCTATATTTGTTCTTGAAGGGTCCAAAGACAATGGGTGGCTTCAATTTAGGGAAGAATTTGGTGCTCTGGTAAGCTCTCTCCATCCTCTCACTAATGGTGTAGGGAGCAATAAGATCTTTGAAAACCGTTGATGGAGCCTGGTAGTTTCAGGTAATAGAGTTGATGCTGGTGCCCGTGCAACTTCTAAGGGTAAGTCTTAGTTGGGGCGTGTTTTTTGTATGGGGAAGATGCAAGAGGGGCTGAGTATTCCGGTAAGGATTTCGACTGAGGGGCTGAGTCCAGAGGTGTCTAGGGTTCCTGCTTGGACGAAGGAGTGGTGAAGATTGGATGGGTTGGGCTGGGGTCTTTGACTATAATGTGAGACTTTGGCTGGCTGTTTAACAGCAATATAGGCCTTTTAAAACTGACGATGGGCCTTTTGTTTAAGGAGGCCTAAAATCAGAATGATGATCCTCTTTTGGGCTTGTTTAATGAGAAAAAAGGTAATCCAGTTAAGCCTCAATTGGGCCAACTGAATAAGCAGGCCCAAAAGCTTATTCATAATGGCATTAATAGTCCCGTTGAAACTTGAAAGGCTCCCAATCTGAAGGAAGCCTGTAGTCCTCCTCCTAAATCCTGTGAGGCAGCAGGATTTCAGCTTCCTCTGGGTGCAGAAGCAAGCTGTGACTGCATCAGCGATTCAGCTGACATCACTCACCCATGGTGATCAAGAGGAGAGGAATAGTTGTTCTGATAACAGAAAAGAGAAGGAGGTTGAAATAGAAAGGTTGGTTTCTAAAGATTCAATTAATATTATTGTGGGTAATTTTTTTCCTGTTCAAAAGAAGTATGCCAGTGGGCAGGCTTCTGGGAATGAAATTGGGGGAGATTTATCTAAGAATATCAATTATTGTGAGAATGAAAGTCAGGATTTTATTGTGGGTCTGGATAGAATTTCAGATGGTAAGGGAGCTAATTCTGATAATAAGATTGATCAAAAGGTTTATCCTTTGTGTAATGAAGTTTCAAAAGGGTTTGAAATGAGGAAACATCTTGAAGGGATTCAAGATTCATCTAGTGAAAAAACAAAAAGTATTCTTAAGAGAGATTCAAAAGGTGGATTAATTATAGTGGAGGGGAGCCAAATGGTGAGAGGGCTAGTACCTACAAGGATAGTAAGAGAAAAGGGGGGGGGTATTTTGGATGACGATAGTGCAGACAGTTGTGACTTTGATTGTTACAGGGGCTTACTTTTGGATCAAATTCGGGATCAGCATGGTTGTTATTCCGATTCTTTTGCTGATCACCTCAGGGATTTATTTTTACGTGCCGTTTCCTCCCTTAGAAGGCTTAGATGGAAATGGAATTAATATTTTTGAAGATGATGTTCCTAAAGAAAAACAGAAGGTAAAATGGATGGAATTCTGCCTACTCCAGTTGAAGAAATTTCTGGGAACAACTTTGAAACTCAGAGTTTGGTTGATGAATTGGACCTCATGTTGTCTGTTCAAGGAGGAAATGAAGTTAGGCTTGACGGTGGCAAATCTAAGGTGAAGAAGGGTCAGAGAGAATTAGCTACTTTGAAATGTGCAGTGAGCTATGCTGGGAAAGGATTAAAGAGGGATTTTCTTGGGTGATTGTAGCAGTTTTTATTTTTGTTTTGTTTTTTATTTCTATTTATTTCTATTTTTTTTTACTTTTGTTTTTTTCCTTTTCTTTTTGAGGATTTAGTATCCTCACTATGATAGGACATTCTCTTTCCTATTATATCTTCTTTTATTATCAAAGAAAAAAATTCTAGTTTGGACTTGATGAGAATGGGTGAGATACTAATTTGGGTTCTAGGTGTTCTTCAGAAAGGGAAAGCTGTTTCTCAGATTTATCCTCTCTTTGTTCCCCATACTGAATACTTGTTGGGTAGGGGCTGTAATATCCGTTTTTGGAAAGATCTTTGGTTGGGGAATGTTGTTTTGTCGACCTCTTTTCCGTGCCTATTTTGTTTAAGCTCAAGGTAGAATGGCTCCATTTCTTCATTTATTGTAGATCTAGGTGGTCATTTATCTTCTTGAGATTATCACTTTCAGATGTCCTTTTATGATAGGGAGACAGAAGAGTTATCCTCTTTGTTAGTCTTGTTGAATAACTGTTGGGTCTCTTTGGAAGCTGATAGTTGGTCCTGGTCCTTCCACAGGGGTTTATTTCTTTCAAATCTTATTGTGATTTTTTGACTAATACTGACTCTTCCTTCTCTCTCTACAAAACTATTTGGATGGCCAAAGTACCCCTCTGAAATCAAAGCTTTTCTTTGGTTGGTTGTGGTTACTAGAATCAATACCAGTAACTTGTTGCAGATTAGGAGGCCTTTGAAGGCTCTCTCTCCAGATGATTGTGCGCTTTGCTTTAACTGTTGAGAATCTGTTCCGCATCTTTTCTTGCATTGTGATTTTGCTGGAGGGTATGGAACTAGTTTTTTGGTTATTTCAGAGAATGTTGGGTTTGTCCAGAGGCAGTGGAGGAGTTTTTAGCAGTTTGTTTGTTCAGTTTTAGTTGAAAAAAGGAAAGAGTAGAGTTATGGAAATGTGCCTTTGTTGTAGTATTTTAGGAATTGAGGAATGGATGTAATGCATGTATTTCTCAGGGAAGAAGATGTCATTTGTGCTGGTTTGGGAGAAGATTCATTATTTGGCTTCCCTTTAGTGTAAGGATCATGGAAACTTCAAGGGAGTGTGCTTTTTGGATATTTGTTGACTTGTTAGGGTTTGCTGGTTTTCTGTTTTGTTCTCTTTGTTTTTTGGTTTTCCTCGTTTTTTTTTTTCTGCGTTACCCCTGATTTTGCTAAGGAGATGTCATATTCTCCTGTTTGTATATTCACTCATCTATCAATGAATTTATTCTTTTGCCATATATAAAAAGGCATCTCAAGCTCACAAATAAAGGGACTTCCTGGATTGTTCCCCTGAGTAAGAATGTCTTCAATTGGCAAATTGACTATCTTTTGGAATTTTATGGTATCCTATATAAATTGAACACTACCAATGAGCCTAACTGAACCCTGTATGAAATTGTTAATGTGATCCTATTATAAATATCTCACTTTTCAGTCAGAAACCAGCAGCAATTTCCCCGGGAAGACAATCTGGAGAATTGGAGCCCCAACGAAGGTTGCTTTCAGGCAACACTTGGAAGAATTCTTACCATTGACAACCTAAAAAGAAAAGGGCCCTGCCTCTGGTTAATGGTGCTACTTATGTCTTAGTCTGCTGAATTAGTTGAGCACATCCTCTTGCATTGCTCCTGGACTAGAATTTTTTTAGAACCTGGATATTTCTTTAATCAGGCAAGCAGTGGGGTACTGCCAGAATAGTGGAGGGTGAGCTTTGGGCTTGTAAAGGTATCCATGCTAGCAAGTTTTTGGTTAGTGTGGAGGGAAAGAAACAGGAGAGCTTTGGAATTATCAGCTATGCCCTTCATGTTGTCGAAGATTGATGGATTGCTATTGTTCCTAATTGGCAAGAGATTGTTTTTGAATGATGCTCGTGTAATCTTTTTACTTTTTAACACCCTGCGGGTGATTTCCTTTTGATTGTTTGTGCATGGGTGGTATCACCTTGATGCCCTTTTATGATTTTTTTGTTGTTGATAAAAGCGTTGGAAAGCATGCTTTTTTTGGAAAATGTGGGGTTTGAGAGTTAATTTGCAAATTTGGAAGGTTCGATGAACTTAAAATCCCATTGAGCATCCCAATCTTTGTTACAAAAATTTGATAATTTCCAGTTGATCGTAATTTTTTTTTAATGATATCTATACACAGACACACGCACACATTTCAATTCATTGCAAAAAAAAAAAAAAGAAAAGAAAAAACAAAGAAAGTTGTATTCAATATACAATAAGGTATAGACTCAACTCAAGCTCCAATTTCATTGCAAATCATGTTCCAATGAAAATACGCTGAGAAATCAAACCCAAGCATAATATTCATCCCAAAGCATAGCATGTGAATGATCAAATTCATTAAATCAACACAAGTAAAAAAATAATAAAAACCTAATTTACATGCTATATAAGAAGTTTATTGAAGCAAAATGATAAACGAAATTGTACTTGACTTTGCCAAAATCCTAATTTTTGATTATAGTTTGATTGCTAAGCCTATATAGAAGATTTAAATTGAGTGAAACATGAAACTTCTATCCCTTGCATCGAAACAAATATGCAAAACCCAGCCAATAATTGGCAAGAGCTTGTAGTTGACATTTGGGATAAAATCCCCCAAATGGCCTTCTAAAGGAATCCAAGCCAAAGTCGTTCTAAGGCCTCTGTAAAGAGGGAGCCAAATCACCCAAAGAAATCATGCACATCAATTACAAATTCATGCTTTCATCTTTCTTTACATGTTGAAGGTGTTATAAACTTACAATTGTCAGTCTCACACTTGTAATGTTGAAATAGAATTTGTAAAGCTTGACATACATTGTTGGGCCACAACCTAACATCTTTAGCTTTTAGACCTAACATCTTTAGCTTTTAGACAAGATGGTAAGCTAGCATGGTACTAGGGCTATGGTTGCTAGGAGTTCCTGGGTTCTAGTCTCATTTATTGTTTGATGGTAAAAAAATATTTTATTTCCTGTAATGGGTATTATTTATTGGTTGACTATCTCATGGTGGTAATGATCCTATAATGACTAACAAAGGAGAAACATAAAAAAAACACCACAGCATTGGTACCATTTGACATTGTCTACTCGTGACCGAGGACAACTCGAAAGAAAGGGTCTTCCAATCCTTTACACTGTCCAGAATCTGTAAACCCTCCTGGAAATGTCCTCATTGAGCCTTTACCTCATGTTCAGTCCATTTCGTCTTCGAGAAGATGAAAGCTCCTGAAAAAAATGGCATGTGGGAGTTAGTTGATCTACCAAGAGGAAAGATAACTATAGGGTGCAAATGGGTGTTTACAGTCAAGTATAAATCTGATGGTTCTCTAGAACGATATAAAGCTCTATTGGTCGCCAAGGGATTCACTCAGACCTGTGGCATTGGTTAATTGGAGACATTAGCCCCAGTGGCAAAGCTAAAACTTTGTAAGAGTTCTTTTGTCACTTGCAGGTAATTGTGATTGGCCTCTGAAACAGTTGGATGTAAAAAATGCATTTCTTAATGGAGACCTGGAGGAAGAAGTGTACATGGATGCACCTCTAGGATTTGGTGAAATGTTTGGCACAAAGGTGTGTAAACTGAAGAAGTCCTTATATGGGTTAAAACAGTCACCAAGAGCCTGGTTTCAGAAATTCACTCAGTTTTGTTAAAAGTTAGGGGTATACTCAAGGGCAAGGTGATCATACGATGTTTATAAGTCATTCACAGGATGGGAAGATAGCGATACTGATTGTGTATGTAGACAATATAATTCTCACTGGAGATGACGTACTTGAGATGAACCGATTGAAGACTTCCTTCTCATCAACATTTGATGTCATGGACTTAGGATCTCTGAGGTATTTCCTTGGAAAGGAGGTTGCTCGATCGAAGAAAGGGATTGTTGTCTCCCAACGGAAGTATGTCCTTGACCTCCTCGAGGAGAGTGGGATGAGCGGTTGTAGGCCAGCAGATACTCCAATAGATCCCAATCAGAAACTTGGAGATGATAAGGATTAATGAAGGTGATCTAGTGCATACAACTCGGTATCAAAAGTTGGTGGGAAAGTTAATTTACTTATCACATACGCGACCTGATATTGCTTTTGCTGTGAGTTTGGTAAGCTAGTTTATGCATTCACCCTACGAGAAACATCTTGAAGTAGTATATCGGATTCTCAGATACTTGAAAAGTACACCAGACAAGGGTTTACTCTTCCAGAAGACCACACTGCAGAACATAGACGCATACACTGATGCAGATTGGACAGGCTCAGTTATTGACAGGAGATCCACGTCAAAATACTGTACTTATGTCTAGGGAAATATGGTCACATGATGAAGCAAGAAACAATATGTGGTTGCAAGGAGCAGTGCCGAGGCAGAATATAGGGCTATGGCTTACGGAGTTTATGAGATGGTATGGCTGAATATAATTTTTGATGCAGATGCTGGTGAACATGCCAATGAAGTTGTATTGTGACAACAAAGCTGCCATAAGTATTGCTTAAAATCCAGTACAACATTACTGCACGAAGCATGTAGAGATTGACAGGCACTTCATAAAAGAGAAGATTGATAGTGGAGCTATTTGCATGCCTTTGGTTCCTACTACTCAGCAAATAGCTGATATCTTCACCAAAGGACTTTTCAGACCTAGTTTTGAGCTCTTTGTAATCAAGTTGGGCATGATAGATATCTACGCTCCAAGGGGGGGGGGGGGGGTGTCGGATTTCTAGCGAATAAATTAGGAAATTCTATTTTTTAAAATCTGAAATTACTATTTCAGTTTCTAGTAGTTCCAGTTTCCTGTTTTCTAGCCTAGAGATCTGGTGATTTGATTTGCTGATTTTGTGGCTTTCCTAATTTGGTTGCCTTCCTCTACTATTTATCTTGTAATCGTGTCTCTTGAAAGTCAATAAGAATGGTTATTCTTCTTCTAAAAAATCCTTCAATTTCAAATCTTAAATGCTACCACTAATATCCACTAGCAATAATTTTTATTTTCAATTGAAAAAAGAAGGCAAATTTCAATGAGTTTTAAATCTCAAATTTCAATGTGAAGGAATTTTTGTTCCATAATCAAAATTTTAATAGATTTTGTTTAAAATTTGAGACTTCAATAGATTTATAATGATTTGTGGACAATTTAACTAAGATTTTAGTAGATGGAGATTGATTGCCATTTCAATATCAAGGGGGGCGGAGAGCGGAACTTTCGACTATTTGATGGAAAATTTAAGAGCAATGTCTAGTGTTTCCATACAACAACAATAGCAATAAATCAAGCCTAAAGCCCCACTAAGTGGGTCTGCTACATGAATCTTTTCTGTTAAGTTAGACTAGACGATCGGCGGCATTTTCTGTTAAATCCTTCCTCACCATCTCATTCCAAGTTATTTTAGGTCTACCCATGCCTCTTTTATTTCAGGTGTCCAAACCACTAAGTTGCTCCTCCCTTATCTTTTCTTCTACTAGTGCTATGCCTAACTTATCGTGAATTTGCTTGTTCCTTCATTTATCCTTTAACATTATACCTCTCATCCACCTTAGCATTTGCATTTCGACAACTTTTACTTTTTTGAATGTGTTGTTTCTTAGTTGCCCAACATATTGATCCATGCATATTGATCCATATAGCACGACTAAGCTTGTAGCCATCCTATATGACTTTCCTTTTAATTTTAATAGTATTCTCAACCTGTGTAAACGCAGATAAATTACCTCTGAAAAAAATTTAAAATTGACGTTATGCTTAAGAAAAGAAGCCCCCTAAATTGTAATGCAGATTGAGGATTATATAACATTGATATATTCTATTCAAACTATACTTGCTCAATGCCAATGAGCACAGGAAGGTCCATTCAAGAGTAAAAAGTTGAGTATATTTGACTTCTGAATTTTTTAACTGTCGAATTATCCATTGTTTATTTATGTATTATTTTGGAGCTTCATATTTCAAATCCTCTTCCAAAGATGATACCTTCATACATCTTCTTAACATGCATTTCAAGGTATGATTTACTAATTGCTCACAAAGAAGAGCTTGGACAACTCATAACTTTAGAGCAAGGAAAACCCCTAAAAGAAGCATTGGGTGAGGTATCACATCGACACTTTTGCTGTAATAAATTACAGCAGTAGGTTTTGAAACTGTGCCTTTGTTATTGTTTATCAGTCATCAGTGACATGACGCTGAAGTGTCAATATACAGGTTAGCTATGCAGCTGGTTTTATTGAGTTCTTTGCAGAGGAGGCAAAACGTGTATATGGTGATATAATTCCATCAACTCTAGTGGATCGTCGGTTGTTTGTTTTAAAGCAGGTGAACATATATCTTTTTCTTATATTTTAAATCTATGTAATTTCTATATGCTTGTACATTTTCTTCCTTTAGTTAGATTTTGACTGCTTGACTCCATGTAACAAAACTTGAAATTCTTAAATTACAAACTGGGTGAATAATGTTATGATTGGGATAGTGATTTTTTAACTAATTGGGTTGCATTAAATGATAATACAAGTAGAGACCTTTGTGCTGCACGGGCTTTTAAAAATATTTCATATGTGATAAATCTTGGATCATCTTCACCTTGGAAGGGTCAGGATCCATACCCTTCTGGTGCAACACAAATCCCAAGAACTACCCATATGATACCATGCAAGCACACTTGTGAGGTTTCATCCATAGCTTAAAACATTGGCATCTATCAAATACCTTCCTCAGTTGCATTGGGTGATTTTCCTCCTTGGATTCAACTACGACATCATCCTCAAAAGTCTTTCATAATATGATTCATTTGTTGTGAAAAAGAGCTGTCATAGCCTGCTGGTGGCATATGAGGTTTCTACTGAATTCCTAACCCCAAAAGACATGACTGTGCTGTAGAAATTTCGATTTGGTGTTCTAGATGTAGTCTTCTCTGCATCCTGTGGAGCCACTATAATTTGATTGTATCCAATAAAATCGTCCATGAAGGAGGACATCTTACCTCCTGCAGCTCTCAAGGTATGAATACTATGGATTGGAATCATCCTTGGGACATGGCTTGTTGATGTCTCTAAAGTCCACATACCCCCAAACAAGAAGGAACTATGTTTGGTCCGTGTTAAATTGGCTTGATGTTGACTTTTGTGGACCTTCTTAGTCAAAGCCTTAATCTGAATTTCTTCCTCAAGACAAAAAATTGTTGGGATTGCTTGATGGTCTATTCACTGTAATGACTTCGAAGCTTTGTTTTGTTTTGTTTTTATTTTTTATATTTTTTGATTTTTGATTATAGAACAGTGAGGTGAACGTGCAATGAAGTGGACAAGGAATTCTCAAACAGACTCCCATGCACAATCAACTCATAAAGCCTTCCAGTTGCATTTAACATCTTGCAAATGGAATTATGGAACACACCTCCACAACAGTGATTTCCAATCCCTGCATTTCTAGTTTTTTATTCAAGCCCGGGCGCCAATATCTCTTCATAACTCGGGCAAAGATGTTTTGATACTTGCATGCTGCTCCTTTGGAAGTTTCTTTAGAACTAATGCAAGATGATAGAGTACCTTAATGGTTCTGCGAGAGTGTTTCTGTGTGCGTAGAACATATTATTGTATCCTTTCTTTGAGCTAGTTATTAGCAAGGTCTTAAATTTTAATTTCGACTCAAATTTTGAAGGTCCAAAAGTATGAAAATTTCGACGGAAATTTCGATTTCGATGTCAATTTGGATTTCGATTTGAAAAAATAATGGAAATTCGTAGTGAAGCATGGAATTCTTTGTGAAACTTTAGAAATGGTTAACAAACATAATAATATAAGTTTTAGGACTAATATATTATAAATTAAATACATCTATGTTTTGTATGAGGTGGAAAAGTTGTAAAATAGTATGTGCATTAAACATATTTGTAAGATAATATACATTAAACATATTCAGTTAATACAAATGAAATTCATAAATCATTTTAATATTATTTATTATACAAATAATGATAATTTAGACATGAATGGTTAAATAAAATGTTACCGTAAGTTTATTTTTTCATATAATTTCAAAAGAACTTGTAATAATCTTTTGTTTCGATAAAATAAAT
Organism: Malania oleifera; assembly: GCF_029873635.1. Classification (NCBI taxonomy): domain Eukaryota; kingdom Viridiplantae; phylum Streptophyta; class Magnoliopsida; order Santalales; family Ximeniaceae; genus Malania; species Malania oleifera. Next base: position 3,143,920 of record NC_080428.1, read on the forward strand.
AAAAAAATTAAGAAAGAAACTTCAATTCACTCCTAAATTTCTCATTTGAATTTTGACGAAATTTCAGTGTATAGTTAAAAATTTTGACAAGTTTCGCTAAAATTTCAAGATTTCAATAAATTTCGGATGATTTGTTGAGATTTCGACGGAAATTATGCAATACGGAAATCGATTGCCATTTCGATTTCGAGGGTGATGGAAATTGGAAATTTCGACAATTTCGTGGAAATTTAAGACCATGGTTATTAGCAGGTTGGGTAGCTTTTGCTATCTTTTTTTCCATTTGGATTTTTTATGCTCCTAATGTTTTGGGGCATCCCAACAATTATATACCTGCTAATCCGATGCCCATCCCGCCTCATATTGTTCTGGAATGGTATTTCCTACTGATCCATGCCATTCTTCATAGTATACCTGACATCGGGAGGTATAGCAACAATAGCACCAGTTTTTATATGTCTGTTGGCCTTACCATTTTTTAAAAGTATGTATATATGTAGTTCTAGCTTTTTTCTACCTTGGTTCTATGCACATGATCCTCTATTGTTTGAGTTTTTAATGAACATTTTTCAGTACAGCTTAATAAGCCTTCCCTTTGCCAATGATTCTAATAAAATATCAATTTCTTGTAATGAAGATAATGATTTTTCTTTTGCAGCCTGTCGGTGTTGTTGGTGCTATCACCCCTTGGAACTTTCCCTTGGCTATGATTACTCGGAAGGTGTGTTAAATCTGGGCGTATTACAGTTCAGATGCAATCTAGTGTTTTTGTGCAGTGTTTTGAGAGCTGATAACATTTTAATGCATGGCTTTCATGTTCAAAATGATTGTTTCCAGCTTGCACTTGTATCAGGTTGGTCCTGCTCTTGCTTGTGGCTGTACTGTGGTTATAAAACCCTCAGAACTTACACCCTTGACAGCTTTAGCGGCAGCTGAGCTCTCTATTGAAGCTGGAATACCTGCGGTAATTCACTTTGAAATGTTCTCTTTATTTTAGGTTTATTGAAATTTAAAACATTCTGATCTTTGAGACTTGGACTCTTCACATTGAAATCCCTTTTGGAGACTTAGGCAATGAAACATGGATACTTCTACCTGGTGCTGCTACTTGTGTCAACTCAACCTGAACCCTACCCACTTGGTTTTTTTTTTTTAACACCCAGTATTGTAGGGGCATGGGCTTGAGTTGGAAAAATCCAACTTCATTTAATGTGTGCTGGGTGTGAACTGACCTTCCAAGCAAGCTGATTGAGAGTTGGGAGGGGGAGATATGCTTAAATTTTATATTCTGTATATTTTTTGTATGTGTGGAATAATTTGTCCAAATCAATTAAATGTAAAATAAGATTGCCCCGTCCAAATCTAATATGAACATGATCTATCCTAAACATAACTTGATCCGAACAAAATGAGCTCAAACTGGAGACCTAATGGTTAAAGAAAATGACCGAACTCAAATCTAATATGAAGTTGATATAACCAAAGCATAACCTGATCTTAACAAAATGAGCTCAAATCTGGGACTTGCATTTGAATTTTGAAGTTGGTTTGGGTTGAGCCTTGGTTATATTTGCATACCTCCAATCCTACCTGAACCAACTAAGTTTGTCTTTTTGAAAAAAACAAGGGAAATTTCTAAAAAAATGGTAAACGTGAAACTTCGACACTTAATGCTGTTGGCACCCATACAATGACATAGAATGTAGCAATATGCTGGGGATTTGACATTTGACTGAAACATTTGTGTTCAAAATCACAGTGATAATAAATTTGAAAATGTAATTCTTTGAATTTCCTGAAAGCTTGTTGTAGTTGATCGAAGGTGAGCAGCAATTGTAAAATGGATAGGAGAGGAGGGAAGGGTGGGGGGGGGGGGGGGGGGGAAGTTCAAGAGAAAGCAACCTTCTAAACTAGCTTTGATAAAATCAAATAAAATAATATGATTAAGTGTGACCCATTCCAAATTAAACTTAATTTTCTTATGCATAGTTGAACAGTTGGATCCTTGAAGAGCATAGCAGTGTTTCATTTTTGTTTTGCAGCAACCCACAGACCAAACCTTGTGTTTTCACCCATCTTAAAACCTATCAATTTGAACCCACTGAAAACACCGTTGTCATAGAACCTCCACCATGGTTAACCAACCTTGAAACTATCACCACCCTCTTTGTGAACTGGCATTGCTCCGCTGTTACATGGCTACATCCCAATCACCTTCATCGTTCCTCGGCTGAATCTCTATAATCACCACCTCGAATTCAAATCTTGTAGATTTAGAGATTGAGTTGGGAGTATTTAGGAGTTGAAACTTGCATGGAAGTAGTAATAATTTGAACTTTACTTTTGAGCTGCCAAATCAGACCTTTTCGATGATTCCAATGAATATGTTGACCTGGAATGAGAAAAGGAAGAAGAATAAGATGGAGGAGTTGTGATCGTGACTAATAACGTTCTGTGGGGAAGAAAATCCAACTGCTTGATTAATAACCTGTTAGGAACTAAAGCCAAAAATAAATCCAAGAATGAAAACCATTTAATTATTGATTCATCTATGTCTTTTGGTTTGGAAGCCTGGAACAACTTTTTGCAAGACGTAGAATTGTGCAGGCTGGTGACTATTTTTCATCCACATAGTGGTTGCTTGGATGAAGAGTTTTGATTAAACATGGCATTTTTTTTTCCTATAGGAAAAGAAGAAATTTTATTAAAGAGAGGAGGAAGTACAACAATATATATCACTTTATTATGTTCTTTTCAATTTAATTTTTCAAATATAATGAGGCTAAAACGTGGCAGTAAGGTGGAGTTGTTTGTGATTGACATAAAGAGAGTAGGGGAAAAGCAAATTATATAGTTATCTGTCAGGGAGTTAAGCAGACTTTAAAAGAGGGTCATATTTAACAGTGAAGTAATGGAGGATTATAAGTGATAACAATTGAAATACTCGAGGGAGTGATGCAGGTAGCATATGAAGGATTTTATTTTTATTTTTCATTTTTATTGATGTTATTATTATTAGGGTAACATCTTCAAGATTCTAGGCTATTTTTTATTTAAGAAACTGCTATTTTGATTTAACTAGGTTTTAACGTAGTTTCCTTTCCCTTCAAGCATTGTAAGCCTATAAAAGGCCCTTATGTTGAAATTGTGAATTAAGTTGTTGGACTTTTAGTCCTACATCAAGGGGTATCATAGCAGACTCTGATCCAATGTGGTTGTCAGTGTTTGACAGGATTGGCTATGAGTTTTAACTCAAAACTTGTAGGGTTCATGATTTTTGACTTAAATTGCCTAGCATATGCCACCATCTCTGCCACCAAACACCATCCAACATCAACCATCATTGTTCCCTCCACCATCTCTATCTTTTAAAATAATTGCATCTTATTATTATTATTATTATTATTATTTGCAGCCTTGGTTTAATCCCTTTAATGCCATGAAAGAGCTTCATCTTCTTCACCGACGCCTCTATCTCCTCAACCTCCATCACCAGAGGTATGACCATCATTGTTGACTCACAGCAGTTGATTCGTGTTGACCTCATTGCATGGGCTTGTTGAAGTCGGACTCATTCAACCCGGTCACCACCTGTAATAACAGAGATGAGAAGCCCTGATCATCCATCGAAGAAGAGGCCTTAATTTCATTAAGATACATATAAAGTATCTAACTAGTTCAGCCAAAACCAGTCCAACCCGATGGAATGAAACCAGTTCAACTGGATTGGAATCCACACTCGCTCAAACAAACCAAAAAAAAAAGGAGGAGAAAGGTTTTAACAAAGACCAATTTGATCTAGTTGTTCACAAAGTGGCTCAAATGTTTGAGTGGAAAGGACGTTACAAAGGTTGATCCAAGAATTGATTACTCCTGTGGATTTTCTCAATTCTTGTGTTGCTGTTTTCCAAAATCAAATGAACTCTAAATTTCAGCAAATGATTTCTAAATTTTAGCATCTCGAATCCACTCTCTTGTCCTTCCTTGACCCAAATAAAAAACAAAAGGGTGGTGTCAAACCAAACTCCTAGCAAGCCTGATTATGGAGTCAAGGTTGCATTGCCTAAGTTCACTAGAGAGGGTGAATTAGAGCTACTCTTTGATTGGTTCAACCAAATCGAAAATATCTTTAATTATCTAGGGTCTGCTCAAAAGAGAATGTTGGTATGACCATTATTTGTCTTGAAGGGCTTTGTGTGCACTCGGCAACATAGTCTTGTCATAAGAATTGACTTTGGAGGCCAGCTCCAATTACTGAGTGGAACTCTATGTGGCATGCCGACATATGATGGAGAAAAAATTCATTGCAATGAATCATGAGGGAGAGATTTCTTCAAATTGTGTTCTTTGACCCAACAAGATAAAGATGTTAATATATACGCACTTGAGCTTCACAAATTAGTTGTCCAATGTTCTTTTGATAAATGTGAGCAACAATGCCATTTGGTACCTTGGAGGAATTTGTGATGACGTACACATGGGGCTAGAATCCTACGACTTTCATCTATGGATCAAGCAGCTAGGAATCCTGACCCAACAAAGCTTGGTTCTAAGCGAGTTGAAAGTTTTCCAATGGATGGCTGTAATTGAGGGCAAAAAGGACACTCTTATTGCCATTGTCCTACAAAGACTCATGCTGCTGACTTGCCATAGTAGAGACCACTAAAGATTCAGATGTGGAGTTTGTGCTTGGCAAGAACTCCCACTGAAGATTAGATCGTGAGTGCACTTGAATATTCAGGGGATGAAGATGAGTAGGGGTAATGTTAGCTAGAGCATGTGTTCAGCCTAACTCAAGGTTGAGTTTTTTTCTCACTAAGGGAAATTGATGGAGTCGGCATATGATGGATTATTTTATGTTTTCATTTTTATTTATGGTATTGTTATTAGGGAAATATCTTCAAGATTCTTGGTTTTTTTTTTATTTAGGGAACTGGTATTTTGATTTAATTGGTTTTTAATTTTGTTTCCTCTCCCTTCAAGCATTGTAATCCTATAAAAGTCCATTGTGCATTAGGTTTTAGGGAGATTGGAATTGAGAATTGAGTCTCTAGATGTTTGGTCCTGCATCATGGAGGTCATCGTAATGTTTTAGATTCGCAGGAAGATCCTGAAAATTGCAGGCTGCAATATCACTAGACCCTAGAGTCAGTGTAATTTACACTCATTAAAAAATCAACGGGTCTCTGATAATGATGAAACTATACACAATCATCATGCTGGTCCATATCTATGGCCTAGGTATTTATTAGCATAATCTGGTCCATCATTCACTATCATCTTATAAGTTATGAATAGAAAAAAAAAAATATTGATATTATTTTTTGGGTCTTTTTTGATGTTGGAGTTGGTTGGGGGGGAGACCCAAGTACGGAAAGCAATTACTACAATGTATTTTGATTGGTATAGAGATGCATAGACTCGGAGACAACCTACTAGGATTGGGTTAGCTAGAAGTTGGGATGAATTTAAGTACCGTTGTACTGTTAATGACTTAAGCTTGAGTCTTTTACAACCTTGGTCTGGTGCAGGAAAATTCTTGGGTTCTTAAAATAAGAGGGATAATCTTGTTAATTGGTATGTGGTTAGGAGACCTAAGTTAGAAGAGAATGTGGCACTTGGTAGTTTGGTGTGTAAACATCTCTTTAGTTGAGAAATGGTTATGGAGACTCCCCATAATGGCACAAGGTTATAAGAAGTATTAAGTTCATTGGCATAGGTGGGATGCAAGAGGTAAGGCAAAGTTTCTCATGCTAGCCTTGGAAATTTATTTTCGTGGCTCATTTGTTTTCTCTTACCCGGTTCAAAGTTGGAAATTTCAATAAGATTTAGTTTTAGGAGAATGTTTGGGTGGGAAAGGTTTTGGTGCCTTGCTTTTTTAGAGTATCCTCTAATTATAATGCTACAATTACATCCTTTTTATTTATTTATTTAAATAGAGTATCCTCTATTTATAATGCTACAATTACATCTTTCGTGGGGTTTCCATTTCTTTAGGACTCTTAATGAAAGTAAGGTTGTTGATTGTTTTTTTGTTTATTTGTTACCTGAACGAGGTGTGATTCAAGGGCTTGACTAGGGGGTTCTTTGGGTCACTTTTTTCATCAAATTATTCTTCCATTATATGTTGAAATTTTGAACCTCTTCTCATTTTCCTTTGAGTAATGCAATTGGAAAGCAAAGGAGTCACGCACTCACGTCCCTATTTTTTTTTCTCTCTCTGCTCCAACTCTTATGTTATTTATGTTTTAGCATATCCCTTACAATGTTCTCTCGTCTAAGCCCCGCCTACCACTAATAAGTCAAATGAAATTTCCAATATTAGTTAACACAACTCAATTAATGAATAACATGGCTAGTATGAACTTGTTTAATGCAAAACAATGCAAGTCATGCTAATTTATCAAAAGTAGTTTAAATTTACTGTGGCCTTTAAGGGTATGGTTATCACAACTCTCTCCCCCTTAAGAAATTTTGTCCTAGAAATTTTATCCAATCTTAGTCTGCAAACAAACGAGGATATCTTTTAGCCATGTTGATTTTTAATTCCTTGGTTGCTTCTTCGATGCTATGGTGTTGCCATAGTTCTTGGACCAAAGGGATAAATTTTTTCCTCAAGACCCTTTCCTCATTTTCAAGAATCTGAATTGAATTTTCTTCATGACTGACATCCTCAATGAGATATTGAACCATTCGAACATGACTCAGATTTGGTTCATACTTTTGAAGCATTGAGACATGGAAAACATAATGACTATGATTTAATTCATACGACAACATCAATTTATATGTTGCTTTCTCAACTCGCTTGACAATTTGAAATGGCCCGACGTAACAAGGTTGTAGTTTCCCCTTCTTGCCAAATCTAAAAATCCTTTTTCGAGGTGACACCTTTAGGAATACAAAATCTCTAACTTCAAATTCAAGTGCCCTTTTATCAGCATAACTCTTTTGTCGGCTTTGGATTGTGAGGAAATGATATCTTACTTGCTTAATCTTCTCAGTGGTTTCTTGAACTAATTTGGACCAAGCATTTGATTTTCCCCAATCTTTGCCCTACACACCGGTGATCTACATGGTCTCCCATATAGAGATTTATAAGGTGCCATATTTATACTTGATTGGAAATTGTTGTTGTAGGCAAATTCCACTAGGGGTAGATGCTCACTCCAATTTCCTTTGAAGTCTAGAATGCAAGATTGCAAGACCTTAACATACCCTCTAACATTTGAATTACCCTTTCAGATTGGCCATCTATTTCAAGATGATAGCTGTAAATATGGGATCTCTGTCTAAGATGATGGTTAACACAATCCCATGTGGCCTTTATATACAAGGACTTAGCCTTCTAAGTGAATTTGAAATCTAGATGGGTAAAATGTGGGCTGATGTTTTCAATATATCTACAATAACCCTCACAGTATCGTGACCAAGTGTAGTTCTTGGAAACTTTGAAACAAAATCCATTGTTACCTCATCCAATTTCCATTGTGCTACTGGTAATGGATGTAATACTCCTACAGGCTTTTGATATTCAGCTCTTACTTGTTGAAAAGTTAGATATTTTGTCACGAATTCTCTCACATCCTTCTTCATACTTGTCTAGCAAAATTGTCGGTTCAAATCTCTTTATATCTTAGTGCTGCCAGGATGGATAATGCATCTAGAACAATGTGCTGCCTGCAAGACTTCCTTTTTCAAGTCATGTGGAACACAAAGCCAACCCAAATAACAAAGTCCTCCATTAGAAGATTTTATCCACCCTTCACAGTGTGTACCCTCTTTTGTACCTCTTGATATTTTTTGAAACTAAGGGTGGGTCCTGCTCTTTTCCTTTGATAATTTGCTCCAATGAATTTGGTTATGCCCGTAAGTTATATTTACAAACCATATCTCCTTGAAGGGTCCTCTACAAGTTAAAAGACTCTATTGCCTCCATCATTTTCCACCTTCGAATTTTCTAGTTTGCCCATGTATGTCGAGACTTCCTGCTTAGTCCATTTGCCACAACATTTGCCATACTTGGGTGATAATTGAGTTCAAAGTTATAATCTTCCAAATACTCCATCTACCGCCTTTGCCCTAAGTTCAAATCCTTCCGAGTAAAGAGATATTGAAGGCTTTTATGGTCTGAATACACTTCAAATTTGTTTCTGTACAAGTATGAACGCCATAATTTTAATGCAAACACAAAAGTAGCTAATTCCAAGTCATGCGTTGGATAATTGTGCTCAAGTGGCTTTAATTCTCGTGATCCATTATTCACTCTGTAGAATTTTTTTTTTCACAAACTCAGTCAATGGTATAGTTAGTATAGAAGATTTTGCACAAACTTGTGATAATACCCTGCCAAACCTAAGAAACTACAATTTTTGGCCACTTTTTAGGGGTTTCCCAGCTGAATACAGTCTCAACTTTAGAAGGATGAACAGATAAGCCATCTTTGGTTATGAAATGACCCAAAAATTTCACACTACTTGCCCAAAACTCACATATCACCCGTTTAGCATATAATTGATACTCCCGCGATGTTTGTAAAGCCAATTGCAAGTGTTTTTCATGCTCTTCTTGAGTCTTTGAATGTATCAAAATATCATCGATAAAAACTATAATGAATTGATTTTGGTTTGGTTGAAAAAGTCGATTCCTTTTATCCATGAAGACGGCATGTGCATTGGTAACCCCAAATGGTAATACAAGAAACTCATAATGACCATACATTGTATGGAATGCCGCCTTTGAGATGTCTGATTCCCAAATCCTTAGTTGATGATAACCTAAATGCAAGTCAATCTTCAAAAAATATTGTGATCTCGCCAATTGATCAAATAGTTGATCAATTATTGGAAGTGGATATTGATTCTTAATAGCAACCCGATTTAGCTTCCATAATCAATGCGTAGCCTTAAGGGCCCATCATGTTTCTTAGCAAATACCCATCATGTTTCTTAGCAAATAATATAGGCGCACCCCAGGGTGATACATTAGGTCGAATAAATCCCTTGTCGAGGAGATCTTGTAGTTGCACCTTAAGTTCCCTTGGTTGAGCTGGAGCTATTCTTTATGGAGCAGTCGATATAGGTTCCTTTCCAAGCACCAAATCAATAGTAACTCAATCTCTCGTTTTGGTGGCAGTCTCGGTAAATGAACTAGAAAAATAATTGGAAATTCATCAACTATGGTAAAGAAGTTTTGGGTTTTGATTAACTTGTGTACATTCCTTCATTGCTGCTACAAACCCAAGACATTTGTTAAAATTCCATCATTTCACAAGCAACCCATATATCAAACATAAGAGCTTCTTAGTTTGGTCTCCATAGAAGGAAACTATCACTCCATTTGGATATCTTAGTACTACTTTCTTTTGGAAACAATCAACAAGTGCATGATAAATGGATAACCACTCCATTCCTAGGATTACGTCATAATCCGTCATATCCATGATCAATAAGTAAACTAGGAAGCCATGTTCATTAGTATGTGCAATGCAATTTCAACATATTCTGTTCACATTTATGATTTTCCCCACTGGTGAAGCTACACACAGGTCACTACTTAAATGTTCAGATTCTAAATACCGCATATTAGCAAAAGATGCAGCAATATAGGTGTAGGTAGAACCGGAATCAATTGAAACTCTTGCCCAAGTGTTGTGTAAAGGAATTACACCTTCCACCATAGCATTGCTTGCCTCCTCATTTGGTTGCTCTCCATGTTGCCCATGTTGGGATGGTGCAGTGGAATAAAATCTTCTTTGCACCTTATTCTCTAATTCCTTCCCCTTCCCTTATATGAAGCTTCAACCTTTGATGGATTTGCAGGAGCATTCAGCTAGGTTGGTTGCACTGAAGATCGAGGAAAACTCGAACTTGCGGAAGGATATGGTTGATAAGGTCGAGGATGAGAGAATTGAGTTGCTGGCCGTTGTTGTCTTTGGGATATCATAGGATATTAAGAGGTAGGACATTGCTTCCTTGTATGTCTCTTTTGTCCACACCCATAACACTTTATAATCCTACGGAAGGGGCCACCAATTTGAGCACTTTACTGTGGTGGCGGGAAGACTTTTGGCTTCTTTCCAACTGACCTGGACTTGTTAAATGAAGACCTCTTTTCTAGTCATAAATCCTTGAGTGTCTTCAATTTCTTTCTCTACCAAGGCAACCTGTTCTACTATTTCTCCAAAACTCTCAATCCTCAGGGCTTCAAGGTTAGACCTAATAGTAGGTCTCAGTTCCTTTTCAAATTTTCAAACCTTTAATTCCTCAATGCTGACAAGTTCTGGTCCAAATCGTGATATTTCAGTGAATCTTCTTTCATATTGGCTAACAGACAAGTTCCTTTTGAGTCAAATGCATAAATTCCTGTAATTTGGCTTCTCAGAATGCCTTTCAAAAATATTTCTCGTTGAAATTTTTTTCAAAGTCAACCCAGCTCATAGCCTTGCCATCTCTTACCCGTTGCACAGATTCTAACCAATAGTTAGCCTCACCTTCAAATAGAGAACTTGTGATGGTGACCCTATACTCATCTAGCATTCTAAGAATATCAAAAAGTTTTTGGACCTTCCGCTGCCAATTCTCTGAATCCAAAGTTCTAAGTTCCCTGCAAAGCTGGGAGGGTTTAATTTCTTAAACTCTTTCAACGTATTCATTCATTTTTCGGCAATTGTCTCTTCTAGCTTTTGCTTTACCAATGGCTGTTGATTCAGCAGACTTTTATGGTTATTTTGCTGCGTTGACTGATTATTTTGTGTCATCGTAGCTAAACCCTTAAGTTCTCTTGGAACATTCCGTTCTGAATTGACGCCCTATTCTGGTGGGGTTGAAGAAGTTGGACCACCCCTTTGTCTCATTCTCCTTTAAGGAAAAGAAGAATACCAAGTGTTTTCACTCAATCACGAAATGTTACCATGGACATGTAGTCAATAACTAAGCTACATATTAGCCGTATTCATTTTACTTGCATAGGCCTAAATCTACTTAATGTATAAATGACCTAACTAGACCCTCCCATGTGCTACTCAAATTAATAAGGCCCAATATAACCAAAGCTTTAATACCACTATATCATGTTCCTATATTTTTTTTTTCTCTCTCTGCCGCAACTCTTATGTTATTTGTGTTTAAGCATATCCCTCATAATTTTCTTTCATCTAAACCCCTCTGACCACTAATAAGTCAAATGGAATTTCCAATATCAGTTAACACAACTCAATTAATGCAAAAAAAAAGGCAAGTCATGCTAATTTATTGAAGTAGTTTAAATTTTCTGTGGCCTAAAGGGTATGGTTATCAGATAAGGTTCCTTTGAAGATTGGGGCATTCATTTGGATTTTGACTCTTAACATAATTAATACAAATGACTTGTGACAAGGAGACCTTGTATTCTTGTAAGACCATAAACCCCGAAATTTCCATGATGTGGCAAAATTCTAGCTAAACCATTGCGTATCTCTACATCGTTGGGTGGCTAGATGCTTTAAATTACCCTTTTCTCAGTTTTTGGTGAAGCATTGGTGACACCATAAAGTGTTGATGACTTTATAGTGGTTTAGTTTTCTGGTTTTGAGTGAAGCAAACAAGGGTGGTTTTATGGACTTGTTTGGTGCATGCTATGCTTTAGATTTTGTGGCTTTTCAATGTCAAAGCAACATCTTCCCACTTGTTATAGGATAGAGTTGTTTTTCTCACTTTTTTTTAGCACTCTTTGAAATTTTTTTAGGGTATTTTCATTGTTACATCAAAGGTTCAGGAGATGCACTTCTGTAATTGCTTGTAGCTGATCTTTGGAGGATGTCTTGTTCTTTGTAATCCTTCCATTTTTCCTTTAGTGGATTTTTTTCTTATAAAAACAAAGGTGATTGATTCTTTAACAAGCTTGGTGAAACTAGAAAGGTACTATTGAGGCTAGTATACAGGCTTCATTGCTTATGTTAAGAGAAGAATGTATGTATTCAAATGGGTCGTTATGTAGTTAGCATGCCTCTATTATACTCTATGGTTTTCTTCGGGCAAGGACGTTGGAAAGGCAGATCTTATAATTTTTTTTTTCCTGCATCTTTTGGTTCATGATCCATCAACTATTGTCAGAAAGTTTCCTTTACAAGCTTGTGCACGATCTCTCAATATTCCACATGGGAGGCTGACGTTGTGGGCGATTTTTGAGAACTCTTGGGGCATTTGGTTGCAAGGGAGGCATTCAATATGAATTCACAATAAGCCATGGGTATTCATAGATTACAATGCAAAGGATATGGGTTAGATTGTCAGAAAATGTTGGTTGAGTTGTGTCGACATTGGGTTTAGAGACCCGTTTCGGGTTGCCAACATTTGGTGACTTGTAATAAACCAAAGTAACATAATCATCCTTAGGTTATCATACTCACCAATTTTATTTAAAACATAGTTATCACCATTTTTCTTTTGTTTGTTTTTAGACAGGTAAAATAAAGGAAAAAAATTTCTTTCCAAAGTTCTGGTTTGGGAGTACCATTTTGAATAGGGAAGGTAGGCTTTCAAAGCTCTTCCCTTTGAGATTTGAAAGACCGAGCACCCTAAAGCACCAATTCTAAGAATGGTTGCTGCACTTGTCCTATGTGAGTCTGTGTGTGTTCCACTTTAAAATTAGGATTTTGAAGAAAAGGTTGACAAATAGCCCAAAAATAGGCTTGCAGCATCAGGCGGTCAAATACTTGTTTGTAGAGAGCAGTCGACCGGCTTCTGCTGGTTTTGTTTTCTTCCATTTGCAACAAATGACCGCCTCACACCATTTGAAAAGGCTTTAATGGAATTCACAGAGGCATAAGTTCCATGGGAATTCTACTACTTCAATGAAAAGAGAAACAACATCAAACAAAACAAAGAAAGAAAAGAGAAAATAACATAAGTTAAGAAAAAATGAAGCTTTTGTGTCGTGGCTGAATCTACTAAAGTAGATTGTCTACATATCCTTCATGATTCCAGCCACTTGTAGTTCCAAAAACGTTTTCAAATACAAGTTTTTAAAAAAATCTGTTTGGTGAATGCTTTTGAAAAGTCTCTTGAAATCACTTGAAAAATCTTGAATATACTTGAAACCTTACTAAAAAGGCATTTTTCTTTTGATTAGAAAATTGATTTTCAATGAATGCTCTGTAAAACAAAGATTGAAATCAAGTTTTAACATTAAAAAAAAAAAATTCCTTTTTCCCACTCTCATGCCACTTCATGGGTTGATTACTTTGAAAATAATGATTTTTATTGTAGATACTTAAAAACCTTGTGGAATTTTGGTGTGGGAGAACCACAAACCTGCCTTGAAATCACATTTAGAAACTTGGAGAACATCCAAAACCCACATCATGGATGTATGACTCCAGGAAAGTAGTGAAATAACTGTGAAAACGTGAAGACTTTTTAGAAAACTTTGAGTGAATTTTCTTTTTGAAAAGAAAATTTTGGTTTTTTTTTGGAAAAACTATGGAAACCATCCTCCAAACAGCAAGCAAACTTGACCAAATACACTCTAACAAGTGTAGAGACTCAAAAACTTGAAGAATCCTATAGAAAATCAAGAGATAAGTGCAAAAAATGCACTCTCGGGATTTGGTGGGCAACCACTTGTAGAGGGCAGGTTGACTGCCTAGTAGCTGCAACAATTATTTTTTCAAAAACTAGAGGGCCAATCGACCACTTGAATAGCTGGTCAACTGCCTGAATAGGCCAATCGACTGCCTGAAAGACCAAAATTACTTACAAATTTTCGATGCTTAAACATGCTTTTTCCTAGGAAATTGGAAGCAAGACATCCTAACACCACTAATATGTAAAAAAAAACAACATGCAATGACAACAATTCCACAAATCTAACCACAAACATGGAAAAACCTTCATACATCATCCATTGCAATATTTAAGGAAATGAACTCAAATTGAAAAGAAGGGTTAGGCACTAACCTTAAGGATCATAATCACACTGTAGAGATCAAGTTGAGGATCCCTCTCTCCCAAGTCACTCTCAAAATACTTCAAATTAGAACGGTAGGAAATGAATTTCCCTTTTTTTTTTCTTTCTAAACAAACACCCTTACAAAACCCTATATCTCACTCTAGAATGCTCTCCTTGCCCTCACTTGGACGTGCCCATATCTCTCTTTAAGAAGGTCATTTTATAGACCTCCAATGGAAGGGAGGGAAAACCTCTTTTAAATTTTAAATTTCAAAAATGGAAGGGAGGGAAAACCTCTTTTAAATTTGAAATTCAAAAATTCAAATTTTGAAATTTAAAAGTACCCACCAGTAGAAAAAACTAACAAATGACTTTTTGTATTATCTTGTGTATAAATGTCGTTACATTTTGCTGCTTTTATAAATATAGTCAGGTGCCTGTAAATAGAAAGGAATCAACTCACACTGTATAAAATTAATGTAGAATATTATAGCTAATAAGGCAAGTCTAATTTAGGACACTAATTGTGATTCTCAGCACACTTTATATTTAGATTTGCTGAGAATGGTAGCTTTCCATATGCAGCTGATCTTCAACACTCCCCCTCAAGCTGGCAAATTGATGTTAACCATTCCAAGCTTGTCCACCAAAGCTTCATAAATCCTCCTGTCTAACCCTTTAGTAAACAGATCTGCCACTTGTTGAGCTGTAGGGATATATGGCATATATACTTCTCCAGACTCATTTTTCTCTCTAATGAAGTGTCTATCAATCTCATTATGTTTAGTTCTTTCATGTAGTACGGGATTATGAGCTAATGAGATTGCTGACTTGTTGTCACAGTAGAGCTTCATGGTTCCATTGATGTTCATTTGCAGGTCCTTCAGGATTAGTTTAATCCACAGTATCTCATCTAATCCTTTAGCTAGGGCTCGGAATTCTGCTTCTGTATCGGATCTAGCAACAACATTTTGCTTCTTACTCTTCCATGTAACTAAGTTTCCCACCATATACACACAGTATCCTGTAGTGGATCTTCTGTCATCCGGACATCCTGCCCAATCTGAGTCGGTGTAGACTTCTACATTCAGTGTATCATGTTTTTTGTATAGGATGCCCTTTCCTTCAAATACCTTAGGATTTGATTCACAGCTTCCATATGTTCTTTACCAGGACACTGCATGAACCTGCTCACATAACTTACAACAAAAGCAATTTCAGGTCTTGTATGTGATAGATAAATTAATCTACCAACTAACCGCCGATATCTTCCCTTATCAACTGCTTCACCCCCTTCATTCACTCTTAACTTGACATTTGCTTCAATTGGAGTTCCTGCTGGTTTAGTTCCATCCCAATAGATCAAGAACATATTTCCTTTGGGTTTTATAAATACCCTGTTTAGATCTGTCAACTTCTATTCCCAAAAAATACTTTAGATTTCCGAAGTCTTTGATCTCAAATTCTCAGGCCATCCTCAGTTTCAGATTCTCCATTTCTTCCTTATCATTCACTGTAACAATAATATCATCTACATACACAATCAGGACAGCAATCTTGTTACCTATAGAGTGTTTAATGAATAAAGTACGATCACCTTGACTCTGCCTATAACCCATTCCTCTCATGAACCTTGTACATCTCCCAAACCATGTTCTAGGTGACTGCTTTAGTCCATACAAGGATTTCTGAAGGTGACACTTTTCCCCTTTACATCTTCTCCTGTTAGCCCTGTTTCCTTGTAGACCTCTTCCTCAAGTTCTCCATGAAGGTGCATTCTTAACATCATACTGTTTCAGTTCCCATTCCAGATTTGCTGCTAGAGACAGTAGGATTCTAACTGTATTAATCTTAGCCATTGGAGAAAAAGTTTCAAAGTAATCAACACCTGGAGTTTGAGTATATCCTTTAGCTACTCGGCGTGCTTTGAACCTTTCAACACTTCCATCTGGTTTATACTTTACTGCAAATACTCATCTGCAACCAACTGCCCTTTTTCCTCTTGGTAGTGTGCATAACTTCAACGTCTGATTCTTTTCTAACGTTCCCAAATGAAGACTTGTTAGGCTGGTAGTGAAGCTTTAAAAACTGGTCCAAGTCTATGATAGGATACATAATTTGACAGTGGATGTTTAGTGCGTGCTCGAACCCCCTTCCGAATAGCAATAGGCATATCAAGTTCACTGTGTAAATCTAAAGCTGAGTTTGTACCTTAAGATATACTTTCCTCTATTGCATCCAAGGGATCTTTTGACGAATGATGGGTTCTGTTGTGTCTAGTTCTTTGTCTGGTATCGGTAATGTCTTTCTCCTTCTCTGGTATGTCAAAACCTCTGCTGTTTTTGGCAATTTAGAAGAGTCAGTCTGCTACAGGTTGTCTGTGGGTACAGGCTCAGGTTGCAGAGTGTCTGGTGGTTGCAGGAGATCAAGCTGTTCAGGTACATGTTCAGGTTGCAGGAGATCAAGCTGCAGGTCAGGGTGGTCAGGCTGTTCAGGCCACAGGTCTGGGTGTTCTGTGATAGTTTCATATTCCTGCACGTCAGTAGGCATAGCAATTGGCATAGAGACTTAATCTAGACCTTGATTAGGACTCCATAACTAGTCGGGATTGACCCTATTCTCCCCTTGCCCAGCAGTAGGGAGGTAAAATGGGACGAACTTGTGGATGGTGACGTCTCTACTAATAAACAGCTTACGAGTTTGTGTATGATAACACCTGTACCCTTTATGAAACATCGAGTGCCCAAGGAAAGTACACTTAGTTGAACGAGGTTCTAGCTTACTTATATTGCTTGACACATTCTGAACGAAGGCATCACACCCAAAAACACGTAGTGGGTGATCATAATAGAACTTCACCATGGGGTAAATAGCTTTGAGTTTGCCCAGTGCAGATTCAAAGTCCAAAACTATAGAAGGTATTCTCTTAATAAAAAAGGTAGCATTTAAGAGCGCATTACCCCAAAAATGCATATTTAAAATCCTAAATCTGCCAACCGACTCATTTAGAGGCGGATAAAAAAATTTTAAACCGTATTTGACTCATTTAATATGCATATCGGTTATGAGTCATTTTAAGCAGGTCGGATTCGGTTCGGATTAACAGATTATTATCCATTTTTCCAAGTCTAACTTTGCATGATAAATACACCTCAATATATAAGTTAATAGACTCCAAAAAACCAACTTTTTTTAACATCAATGGTAAGGAAGTAAGAAACAAAATGGAAAATGCAATTTTAGTAATTTCTAACTTGATTACCAAACAATACATATGGTGGATTCCATTATCTTGCATTTATTATGCAAGTAGATGGAGAAATTGAAGATGATGTGATACATGTTGAATAATTGGGTAAAATGGAAGACCTTACCTCAATGATTGGTCTCTCCCTCTATTTATACTATATGTCAAGTACAATTGTAATGACCATTATACCCTTACTGACTCGCGCTTATTACTAACAAAACTCTTAACTCATCATAATAATGCTAAATGACTAAATAACTATTACCACTCCCCCTCAAGCTGGAGCATATATATCATATGTTCCAAGCTTGATACAAATGAATTTTACATAAGCACCTCCCAAGGTTTTAGTGAAGAAACCAGCAAGCTGAAACTCAGACTTCACATGAGTGGTTGTAATGAGCCTTTGTACAAGTTTCTCCCAAACAAAGTGGCAATCAACTTCAATGTGTTTTGTCTGCTCATGGAAGATTGGGTTGGAGGCAATATGGATAGGCAGCTCGATTATCACACATCAACTCCATAGGCTGTGAGTGTGGAAAATCTAGTTCTTTCAACATGTTCTTCAACCAAATAAGTTCACATGTATTGTTTCTTACTTTCTTTTTCTTTCTTTTTTCTGTTTGTTCTTTTCTCTACTTTACTTAATAGATTCCGTTGCCTAGTTTCAGTTTTTCATATTTTCATTGATTGATTGAGAAATGTGAGTTCAACTTGCCAAAACTTGGTGAATCACTTGAAAATTCATAGGTGAAAGTGAAACATCCTGGATACCATTGGTATTCGAATGATGTCCCGCTTGCACTTTAGTGATCTCAAATTTTTTTGTTGTTTAATTGGTTTCTAATCATTTCTGACCTTTTGATTAATAGGGTGTTGTGAATGTGGTTATGGGAAATGCTCCTGAAATCGGGGATGCTTTACTTGCAAGTCCACAGGTTTTGTACCTTTTAAATACTATCTATATATTATCTGTTGCACTCTTCTTGGTAGATAAGGTTAAGGTTATACAAGAACCATGTAGCATTGGTTGCTCATGTTTTTCACTATATATTCAGGTAAGAAAGATAACCTTCACGGGTTCAACTGCTGTAGGTAAGAAGTTGATGGCTGGTGCTGCTGGGACTGTCAAAAGGGTACAGATTGTTTTTTGAACTGCAACCTGTGGGAAGATTATCCTTATAAATCATTTTACTACTGATTTTACTTACATATTGATTCTTCTAGGTGTCTTTGGAACTTGGCGGAAATGCACCCTGCATAGTTTTTGATGATGCAGACGTGGATGTGGCAGTAAAAGGAGCTGTAAGTTAGGGGTTATCTAATCGTAATGCCGATGATGCTGCCATTCTTGTATACACACAGAGAGACACAGATATACAGATATAGATATAGATATAGATATTAATTTATGCAGAGTGAGTATAGAGGAGCTAATTTAGAGGTTGATACATTGATAGGACCCTTAGAAAACGTGTTTTTTCAAGTAAGGTACTTGGATCTTTTGGTTGGGCTGTCAACCCATGCTCGACACATGTCAAGAGATTGAGTATTTAAAATGTGTATCCTAGACTGTCACTATCCATTATTAGAGTCATCTTGTGTCCTCGTCCCTGACTGCCTAAATAGCTGGGAGAAGGGCATCATGCTAAATCAACCAGCCTTTGCAATATTCACAGCAATGGTAATTGAGATTTGGAATGGAATACATATCTTTTGGCTTAATCCGACAAAGAACATGTCACGAGGAGATTAGTGGTCTGACCATCTGGTTTATGCATTAGTAGGTTATAAAGGAGAGGGTCCCACATCTTTGCTCATTGGAGCAAGTTGCAACTATTGACCTCATGATGAAGTGATGAACTCTAGCTAATGAGATTGTTCTGCAAGGAAAGGTCCAGTGCAGGTTTTAAAATAGTATTTTGGCCTGTCATACATATTATTTAGTCAATTCCAGACAGCTCATCCACAAAGCCTTGTGGATTATACATTACTGAAAATTGAAAATTGAAAATCTTTGCATCTACATTTGCATGACATTATCCTATAGTTGATCAACATGTTTGCAACTTTGCGTTATTTAAAACAGAATTGCACTCTCTTGCACATATGGCCTTGTAATAGAGATTTCTGTTGGGCTTGTGGCTGATTCTTCTTGTTGTTTGTGAAGTAGTGTTGTGTATACCTCTAGCTTTTTAAGCCTTTAATAAAAATGGCTCGGTGGCACTTTAATGAATTGGTCCATTATAGAAATGATAGTTCACAAGTTTAGAGACTTTAAAACAAATTTTATGTGGTCCCCCAGGGCCTTAACATCATTGCTGTAATCTTGTATACTCTTTTTGAGGTGTTAAAAGACATTCTTAGATGCAGGAATACCTTGGGAACTTTTGTTGCCTAGTTTCGATAACAGTACATCCAAGTTTAGGTTTTCTTTATCTCTGTAGATTATTATTTTTATTTATTTTTCTTTAATTTTGTTCTGTGCAGTTATTTAGGATTACATATTTTCTCAATATAGACTGCAGTATTTTCTATATGTTGAAAGTCTCTATTTTCAAGTCTCTTTTTTTTAGAATAAAAATATTTTTATGCTTTTTGGCTTTAGTGTGTGGTGCTTGGTAAAATTATATTCTTGTTTGGAAAATTTGAAATTTCTACTTTGTATCTTAACAAAATGAATTTCTATTTTTGTTTGAGAATTATTCTTACTAGAATTAAAATATTTTAATGATAAATGTGTTTGTGAGTGCACCATTTTAATTTAATGAGAGAATGAGTTTAGAGAAATTTTTAATCCCTAAGTGTATTGAATGTGTGAGGTGTAAAAGTTTTGAAATGTGAGCCTAAAACCAGTAAACAACTTTAAGCAGAAATGAGATGTTGTTACTTTCTCTTCCTAAGCCCTAACTTTCAAACTTCATTTTCGTAATGTTAATTCGTTTGCCTGCCAAGTTTTAAAATCTAATATATCTAAAGAATAGCGTCTCAAATAATGACTTCTATTAATGTTAAATTATTGTTCTTACACTTACCACAAAACCATCTTTCTTTTCTTAAATTCATTTCGCTGCACAAACCTTGTGATACTGGAGCAATTGACAAGCAAGAAATAAATGAAAGGAAACATGAACATAAATGAAAGAAAAGAAAAGAGTGGAAATGAAAATATGAGAAAATAAGCAGAAGAAAGTGAAGGCCTCGAAAACCCAGATTTCTTCAATTCACAATCATTCTAGTTTACCAATCAATCACACACACCCATTTTTGGGGGCTGAATGTTCCTGTAAAGCAAGAAGAATAATGAAACATTTTAATAGAGGACATCACTTTCCTAATCATAGAAACATATAATCTGCTAATCGATCACCTAAAAAAATGTTACTATAAAGTATAAAATCTTTCAAAAAATAGAAAAAAATTATGAAAATAATGGAAGTTAGAATAAGGTTTCTAAAGTTGAGGCAGTATTTCCCTCTTTACATCTTGAAATAATGATGGTTGGGCACA
Source organism: Malania oleifera (assembly GCF_029873635.1). Lineage (NCBI taxonomy): Eukaryota > Viridiplantae > Streptophyta > Magnoliopsida > Santalales > Ximeniaceae > Malania > Malania oleifera. The sequence goes on from NC_080428.1 coordinate 3,164,609, forward strand.
TTTATCATCCTTTCATTGTTTGCTTTGAATTTGTAGATCATATTCATCTGTCTGCTCATCAGCTCATCATCTTTGTTCACTGTAGACTCTTCATATTTTTCTCTTTGCTCTTTGTTGAAAGGGTTAGCTTTATAAAAATTTAGGTCACTGATATTCCATGAGTAATCATCATTATAGCTCATTTGCAACTCATCCAGGGTTCAAATGTAGATGAACACAAAAGTCATCATAATATGATGCCTGAGTAGAAGTCCTGGTTGAAACAGCATTGCTGGATAATTCGTTACGAATATAGGCACAAAATCCAGCCATATGGATTGTGCATATTCCACCAATACCCAAGGAAAAAAGACTTAATGCAATACTTCTATTGCATTAGGACATAGCGTGTGACGGATTGGAGTCGGTAGAATTTGATTCAATCGACGACTCATTAGGTTCATTGGATATTGTTAAGATTTTGATTAAAAGAATGACCTAACTTGAAGATAGTTCTTTCCCTCTATTTATAATACAAATCAAATACATTCTAATGACAATAATACCCTTACTAACTCTCACTAATTAGCATACTAACACATTTAATAATAATACTAAAAGACATAAATAACCTCTCACACTCCCCCTCAAGCTGGAGCATAAATGTCATATGCTCCTAGCTTGTTACAAATAAATTTAACATGAGCACCCCCGCAAAGCTTTGGTAAACAAATCAGTAAGCTGCATATCATACTTCATGGAAGCGGTAGTAATGAACTTCTGCACAAGTTTCTCTTGAACTTCTGCACAAGTTTCTCTTGAACGAAATGGCAATCAACTTAAATGTGCTTCATTTGCTCATGAAAGAACAAATTGGAGGGAATAGGAAGAACATATTGATTGTCACACAAAGTCATAGGCTGAGAATAACCCTAAACAATTTCTCCCAAAAATATATTCAAAGATAAAAATAGGAGAAACTAGGGTTTTCTTTCAAAAATGATTGACCTTAAATACAGGAAGGTTTCCAATCAATATATATGAATTGATATATGCTCAAACCTTACTTGAATAACTTTAGAGTTTTTCTCCCAAAGATATTTTCAAAAGAAAGAGTAGGAGAAATAGGAATATGATGCTCAAAATGAGTATAAAAAATGTTTGGGAATTTAAAGAATAAGCAAGTATACTTCCAATGATTTTTCTAACTTTTTCCAAGTGTTTTAAGCTTGGTATTTATAGGCCATTTCAATTTCTAGCCGTTATGTGACCATTGGGGAGTTAAATAATATTTTATTTTCAAATTTTGCAACCGTTGGAGCTCAAATTTGCTTGAACCCCAGAGGTCCGGTCGACTAGCCCTAAGGCGATTTCTGTTTTCGCGAGCTTCGGTTGACGGGCATTATGATTCGGTTTGCCGGATCATCAACGACTTGAAGGCTGGTCAACTAGGCTTTACTTGGCTTTAGAGAGGCCGGTTGACTTGGGCTTCACAATTCTGGCCAAATGGTTTTGGTTGGTCAATTGAGTTGGGTCTGGTCGATTGGACCTTTACAAAAATGCATTTCTAGCCAAGTGCACACTCTGGTCGACTGGGGCTTAGATGCCGGTCGATTGGGCCTTAACAAATTCTAATGTTTGGTCCTCTCTTAACTTCAAAGTCATTTCAAAACCTATGAATGATTTTAACTCTTTCAAGTATAAGGTTTTTCATGAAAATGTTGGTTCCCTGAGGTCATTTTATGGTCCATATGAGCTTCAATTTAAACCAAATGAACATGCATGCACACATTAAACTAATTACTGTTACAACTCAAAAATTAACACAAGTCTTCAAGCTTTTGCCCTTCTGATTCCATGGAATACACCAAGATGTGTTCGTTTAGGTACGTTCAAGGCTTCCATTTTGCATCAATAACCCGTGCTTTGAAACTAAAACCTGTTCATACCCTTAATGCACAAATGAGATGCTGTGGTTTGTCATTATCAAAATCGGGATCAGACTCAAAAGGTCAACAGTACTAGTTGTGGATCTCCGGTCGGAAAGCGACCCAACCCAATCTGAATATGTATATCCATGAATATAAGTGTGACACTGATACTCTCAAGTGCACCTTTGAGATATGTCAAGATGCGTAGATTACTACTTCATAGTGACTTGTCGTCGAAGAATCTAGAAATTGACTCACAACACCTATTGCGAAAGATATATCTGGCCGAGTGACTATTGGATAATTCAACTTTCCAACAAGTCTTAGGTATTTTCTAGGATTAGGAATTAAATCACCTATATCCGACACTTGCTGTTAGGATCCATGGGTGTATCAACCAATTTAGATCACAACAATCTAGTTTCATCCGACAGCTCAAGAACATACTTTATGACAACCGTTTCCATACGAGTTCTAAATACTTCTATACCCAAGAAGTATTTCAATGGTCCCAAATGTTTAGTTTGAAACTTAGTCCGTAGAAAAAAGTTTGAGACTTTAAATACCTTTATTATCATTACCTAAAATAACAATATCATCCATATAAACAACAAGAAGCATCCTACCTAATGAAATAAGACAATAAAACACAGAACGACCCATTGCACACCATCGAAGGCCAAAGCCAACTACTATAGCATTGAAACAACCAAGCCGTGCTCTTGGTTGGTTGGGCAAGGACAACAAAGTAGAATTTGGAAGATTAGGTGAAGGAAGAAACTTATTCAGATCAAAAGCACTCAAGTACTGGGTGTTGTGAGGTGTAGACGCAAAGCAGGTCGCATCGGCAGAAACAAAGAAGCGATGCAACACCAGACTATAACAACGATATCCCTTTTGAGTAGATGAGTAGCATAGAAACACACATTTTATAGCATGATGATTCAACTTATCCACCCCAAGAGTTAGTTGATGAACAAAGGACACACACCCGAATATATGAGGGGGGAGAGAGAATAAACGTGAATTAGGAAAGAGAATGGAGTAGGGAATTTTACCACTAAGAATAGAGGATGGCATCCTGTTGATCAGGTAGCAAACAGCAAGTACAACATCCCTCCAAAACACTTTAGGTACATGCATTTGATAAAGTAAGGTGTGTGTGATTTCACGGATATGTCTATTTTTCCTTTCCGCTACCCCATTTTGTTGAGGAGTATGGGCACAAGATGATTGATGGACAATACCAAACTAAGTCATATAAGTAGTGAATTGTGAACTAAAATACTCTTTAGCATTATCACCTCGAAGTATTCAAAATGGCAAACCAAATTGAGTCTTTATTTCATAACTGAAGGCACAAAATACATGAAATAACTCGTAATGATCTTATATTAAATATAGCCAAGTCATTCTTGAATAATCATTCACCAAGGTTACAAAATATTAGAAACCCAACTTGGACACAACTCTACTAGGACCCTAAACATCAAAATGAACTAACATGAAAGGGCTTGCAGCCCGTTTATTTGATTCGGGAAGCGAAATGGACATGGTGGTGCTTTCCCATTTGACAAGACTCACAATCAAGACTAGACACATAACTCAAATTTGGAATAAGAATTTTTAGCCGCTCAGTAAAGGATGACAAAGACGACAATGAATTTGGAGAGGTGTGGCAGCAGCAGTACAAGTGGTAGAAGGAGATGGCGGCTCAAAGTGATAAAGTCCACCAGCTTCACACCCTCCGCCAATTCTCTTCCTCGTCTTCTAATCCTGAATAACGACAAAATCAAGGAAGAATGTTTCTGAACAATTCATGGATTTAGTAATCTTTCTAATAGACATAAGATTGAAAGGAAATTTGGGAATATACGTAATTGAAGGAAGAGAAATAAAAGAAGTGGGATTTACAGTCCCAATTCTGTTGACTTCTGTGTGGTGGATCCATCAACAAGAGTAGCACAAGGTAAGAGGCTGTTTGGTATCATTGTAAAAAATTAGGGAAACAAAAACCAAAAATGAAAACCAAAAACTAGAAACAGAAATTAAAATCTAGAAACCAACGACCTGTTTGGTTAACATTTATAAAACAATCACAAACTAAAAAATTAAATAAAAAAATGCTCATTTTCATCTTTAAATCAAATAATATTATAAAAATATGGTTAAAAATAATAAAATTACAAATAATACACATTAAAAAATTACTATAATAAAAAGAAATTTTTATTATAATTATTTTACTTAATTGCTCTACTTTCAAATTTCACTTTACAATAAATATTTTATTAGACATCACAATTGAAAAATAGTAAAAGTATTTTTGTAATTGGCATTATTATTATTATTATTTGAAATTTATGTAAATTTCTATTTTAATTATATTTAAATTCATATGATCATTTAATTTTGATTTTAATTTAAAAGTGTATAAAATGTATAATTTAATCCAAAAAAATTATTTCTGGTTATCAAAATTTTTGGCAACAAGTTGCCAAAAACAAGTGAAAACCATAAAATTTGGTTTTCAGTATTTTGACAGACAACAGAAAACCGGTAACAGAAATAGAAAACTAGCAACATAAATGAATGCTTTTTTTATAATTTGTGTATTCATTGTGGAGAAACAGAAACAGAAACAAAAGACAACAAAGATACCAAACAGGCCCTAAATTTGCAGGATATTGATTAGTGGAGAAGAAATTAGGTATGCTTGTGATATGATCAGTGGCAGTGGAGCCTATGACTCAAGGACTAGGATGAGAAGTATTGGATGACGGGCTTTTTGTGGGATTACCTCTTTGGGCAAGAGATGCAACGGGAAGAGAAGCTTGTTGTGATGCTTGATACTGCTGGAACTTGGAATACTCTTTGTTTGACATGGATACAGTATGTTGTCCCCCACTCGTCCCCAAAGATGTGGGGTTTGTGGTGGCTGCATTGGCTGCCCCCAAAGTTGTGAAAGCCTATGGTGGCTGCATTGGCAACACGTGAAGGTCTACTGTGGCGATCCCAACACTGCTCAATAAGTACGATTACTTCGTTTACAATGACTGCACTTATGAGGAGTGCCTTTACCTCGTCCATCTCTACCACCATGACCCCTCGAACCACCTCGATAACTTCTGCGGTTGTTTGGTAGAGAACTAGAATCGTCCTATGTATTAAAGACTATTCTATCAGAGCCAGATGCAAGAGCAGCAGAATGTGTGCTAAAGGAAGCATGAAGGACATGAGAATAAACATCGGCAAATGATGGCAACTCTGCACCACTAAGTATCTGGGACTGGCTCAAACTCGGGTCTCAAGCCCGCTACAACCCGAAGAACTGTCATCTGCTCTCTCTGCTTTTGCATCTCATGAACGTCGGCGGTTAAAGGTTGCACGATGTTAAGATCCTCATGAATACACTTCATCTCTTCAAAATATTCTGCAATGCTCCTATCTCCTTGTTGTAACTGAAGGTACTCCTAGAGTATGGAAGCTTGGCATATACCCAAATCTCCCTACACGTATCTAAGTGCATACACATCTGTGCAATTTGTGACTCCATCAAACTCCACAAGGGTGAAACAATCAAGGCATCTTCTTGAATCCACACATCTTTTCTCTTCTCATTAGAAGGATCAGATTGCAAGCGTCCAGATTTTCCTAATGCTGCTAAATAAACCTGAACAGCTTTAGACCTTTAAACATAATTCTTTCCATCCAACTTTTGAGTCGTTATCTGTGGCAGCTTTGAAGGAAACATATTTTTGGGATTCATAGACTCCATCCCAACACTCAAAAACTTGCAGCGACACCAAGTTCAAACAAGAAGAACAATTTAAACTAATCGGGACAATCACAAATTATGTGTAGCACCGACACAAGCACAAATGAGGTGAATGACTTACCAACTGAGATAGCACTGCCACAGCTTCACAATCTTAACCTGCAAACACTACCACTGTTCCAAAAAACTTCAGAAGAAGCCTTTACAAGCACGGAATAAAAACTAATGGATTACCATGAGCGCGTGGTTGAAAAAGGTTGGATCTTCGGACAAAAAACGTCTGACAGCTTGATAATATGTTCTAGAGAGGGAATGAGAACATGGCAGAGGAAAAAAAATGAAAATGAAATGAACAGCCTTCAACTTGCCGGAAGCATGAGCTGTGGAAGAAGTTTAGGAAGACAACTATTTTACCTGCCATATCTAAATAGCCTGCCGAGACAAGATTTCTAAATTTCCCCGTGTCTGCTATGTTCAAACATTCAAACATTTGGAATACTTTAAGATTCTTTTGCCCCTGAAAATTCAGCATCAATTCAAATTTATGTGAAAACTTTTGCAGTCATTTAGATTTGGGGAATTTCAGGTTAACAACTGTATGTTTCAGAAAATTTCTGGGCCTAGGCTATATCTATTGAGGCCTGGTTGAGATGGATCAGGTTTTTCCTGGTGTTATTGCTTGTAAAACATCCAGACAACCTACTCCATATCAATGGTATGGCCACTTTGGTCATCCATCTTTGGAAAAGCTAAAGTTGTTAGTCCCTTCATTGAAGTATATGTCCGTCATTAAATGTGAAAGTTGTGAATTGGGTAAAGAGTTGTTAATAGAGTTTGCAGTCCTCATTGAATGCATCATTATTTTTGGGTCTATTTGGAGTTCTTGGGTTGGTTTTAGATATTTTAGTACTTCTGTTGTGATTACTCAAGAATGACTTTGGTTTGTTTTGTGAAAAATTATGTTCTTTATTTTCAAATCTTCATGTGCTGATATTTACATTTTGTGTTAAGATTCATATTTTGTCTCTAATAATGCCTTGGAATATTTTCATACTCTTCTTAAAGATTTTATTGCATCTTAAGGTGTGTATCACTATTCATATGCAAGAATCAACACGTATTGGAAGTTGCTTGTACTCTAATATTTCAGATGTTTCTGCCAAAAATCCATTGGGATGATGTTTTTCTTACTGCCTGTCATCCTATTAATTGCCAGTCTTCTTCAATTCTTCATAATCTGACTCCTGTTTCTGTATTACTTCCATCTCAAGATCCCTGTCCCCTTGGTTTGCATACTTTTAGATGTACTTGCGATATTCATATTTTGACTTGTTAGATTACCACTTTACCTAAAAGCTTAAGCTGTTATGTTGTGAGTCAACAATGTCTATCAAGCTTTAACACTCCACCGCGTGTGCTGCCCAACAACACGTGGAGAGACAGCACAATAGAAAACACCCATTACAGGGAACACAATAATTTTTTAAACACCACACAATAAAATCGGCAGCAAGACTAGAACCCAGGACCTCTTGGTAAGTAACTCTGATACCATGTTAGATTACCACCATACCTAAAAGCTTAAGATGTTAGGTTGTCGGCCGACAATATATATCAAGCTTTAACATAACTCATGAGATGAACTTGATCCTAGATCCCTCAAATGTTTGTTTTTAGGTTATTCTTGTTTTCATAAGGGTTGTCATTATTTTCTTCCGCCTTGTCGCTGCTGGATCTTTAGCAAATATGCCAGATTCTTTTAATCATCTGTTTACTTTTCCATTGAATCATCTCTTATGTCATCATCCCCACCTATTTCTATGTTCTTTTTGCATCAAGTTTAATTATATATGAGTTGTCCAAGCCTCCCATGCCTTAAGTGTAATAGCGTCGGATAACCCATCAATCCATTCCTCCAAATGATCATCCTCGAGGTAATATTATTCATTTTACTAGTTCTTTAACCAAAGACCCAGACTGCAGCTAGTTGCCTAGACCTTCCTATAGCTCTTCAGAAAGGAACTAGGTTGTGTGCCTCCCATCCTACTCAAAGATATATTGGCTATTTGTCATTTTGTCCCTCGTATTGTGGCTTTCTTGCTTCCCTTTCTTCATTATCTCTTCCAAAGAATGCAGGATACATGCTCTTCTTCTCTGTCATACCTGAGAGCTTGTACCTTTTCCCTTCAAGAAAGATAGTTGTTGGTCGTCTGTGGATTGTGCCATAAATATTTGCCTAATGGGTTTGTTGAATGATATAAACTAAACTTTTAGCTAAGGATTACACCCAAACTTATGGCAGTGATTGTGTTGACACTTTTCTTCTGTTGTCAAGATCATGTTTATGCGGGTTCCCATTTCCCTAGAAGCCAATTGTAATTGGACCTTTGATGTTGAAAAATTTTTCTTAAAGTTTTTTTTTTTTTTGGATAACAAAAGAAGATGGTTCCATTAGATAAAGAACAATGTAAAAAAGGAGAATAAGAAATCCTCCACAAAATGAGGAAAAAACAAAAGGAAAAAACAACAATCAAACTAACAAAGTTTCATTTTGGTTCTAAATTACTAATAATCATGTACTTTAATATTTCCTAATTTTTTTCATTAATATTTCCATAATTTACTATAAGTGTGTGTTGTTTCTTTAAAATGGGATTGAAAATTCTGTTGGAGTTGAAATTTATTTTGATATTTCTGTAAATTGAGACCCCCAAAATTTACATCAAAATCAAAATTTTAGTCATTGGTTGTGTTACATCTTTAGTTGACATAGAATATGAGGATAATATTGCGAAAATACTTATTAACTCCTCATTTTTAAGGACATCTCATTGTCATTTTGTTTATTTATTTTCCCCAGATTTCCTCTCACAATCCGTATTTTGGGGGGGGGGGGGTGTTCCATTTGTCAGTTTTATGAGACTATGTTTAAGATGCGCTGATAGTTTTGCACCAAATACATATTTAGCTCCCTATGGATGTGCATTTTATGTTCTGTATGCAAGGGTCTTATCCTTTTGACTGCATGATTTTGCTCTTTCTTAAAATAAATCAGCCATGCTTGTGTTGATGAAGTTCTATTAAGCACATTTGTCAGGGCATTGGAGCATACACTCCTGTTTCTCGCAATATTGCAGCATGCTTATGAATCTATTCTATAGCGCATGCCCTTGAGGGTAGGCATGCTACAGTGTATTCTACTCCCTAGTTATATGCCCAAACTAAATGTTAATATTTTATATATATATATATATATATATATATATATCTGTGTGTATGTTATTTTTATTACTTTATAATTTTTGAGAAATGCTTATGCCATTTATAATATTTATAGATGGGTATGGAAATTTTATGTCTTTATTTTGTTTCATTGCACTTGTAATTTCTCTAAGTTCAAGCTGGTGGTGTTGTTGGCTAAGACATGCAATTGTTGTCGCAGCTTGCAGCAAAGTTTCGTAATTCTGGACAAACATGTGTCTGTGCTAATAGACTGATCGTGCAAGAAGGTATAGATGAGAAAAATATTTGACTAAAAATTTACTATTTTAAACAGTTATGCATCTTATTTTATAATGAACCAATTGTTCATTTCTTGTAAGAGATATGCAAGTCTTGTATAGGATTGGGAATTCCTGTGATTGGAGATCGCAGTTTTTTACTTGGAGATGGAAAAAGCTCACCTGATTTTATTAATTTGCAAATCATTCTCCTGTTAAATGATTGAAATTGGCTGATGAGCTACAGATGCTATTTACTTACGAAGATTTGAGTGCTCAAGTAAACAAATCTCAGGCGCCACTTCCTGTAAGGCAAATACTGATACTAAAATAATGCTGATATGATTGTACAAGATTAAGTTCCTATAAGCTGCTTAGCTGTGGAATGATGCTTGCCATTGACTGGTGCACATCTTTTCTATGCAAAAGCATGATTTATACAGAAACTACTCAGATTTTTTCCTGCCACAGATTGATATAGGGATCAAACCTTTGCAGGTTGAATTAGTAATTAAAAGTTGATGCAGATGTGAATGATGGTTTTTCACATTCATGTGTGCATGTCAATTTAATGTTAGTGTTCGACACGGATAGTGCTAATTTTGTTGATATTTCCATATTACATTGACCTTATATAATGCTGAAACTAAAGAGAGGCCTAAAAGGGTGTTGAAAAGAAAAAATAATATTTAACTTTCTGATTCATGGTTATAAAAAGGTGTAAAAGGACAAGAAAACTAAAAAACATTAAATTTTTGACTTATGGTTTATCCATTGGACAACCAGAATTTTTTTTAGCTTCTTATTAAATATTAGCTTACTTCTTAATTGTTCCTAGACCTAGGGTTTGTCTTTGTGTGTTTCATGGTTTCTTATCATCATCATCAGCATCATCTTTTTCTTCTTATTGTCCAGTTTTGGTACTTTGATTTCATGCCTGCTTTACGATTCCTAAATTTTAGATATAATTTGAGATGTTGAGAAAGAGTTCTAAAAATTTTATGATGGATTTATATTTGAACCTGTAAATATTGGTTAGTTGAAATCCTTTGTTTTAAATTGAAATTTACTAGTGATTAAATTAGTTGAAACTCAATGATTTAGCAACTGATACATTGTGCATTAGACCTTAGTTTATGATGTTACAAATGGTTTTAGTAAGAGCTGTCCTCGTTGATGATCAGTCAGGTAAAAGGTGTAACACATCCTTTCTTCTTGTCAATAATTAAGACAACATGTGAGATGATATACAGTGTTGTCTCGTAGCTGATAGTATAAGCTTTTGGAGTGAACTGTTAGTTTTACATGGTATGAAAATGATTGATCTTTTGGAGGGTTGGATTTTGAACATCATTGCTTCCTTTCTGTTGTTTGTTTTTCTATCTCCCTCTCTATATATGAGTTTATGATGGAGTTAAATGGGTTTTTTTTATTTTTATTTTTTTTTTCAGTTTTTTTTTTTCTTCTTTGATTATTTTATTTTATTCTTCTTTTTTTGGGGGAACTTGGGGTGGCAGGATGTTCCATTGCTGCTGCACCGGTGAAGCATAATTAATATTTTTAGTTGCTATAATATCTATTAATCATGCTGTTAAAGCTTGACATACATTGTTGGCCCACAACCTAACAGCTTAAGCTTTTAGATGAAGTGGTAATCTAACATGGTATCAGAGCTGGTTACCAGGAGGTCTTGGGTTCTAGGTTTGTTGCCTGCGTTTATTGTGTAGTATTTAAAAAATTATTATATTCCACCTCTTATCAATGATATGTGTCTTTATCTCTCCACATGCTATCGGGCTGCACATGCGGGGGAGTGTTAAAGCTTGATATACATTGTTGGCCCCCAACCTAATAGTTTAAGCTTTTAGGTAAAGTGGTAATCTAACACATGCTATCTGGGTATCATTATTAGGGTCCAGTCAAAAGTGTGTCATTTCCTAAGTACAACTTTATTTTCTGAGTTAATTTTTTGGTAACCACTTTACATAAAAGCTTAAGCTGTTAGGTTGTGGGCTAACAATGTATATGAAGCCTTAACACTTCCCCACATGCAGTGTGATTGCATGTGGAGGGATAAACAAACGATAAATAACACTCATTAGAGGGAATAAGATATTTTTTAACAGCCAAACAATAAAGGTGAAGAATAAGACTAGAACCCAGGACCTCCTGGCAACCTGGCTCTAAAACCATGTTAGACAACCACTTACCTAAAAGCTTAAGCCTTTAGGTTTTCAGTCAGCATTGTATATAAACTCTTAACATTCATTAACGAGGTTTTTGACTCTAGAGAAGTTTTCTACAGCTGTGGTCAAGAATAGTCGTTCCCTAGGAATATGTAGTATTCAAAGCTGTCATGTACTTAAATTTATGTTGGTCGAGATAATGAAGCAGTACAGAATTTTTCCTTTCCATTTTGGTCATCAGATCTGATATATTCAGAATTTTCCTGAGAATTTGGAAGCATGGGTTGAGTATTCACCCAATTTCTCTTTCCCGTAGCCTCCACCGCTTCATTTCCATGTGAGAGAATCTCCTTTTGGCACTATTTCTCCCTTTGGTTATCCCTAATCTGTCAGACTTCTATTATGATAGATCCTGTAGTCTGTTTCCACCTCACATGTTGCATCAAATTGGTGTCAGAGCAGTTCCTTCCTTGGGTTGGTTTGTCAGTTTGCTGCTTCATTTAACAGTAGGTGAATAAATGGATTATATGCTTGTAGGTTGCTGTCATACTTTACCAAATTGTCAACAACTATGAACTAATGAGGAATAGGAGATAGGCACTGAAAGGATAGAAACACTTGCAGATAGAAGCCAATGTTGGGTTCAAGCCTAACGATGAACTCATCCAACAGAACCACAAGTGAAAAGTTCCTATGCAGTTTCTAGTAGAATCAAGAAGCATTGATCACAAGCAAGATATACTGTCAACTCATTTATTTGAAGATTTCATATGCATTCAGTTATGTTGATTCAAATGGCTAGGTAGTGATTAGGGAGCTTGGCCTAATGGTGTGGGTGCTACTTTGAAACCTGGGACTCTTAGGTTCAAATCACAGAACATGCCCTCTCTAGACCCCTGAGCCCTGTTGCGGTATAGGATCCATTTGAATTGGGTGGTCTGTGTATTATTGACGAAAAACCCAAAAAACACACAAAAATCACACAAAAAGCCCACACGTTTCATTAAATCTCTTAATACCTTGTGGCAGTCTGACAAACCATTCTTATGTCAATAAAGATATTAAAAAAACATCTTTTAGGAAGAACTAGATTCTGTCCCTATGTACACATGAATGTCGTGTTTGTTTATTTACATTTTCACCAATTTAGAAACTGCGTTTGTTTATCCTAAAATATTTCTCTTATTTATCTCTTTGCCCTTATACATGTTTCTTTCTTTGTGGGGTTGCTGTCTTACTGAGTAGGTATTTATGAGAAATTTGCAAATGCTTTTTCAAAAGCTGTCCAGAATCTGCAAGTTGGGGAAGGCTTTGGCGAAGGTGTGGTCCAGGTAGTTGTTTGTGCACTTTGTACTTTAGTAAAGGCTGCTTTGCTGTTTTCCAGTAGTGCTGATTGGTTCGCTTTGTATATATATTTATATATATATTTATTTATTTATATATTTTGAGTGTGTCAATGATCTTAACAGTTCAATCATATTGAAGTCTTTTATCAGTCATTACTTTTGTCACATGGCTGGGGGAAGTGTTCCCTTCATACAGCCATAGTGGCTTATTACATTGCCATATATGAGGGCTGTTTATTATCATTACAAGACTGGGAATAAGAAACTAAGATTAAGGGTTCATAGTTTTAACTTTTAAGTTCGCTGTTCATTTGTTGCAGGGTCCACTAATTAATGAAGCAGCGGTACAAAAGGTTGGTTGTGCTTTTCGAGTTTCTGTTAACCATTATTTCCATGATACAGTCCTTACATGTATCTCTATTGTGTTGCTTCTTTAAATTGTGTGTTACAGGTTGAATCACTTCTTCAAGATGCTCTCTCAAAGGTTCTTTTCTTACCTATTCGATTGAGATCATATTTAGAAGGTGTTACAATAGCAAAGTGATTATGTCATTTTCTTTTCTTTGCAGTGGTATTTTGGTTACAGTAACATGTGTCATACTTTTTTTTTTCCTTATTTTCTGTATATGACTGCAATGGTACTTATATGGGGAGTCAGATTCCTTGGTCTGTCATCATTCCGAAATATCTGTAAATTAGCATTAATGCAAGTAGCATATGTATTTGATCTGTATATTGCATATTGACAACTTGTAAGGTGGAAGTTTTTTTTTTCTCTTTTGATAATAAAAGAATTTATTAAATGGGTGACTTCCCTGTGTAGTTCAGTTAATGACACACTTCTACTCATCAAATTAAGGCAAAAAAAAAAAAAAAAAAAAAAAAACCAAAACAAAAAAGGAAAGAAGGAAAGAAGAATTTTTTAAGAGTGATTAGAGAACAATACAAGATGGTAAATGGGATATCTTCTTGAGAGAGAATTACACCAAAAAAGAGGGAAAGGGGGAAAAAAAGAAAGCATAAGAAAACAAAAACAAAAGCCAAAACTGAAAACCAAAATTGATGGAGAATAGCCTTCTGGTCTTTTAGAAAATCTTTCCAAAAAGCTCAAAATCAGAAGACCACCAGGATTGGTGGAAAAAGAAAAAAACTATCCTGCTCTGCTATTGAGTTATATGAAATCATTGGGTATTTAACATCCTGAAGGAACAATACAACATTTTTTAAATTTTTCAATAAAACCTTTGGAATAAAATCATGTTAATATATTGCTATTGATGGGTGAAATGATTTGGTATTAAACGTGACTGTTGTAGTTTGAAGCACTGGCAGGCCTTGTGAAGGGCCGTGGCAAGATCAGACATTTGTTTGATGCAGTTGTGATTTTAATAAGATATGACAGTTCAACCAAATCTTAATGTCAGAAACTTGCATTGCCTTACTATGAAGAGTATCCACAACTGCTATCCTTTGCCTCTGGTTAGGATATATTTTCACTCTGGTCTGTTTTTTTCTTTCTGCTGTACCGCATGCCCCTAAATTTCATTTGAATTTGTTACTTGTGTCACTTACTGAAGTCTCTCGGTTGTTCAATCATGTGTTATCCTTCTTACTATACATAACATGAGTTCTAGAGTGTAGACAGATAAAAAAAATTAGTGGATAGTTGAGAAGGATAGGTTATACTTAATATTTTTATCCAATCCTATAGTGAAAGTGAAACAAAGAATTGATTTTGCGTCAATAATTCAAAATTTTCATTTGAACACTGCACTTGAATTTTTTGGGTTGATGCTATTTTTACTGCATTTTTCTAATCAGGATGCCCTCCTGTGTAATGGGGTGAACATTTCCTTTCTTGGGTACCCTGATGCTTCTCTGTTTCTTCTTTTGTCTCCTTCTTCTTCTTCGTTTTTTTTTTTTTTTTTAACCCATAGTTTAACCAGCTGGTTTTTTTAGGCATGTATATGTGGATCAAAACAACCCATAGGAAGGTTTGACAAGTGCATATATATTTGTATACCAAATTAGCTTAATGCTTGAGGCTTCACTCCATGGAGAGAGGAGCTTTAAGCGCAGACCCCCTTCATCATACGATTTGGACACTTGGTGCCATTTCACCTTACAGCCATACGTATTTCAGTCTTTTGTTTTCCTTGAGAATGCCTTCAATCTCTTCTCTATTTCTCTGATGACTTTGGTAGGAAGAGGGCCACGGACCAGTGGCCCTGTATGCTTGGGAGGATGATTTGATTAGCTGCAGTCTCCCTGCATAGGAGAGGGAGGTATTTGTGTTTCCAGGAATGGATTCTTCCTGTGTTTTTTTTTTTTTTTTTTAATAACAGATTCACATTTCTGCCTTATCATTCTTTTTCATACCAAGGGTAGCTGTGGAATTTTACAGGGAGTTTGCCTACTGAGAATCTCGGATTTGTTCAATTTCTGTGGCAGTTTCCTCTGAGACACCAGAGATGTTGAACTCTGATTCATCACTATTACACTTGCCACTAGTGACTTTGTAGAATAGGGCGACACTGTGTTCGATACTAGCTGCTGGTTTTGCATCCCCATGTGCTAGTGTCAGTAGGTTATCCGCAAATTATAGGTTTACCAATTTCATTTTTCTGCATTGTGCTGTCTAACAAGTCTTTGTTTGATACATTGGAAGTTAGAATGCAAGAAGGTATCAGTTTTATGATCCTTGAACTTGTAAACATTTATATAAGTGATTGTGTGACCTTTGGGAGACAACTATTTTTATACTTCTGGATAGACTTTTGGATGACTCCATTTTTTTTTTAGTACATCAATAGTTAGCGATAGCACTTGTTCTAACGTCTTATTTCTGCTCTCATTGCTTTGCTTGATTCCTCTATTGCAATTGCTCGTGAGATATCTGTACTTGTTTTAGAAAGACATTTCAAAGTATATGAGAGTTGTAAAAAGGAAATTGATACCATCGTAGATATCCTCACCTGTTTTGAGCCCTCTAATATGGTTCTCGAGACCAATCTCAGCTAGATATGGACTTGCTCATAGCTCATTGAAAACATATGAGCTCTTGCACCTGAGCCCTTGATCAACTATCCAAGCTTTAAATTATGTTTCCTTGACTCATCTTTCCATTGTTATTTATTCTTTTGCCCTATCTGTTTCATTTATTTCTATCTCGCCTCACACTAAGGTCGTTGCTAATCTATATATGTTGATTGCGAGACCTTGACTTCTCATGGGGCTTCAAGATTGGTGGATCTACCTTATGGTAAGGAATTGGCTGGGCATTGCTCGATAATATACCATTATGTATTATTGACACTAATGACAAGATGGAAATGGTGGTTGGTGAGCAAAGGGTTTATTCTAATGGAAAGAAGAGGACTAAAAGAGAGTTGACAAAACTACTTTACTTAGTTGTTTAATGAAAACCAAATTCAAGGCTTATGCTTAGAAGTGACAAATGAGGAAAGGACTAAAATATGAGATTTATTCACAAAATTAGAACCACTGAGGTTAAGATGGCGTTAAAAAAATGAAAAGTGAGAAATCTATAGCACTTGATAACATACCAATTGAAGTTTGGAAATGTCTAGGGGATAATTGAAGTATATGGTTAGCTCATTTATTCAACACAATTTTAAAAGCAAAAAAGGAAAAGTACGTTGATAACTATGTACAAAAACAAAGGTGGTATTTAAAACTGTAGTAACTATCATAGAATTCATATGATGAAACTGTGGGAAAGGGTAATTAAACAAATAATAAAGTTAGAAACGAGGATCTTAGACAACCAGTGTGATTTTATGCCTGAGGGATTTGCTGCAGGAGCTATTTATCTTTTAAGAAGATTAACGTAAAAGTTTAGGGGTAAAAAAAGAGGGATGTTTATATGGTTTTTATTGGCACAGAGAAATACTATGATAGGATACCTAGGATAGTTTTATGGTAAATTTTAGTAAAGAAGGGAGTATGTAATGGATATACTGATGTCATTAGAGGTATGTATGATAAAGTAATGACTAGCGTTAGGAATGTAGGTGGAGAGTCTAGAAATTTTCGAGTCACAATAGGTGTATATAAACGATCTACTTTGAGACCTTTTCTCTTTAGTGATTGATGATCTCACTAGGAGTACCTAAAAAGAGATACCATGGTTTATGTTGTTTGCAGATGATACTTCTTTGATTGATAAAAGTAGGACTGGAGTAGAATCTAAGTTAGAAACATGGAGAGAAGCTTTAGAGTCTAATGTTTAATGATAAGTAGAAATATGACAGGATATATAAATGTAGTTTCTGCCACTGTAGGAGGAATATTGGAGAAAAGATTAAACTTGATGGTTAAGATATTAATAGCACTAGTAGGTTTTGATACCTTAGATCTATTATGCAAGCGTAAGGAGAAATTGAAGAGGTTGTAATACATAGAGTTAAAACAGGCTGGCTAAAATGGAGGAGTGCTCTGGGAATGTTGTGTGATTGTAGAATACCCTTAAATTAAAAGGAAAGTTGTGTAGGATGGCTATAGTACCAGCTGTGCTGTGTGATCAAAATGTTGGGCAACTAAGAAACAACATATCCAAATAGTAAAAGTTGCAGAAATGTGATTACTAAGGTGAATGAGTTGTTGAGAATTCCTTTGTGAGTTTATCCCACGTTGGAAAAATATAGTGGAAGATGGGTGTGTATATACATACATGGTTGGGCCCAAGAACCAATAGAGTTAAGCTTTTAGGTCAATTTGGTGCTCACCCATGTGTATCAAGCCTCATGAAGACTTCCTTGACATTACATGAGTATTATAACATTAAAGGATAAATTAAGGAACAAACATATTCACAATAAGTTAGGCATAGCATTGATTGAAGATAAGATATGGGAGGGGCAGCTTAGATGGTTTGGGCATATGAAATTGGCCAAATAGTGCACCAATGTGGTGGAGTGAGCTAGTTACTGTTATTGGTAGTGGAAGGGCTAAGGGTAGACCTAAATAACATTGAATGAGATAGGGAGGCAGAATTTAATAACTCTTTGGAGAAAACGACCTCAATTGTGTGAATTGGTTGAAAAGGATTCATGTAGCGACCCCACATAGTGGGACTTAAGGCTTGGTTTGTTTTGTTGTTGTTGTTCTTTTGCAAGTCAATTTGAGTTGGTCGTGTCCTAATCTCCCTAGAGGTTAACTTTGAGTGGCCTTTATGCCACTTAGATTTCAAAAAGAGCAATCATGTTCAGAAAGTTGCAACAAGCAGTGTGCATGGAGCAACCTCAAGTATCTGTTCCTTATTTCTTTTGTTGGGGTGAAGGGGGGGGGGGGGGTTGGCAAGATTTGTCGGTTGCATTTTTATAAGAGCCTTTATGGGTTTAAGCAGTCCTTTAGGGTCTTTACCCTATTATTCCGTTTACTTTATTTTTGTTGTAAGGAAGGAGACTAATGTGGCGTTTGTG
This sequence comes from Malania oleifera, assembly GCF_029873635.1. Taxonomy (NCBI): domain Eukaryota; kingdom Viridiplantae; phylum Streptophyta; class Magnoliopsida; order Santalales; family Ximeniaceae; genus Malania; species Malania oleifera. The sequence continues at coordinate 3,182,773 of NC_080428.1, forward strand.
GTGGTTTATGTTGATAATATCATTATTACTAGCAGCCATATTAAAATCAAAGTGTTGGCTTTAGCAATGATTTTAAATCAAGGATGTGGACACCCTTTGGTCTTTTTTTGTTTTTTTTCCATTGTGATTACCTGTTGTTGCAGCAGAGGTCTGAACCTGTCTTAGAGAATGTAGAAGTTAGATATATCGACTAAAATTAGTATGTTGGAAGCTTAACTAGGTAACACTCGTATTGATCTAAAAATTGATTTACTTGATTGCCACTGGGCCTGGCATTTCCTTTCCTGTGGGAGTTGGTTAGTTTATGGAGAATCCCAATTAAGCTCAATAGGATGTTGCATTTAGTATTCTTCACATCTCAAGAGTTACCTTGGTAAAGGACTAGTGTCGAAGTGTTGCACTAGTTTTGATATTGTGTGGTACTTGACTGCATATTGGGCTGCTCCAATTGAAGCTTGGAGTTCTCCTACCAGACACTGTGCTTTTGTGGTTGGTAAGCTTGTCATGTTGTCACTTTGCATGTGAGAAGCAGAGTATGAAGCTATTGCCATGGTCTTAAATTTCTACTAAATTGCCGAAACTTCCATTGAAATTTCCGGTCTCCATAACCCTTGAAATCGAAATGGCATTCGATTTCTATGTTGCATAATTTCCATCAAAATCTCAATGAATCATCCGAAAATTGTTGAAATCTCGAAATCTTTGAGAAACTTGTTGAAATTTTAACTGTACAATGAAATTTACTCGGAATTCAAATGATAGATTGAGGAGTGAAGTGAAATTTCTCTCTTAATTTATTTTATTTATTTTTATCGAAACAAAAGATTGTTACAAGTACTTTTGAAATTATATGAAAAAATAAATTTACAACAACATTTTATTTAACCATTATGTCTAAATTATCATTATTTGTATAATAGATAAGAGGGCAAAAGATACTAACCTCCCTTGAGGTATGGCAAAAAGACAATGACCTTGCTTGAGGTTTCAAAAATTCTAGAGACCTCCCTTGAGGTTTCAAGAATTCCAAGGACCTCCCTTGAGGTTTGCCAAAAAGACACAAACCTCCTTTTATATCTTTGCAAAACACAATTTTTTGAGGGGAGGTTGGTGTCTTTTTGGCAAACCTCAGTGGAGGTTTGTGGCATGTTTGAAACCTTTGGGGGAGGTTTCTGGCATTTTTGAAACCTCAGGAGAGGTTTGTGGCATTTATAAACCTCAGGGGAGGTATCTGTCTTTTTGACAAACCTCAAAGGAGGTGAATGTCTTTTGCCCTAAATAATATATAAATGATTTATGAATTCCATTTGCATTGACTAAATATGTTTAATATACATTATCTTACGAATATGTTTGAGACACATACTATATTAGAACTTTTCCACCTCATACACAACATAGATATATTTAACTTGTAATATATTAGTCCCAAAACTTACATTATTATGTTTGCTAACCATTTCTAAAGTTTCACAAAGAATTCCATGCTTTATTACTGATTTCCATTATTTTTTCAAATCGAAATTCGAAATAGACATTGAAATCGAAATTTCCGTACTTTTTCTGAAATTTGAGTTGAAATCGAAATTTAAGACCTTGGCTATAGCTCACATAGTCAAGGAGTTAAACATGGATTGGGTATTTAATCCCTTATGTTTTCTTCTAACAAAACCAAAAGGCCTGTTTAGTTGTGGAAAACATTGTTTTCCATTTTTTAGTTTTCCAAAAATTTATAAAAACTTTAGCTTATATTTTAAATATTCATATTAAAAAGGTAGAAAATAAAGAGTTTGTATAAATGTGCAAAACAATTTTTCATTTTCTATTTCTAGATTTTAAAATAATTATAAGAAAGACACCTTGTTTTTCTTTTTTACAAAAATCATATAAGGTAATACTTGGAATCATAGATTTTGGGACTTGAATTTGGATTTGCTTGGATTTAGAAGCAACTCTGCACATAATCTACAAAAATTAAAGTCCAAGATCTGAATTTCATGCTCCCACACACAAAGTAAGAGTTAGACATCTAGAAAAATGGTAAAGGTTGTTTTCCAACTTTGCTATATAAATTTAGAAAATTGGAAAACAAGGAGGTTTTTTTGTAATTATTTGAAAATTTTGAATTGGAAAATAAAACTATTTTCCCAATCAATTGTGCCAAAACTATTTATTGTTCATTTATTTCATACAAACATTGTTAAAATGAAAATTTGCTCACGTTTTTGTAATTTTTTGGAGAATTAAAATAAAATGAAAACTTTTTTCCAAAACTAAACGGGCTCCAAGGATTTATGGTGTAATTAGGTTATCATTTATATTGCAAACAATCCACTATTTCATGAAAGAATGAAGCACATCAATGTAGATTGTTGCCTTGTATGGGATGTTCTAATGAAGACAATTTTGTTGTTTGAGTGTTTTAATCAATTAGGAGATATGCTTACAATTAAGGTTTGATATACATTGTTAGAATCAAAGTTTTAAATTTTGATTTTGACTGCAATTTCAAGGTTTCAAAAAAATTTCATAGTATTATAAAATAATAGAGGAATTAATAATAAATAAACGAGGATAAGCAGAAAGTAATGAAGTCAAGCAGAAAAATAAATAAGAAGTGAGACTGGATTTACATGGTTTGGTTTATACCTACTCCACGGGTGGATGGGATCAGAAATTCACTATGTTAAGAGGAATTACAACATATACCTGGCTTTTGTACAAATATCTCACCTTCTTACCTTACAAAATATCTCACTTTCTCTTTTCTCTCTTGCTTCTTTCTTCTCTATTTTTTGCGTGTTCTTTTCTTTCTTCGTTCTACGCTCAGTATTTTGCACTGTGTATTTTGCACTTTGCACTCTTAGTTTCTCCTCCCCTTATCTCAATCAGCTGATTCCCTTTATATAGCCGTGGGAGGAGCAAGTAATATATTTAATTATTCTTTTATAATTGAAAGGGCAAGTGAGTTCGTCTGATAATAATAATGGATTCACATGAGAAACATGAGGGAGATTGGAGATGGGGCAGGTGTGTTGAAGACATTTATGGGGATGGTGACATCCCCCATTCATTTCACAACACTCCCCCTTTGATGTCACCCATATATTAACTTGTCTAGCTAAGATCTTTAAGATGTCTCATTCCGACAAGATGAACCGGTCTCTTGAATAATGTAGTTGGCAAAGCCTTGGTGAATAAATATGCTAGATTATCACTTGATTGGATCTGTTGTACATCTATATCACCATTCTTCTGGAGTTCATGCGTATAGAAAAATTTTGGAAAGATATGCTTTGTCCTGTCACCCTTTATGTATCCTCCTTTCAGTTGAGCTGTACATGTGACATTATCTTCTTACAAAACTGTTGGAATATCCTTGATTGATTGAAGACTACAAATTTCTTGGATATGAGAAATCATTGATTTGAACCACACGCATTCTCTACTAGCTTCATGAATAGCTAATATTTCAGAATGATTGGAGGATGTTGCTGTAATCGTTTGCTTCACTAATTTCCAAGATATAACAGTTTTTCCATAAAGAAATACATATCCAATTTGAGATTTAGCATTGTGAGGATATAGATATCCAACACATCTGCATATCTTATTAGTTGAGATTTGGAATCAAACGAGTAAAATAGACCCAAATTAGATGTACCTCTCAAATAACGTAGAATGTATTTAATTCCATTCCAGTGTCGTCGAGTAGGAGTAGAGCTATATCTTGCTAATAGATTCATAGCAAATGTAATGTCAGGTTTTGTACAATTTGATAGATACATCAAAGAATCGATAGCACTTAAATATGGTACTTTAGGACCAAGTAATTCCTCCCCCTCATCACGAGGTCGAAATGGATCTTTCTTAACATCAAGTGATTGCACCATCATTGGAGATCCTAGAGGATGAACTTTATCCATATAGAATTGCCTTAATACTTTTTCGGTATATTTAGATTGATGAACAAGAATTCCGCCATTTAAATGTTCAATCTGTAGGCCAAAACATTATTTTGTCTTTCCTAAATCTTTCATCTCAAATTCAGCCATTAAATAATTAGCAGCTTTAGTGAGCTCTTCAGGAGTCCCTACTAAATTCAAATCATCAATATAAACAACAATTATAGCATATCCAGATTCTGATCTTTTAATAAAAACACATGGACAAATTGGATTGTTTATGAATCCTTCTTTTACTAGGTACTCACTTAATCAATTGTATCACATGCGTCTAGATTGCTTTAATCTATTTAAGGAACGTTGGAGTTTGACTGAATATAAATTACAAAGTTTTGTTTTAGGCAATTCAAATCCTTCAGGGATTTTCATATAAATTTCACTATCCAACAATCCATATAGGTATGCTATTACTATGTTTATAAGGTGCATGCTCAGTCGTTCAGCGACTACTAGCCCAATTAGGAATCTAAAAATGATTCCATCCATTATAGGAGAATATGTCTCCTCATAATCAATTTTGGGTTTCTGCGAGAAATCTTATGCCACAAGTCTTGCTTTATATCGAGTAATTTCATTATTTTCATTTTGCTTGTGCACAAATCCCCATTTGTATCCAACGGGTTGGACATCTTCTGGTGTTTGGACTATAGGTCCAAAAACTTATCTTTTTAAAATAGAGTTTATTTCTGATGTGATAGCCTCTTTCCATTTTGGTCAATCACTTCTATATCGACATTCATCCACAGATTTAGGTTCAGGATTCTCATTACTTCTGGTAATGTTAGTAGCTATTGCATATGCAAATGTGTTATTGACAATAACTTTATTTCTATCCCACATTTCTCTTGTGTAATGTATTGAGATCTCATTATTAGTTCCAGGTACCTGTCCCTTTTCGAGGGATGTCTCTTCAGGAGTTTTCTCTTCAGGAGATTCCTCTTCAAGAGGTCCCTCTTCAAGAGAAGATTTCTCTTTAGGAAATTCTATAATAGCGATTTCATTTTCAGGAGAAATGGATTTGTGAATGTCGATTGGATTACTTACTTCTGTAATCTCTTCTAGAGCGTTTACAGATTTCAATTTTCTCCTTCCAGGAGTCTATCCTTTGCACCAACAGGCCTTCCACGTTTAATTTGCGGCTTAGATTTATTAAACGGCTGTTGTCCTTCAGGGACATCAATACGTGCTGGAATATTTGCAGCAGGTATATGAGATTTTAGTATTACCTTGGTATCTACAAAAGAATCAAGTAACTGATTTGCAATCCCTTGCAAATGTATAATTTTTTGAACTTCAAGTTCACATTGATTTGTACAAGAATCTAAATGAGATAAACTCATGGCATTCCATGTGATTTCATGTTGTGTTTCAGGCACTAATTTTGCTCCCCCTAATGGAGGGAATACCGTTTCATCAAAATGACAATCTTAAAACCGTGCTTTAAACAAATCACCCGTTAAAGTTTTAAGATATCTAATAATAGAAGGAGAATCAAAAGCAACATAGATACCAAACTTACGTTGAGGACTCATTTTATTTCTTTGAGGAGGGGGCAATAGGAACATATACTGTATAACCAAAAATTCTTAAATAAGAAATATCGGGTTGGTCTTATACGAACTAAACATGCAGCATGAAGAATAGCGTGTCCCCAAACAGATATGAGCAATTTGGTTCTCATAATCATAGGTCTAGCAATAAGTTGAAGTCTCTTAATAAAAGATTCGGTTAAACCATTTTGTGTATGGGTATGAACAACAAGATGTTCAACATCTATTCCAAGTGACAGACAATAGTTACCAATAGTTTGGGATGTAAACTCACCAGCATTATCCATATGAATCGATTTAATTGGATAATCGGGAAAATAAGCTCATAATCTAATCATTTGAGAAAGAAGTCTAGTAAAAACAACATTTCGAGTAAAAAGTAGAGAAACATGTGACCATCTAGTAGATGCATCAATTAAAACCATAAAATATCTAAATGGTCCAGATGGTGGATGTATTGGTCCGCATATATCACCATGAATTCTTTGTAAGAAACTGGGTGACTCAAAATTTACTTTCGAAATAGATGGTTTGACAATTAATTTCCTTTGAGAGCAAGCAGTACACATGAAATCTCTAGACAAAAGAATCTTCTGGTTCTTTAGTGGATGACCATATGAGTTCTCAATGATTCTTCGCATCGTTACATCTCCAGGATGTCCAAGATGATCATGCCAAAGTGTAAATAACTTTGGGTCATTGCACTTCAGGTGCAAGACATTATATGATTCAACTACTTTAATCTTTGTATAATATAGTCCTAAAGATAAGGTTGACAACTTTTCTAAAATTTGTTTCTTGCCAGAAATAATGGAAGTAATGTAAAGAAATTCTTTACTGCCTTCATTTGTGGTTTCAATATGATACCCATTGAGTCTTAAATCTTTAAAGCTTAACAGATTTCTTCCGGATCTGCTAGAATATAAAGTTTCATCGATTTTTAATAAAGTTCCATTGGGTAATTTTATATTAGCTCTTCCGGAGCCTTCAATCAAATTTGTAGACCTAGATATTGTATTAACGTACGTTGATGATATTTTCAAATAATGGAAATATTTTCTATCTTGGAGAATTGTGTGTTGTAGCACTGTCAACTAAACAAACTTCTTCCATAGACATCTTAGGCTCGTTCAAAGCTTTAAGACAATTTTCACTACAACAAATATTTTGAAAACTCATTACTATAATAATAGCAACAATTTATCAAAATACATTATTACTTACTATATATATGTCCTAAAATATTACATCATTATTTTCATTTGGATTTACAAGGAAATCAGTAACATCAAGATACACAGAGTTGGACTGTTCAGTATCAAGGTCCATTGGAACAATATTATCGGTAAAATTTGTTTCAATTTCTTTACTCTTTTCCTTTTCTTTTATGGATGCTTGGAATAAATCTACCAAGTGTCTGGGCGTACGACAGGTACGCGACCAATGATCTTTTACTGCACATCTGTAACATTTAGTTTCATAGTGTCTGGGTTGTTGATTTTGATCATTTGCCCACTTCTGGGGGCCATCCCTCTTCTGGGGTTCATTCTTCTTCTGGGGGTTTGTTACCTCACGTTGATGCTAGTAATTATTTTGACCACGGCCGTGACCATACCCATGACCATTCCTGTGGCCTCGCCCTCGACCATGAGATGTGTTTACATTCACTTCAGGGAATGGGGTCGAACCAGTTGGACGGGTTTGGTGATTTCTCATCAAAAGCTCGTTATTTTGTTCAGCAACAAGAAGACATGAAATAAGTTTGGAGAATTTAGTAAATTTCCTTTCCCTATATTGTTGCTGTAGGAGCACATTAGTGGGATGGAGTAGTAAAAGCTTTTTCTAACATGTCTTCATCAGTAATATTTTCTTCACATAACTTTAGCTTCGAGCTAATTTTATGTAGAGCTGAGTTATATTCGCTGAAAGTTTTAAAATCTTGCAACCTTAGGTGCAATCATTCATATCGAGCTTTTCATAAAATCACTGTTTTTTGATGGTCAAGCCTATCCTTTAAATTTCTCCATAGGAAGAGTGGGTCTTTAACAGTGAGGTATTCCGTTTTTAATTCTTCTTCTAAATAATGTCGGATAAAGATCATGACTTTAGCATGATCCTGCATGGATGCGATATTTCCATCTAATATTGTATTTCTTAAGTTCATTGCATTCAAATGGATTTTTACATCAAGAATTCATGAGAGATAGTTGTTACCTCTGATGTTAAGGGGAACAAACTTAACTTTGCTTAGGCTCGACATCGGAATAAATTAACAATAATAAAGCGATTTAGAAAAGCGAAACATACTAACTAAAATAATACAAAAATAGTAATATAATATTTTTTTTTTTGGAAGATTAAAAATATACCCTCTTTAAGAGGTAAACAAGTACTATCTCTTCTGGAGATTAAATATATTGTCTCTTTAGGAGACTTGTCTCTTCGGGAGATTAAATATATAGCCTCTTCAGGAGGACTATTTTACCATCTCTTTTGGAGATCGGTAATATATATATATATATATATATATATAGGCAATATAGAAATAAAACTAGCCATTGAGGCGGTATTAATAAACAAAAATAAAACGGTCCATTAAGGCGGTATATATATATATATATATATATTAGTTGGGTTGAGCATTGTGCTGATAACGTATTATAAAATAATACAGGAATTAATAATAAATAAACGAGGGTAAGCAGAAAGTAATGAAGACAAGTAGAAAAATAAATGAGATATGAGACTGGATTTACGTGGTTCGATTTATACCTACTCCACGGGCGGATGGGATAAGAAATGCACTATGTTAAGAGGAATTACAATATATACCTGACTTTTGTACAAATATCTCACCTTCATACCTTATAAAATATCTCACTCTCTTTTCTCTCCTGCTTCTTTCTTCTCTATTTTCTGCGTGTTCTTTTCTTTCTGCGTTCTACGCTTAGTATTCTGCACTTCGTATCTTGCACTCTACACTCTTAGTTTCTCCTCCCCTTATCTCAATCAGCTGATTCCCTTTATATAGCCTTGGGAGGAGCAAGTAATATATTTAATTATTCTTTCATAATTGAAAGGGTAAGTGGGTTTGTCTGATAATAATAATGGATTCAAATGGGAAACATGAGGGAGCTTGGAGATGGGGCAGGTGTGTTGAAGACATTTATGGGGATGGTGACATCCACCATTCATTTCACAATACAAAAATTTTTATGCCAATTTTTTTTAAAATTATGGAAATTAGTAGTAGGACATTATTTTATTTTTTGTGAAACTTTCAATAGAAATAATAGTTCAAGATTTAGAACTAAAAGATTGTTAAAGAAAGACATCGACAACAAATACATGGTGTATACGGTGCAAGAATTGTAAATGATAACGGTATGATGTTCTTCAATTTGCATAACTGAGACTTGTAAGTGAGCTGATGTTAATTATTATGCAAAGACAATTAATCTAGACATAAATGGTTGAATAAACTGTTTCTGAGTTTCAGTTAATATATTAATTGTTTTAGCACAAAATTTAAAGGTTTTAAAGCTATTGTTCCTATCCATCATGTGGCAATATTTTCTATAAGGAAGAGTCGTTACTAAGACATAAATTTCTATATGCAAGGTTTTCAAATTTTCAAATAAATTTTGTTCCACAATTCATAGCATGGGAAAGAAGGGGAGCTTAGGTGCAATAGTAAGCTTGTCGCTGTGTGAAATAGCCTCGTGCAATAATGCAAGGTAAGGTTGCGCTCTATAGACCCATTATGGTCCGCCCCTTCCCCAGACCCTGCATGTGCGGGAGCTTTGTGCACCAGGCTGCCCTTTGTTTTTTTAGTTCATAGCATGGGAAACTACCTTGCAACACCCCGACCCTCTACGTGGGCCCAGAGTGCTACTAATCCATTCATTTACCTGATAATCCACATTCTAATATCATGTACGCACCGGAAAACATAAATATAATCTCCATAAATATAACACCAGAGTTTACTATTTCTATCTATAATCCAAAATAACTATTCATCACCTATATTCTCATATATACACTTATCTCAAAAAACATTCAGTATTCACAAACACTAGTATATTTCTCAACCATCCATATCTCAGAAGACTTAAAACATAAAACCTAAAATATAACATATATACATCCCAAAATATCATCAAAATTATACCCTTTTCTCAAAAAAACTATAACAGCTCGAGGTCTCTAAGCTCGATCTCGTGGAGGTTCTGAAAAAGATAAGTTCATATTCGGGTGAGACACATCTCAGTAAGGGAAGAAATAATATATTAAAACAGCGCATGGCTAACATGAGGTTTGTATATAACATATTATTCATCATTTGCAAATCATTAGCATAATTTCTAAAATCATTTCCTGTTCCTAATAAAACACATGCAAGATATTTTACCCTCGAGATTACCCAAGGATAGGGCTGATTATCCGCCCATACAAGTAGCACTCCTCTGCTCTAATACATTAGGTAACCCAAAGGTCACAACTGAAGCATATCAGGGTACTCACCTTACTCAGTAAGCCTTCAGGTGAAGAAGTAATCTAGCACTCACATAGTTCATACAAAAGTTTACCGATGAAGGCTCCCGAGAATAGGGAAATCTACCCGCCCTTACAAGTAGTTTCCCTCTGCCACGACACGTTATGCAGCCTACTACTACACTTGATACAACTAGGGCACTCGCCTTTCTCAGCAAGCCCTCGGGCGAAGAGTTTGCCTCGCCCAAATGTAACATGTTCTACTAACATAAATACTGATAATACCATAATACATTATTTTGCTTGCCATTATTCTACATTTCTCAACTGTTCATGTTCTCAGCTTTGACGTTTCATAGCGTTTCACTCTATGTGGCTCTTTCCCATTTTACATTGTTCACATTTCACATTTCATTTCCGTTTCATTCATTTCCATTTTCATTTCATTTCATAACATATCCAGCATCTTTCACCTGTTTTACCAAGCATCTTTCAGTTGTTTTACCTAACATCTTTCAGTTGTTTTATCCAGTATTTTTCAGCTGTTCAGCTGTTTTACCCAACATTTTTTAACTGTTTTACCTAATATCTTTCAGTTGTTTTACATGGTTGGATTAACACTCACATACAACATAGCAATTCATTTCATGTATATCTTGCATCTCATACATATGACATATTTTGACACAAAATTCCTATTTACTCATGCCACACTATTTAGCAGTAAAATTCATATATATTTCCTGTAAAATAAGCCAACCTACATTTAACATTTATATGCTGAAAATATACCTTTCATTTCTTACATAATTATCCCGAAAATATCTTTTACTTTCATCAGTTCAGTTTCACATATACGTATCTAATAAAACAGCCATAGGCTCGGAAAATATAATTTAAATGGTTGGCATTTTAAACCCATACCAAAACATATACATGTATATAACACAGTTCTTTTTCCATTAAATTCATAAAAAATTCTGGTTTAAAATATATATTTCCCCTTACCAGGTTTCTTGAACTACGCCAACAGGGATCCCAAAAAGATTCTTGCAGCGCTCACTTGTGCCCTAAAATAAAAATCTTAGTTCCATTAAATCAATCCTAAATAAAATATTATTTTAATATTTCCTAGGCCCATAGATTCCAAATAAATAATTATACCCTCAAATATACCCAATTTACCTAATTTTCCAAATCCCACTCTCGCTTTGGAGTGGGGCCTAGGAAACCCAAATTGAAAATTTACTCTGGCCAAAACGACGACGATTGTGATTAAGACTCCATGGTGGTGCTCGATCGTTGATTTAACGACAGATTTAAGGAGAAATTGAAAAAGTAGTAAAAAGTTGTCTTACCCCAGGAATGGTGCCTACGACGCTCCCACAACAAATCTGCTCCAGTAGAAATGTCGGTGGTGGAGCGAGGAACCCAATGGTACCTTTCGTTTCCCAATTGGCCAAATATCCGTCGAGAATTGAGGGGAGAGAGAGACGGAGACGGAGGAGAGACGTTGGGGATGTGAGAGAGTTACAGAGAGAGAGATTGAGAGGCGCAAATCCGTTGGCCAAATTCAATATGGCATTTTGAAGAAGGTTCTTCTAGAAGCTTTAGCAAACTAATATATATATATATATATATATATATATATAATATATCTACTTTAACTTTTATATATATTATAATAAACTCACATATATATATATATATATCATCCTATTATTTATTTAATTAATTTAATTTAACAATGTTTAATCAATTAATTTAATTTAATGATGATATATTAATTAATTAATTTTATTTATTTATTATTATTATTATTATTATTATTTTTAGGGTCGTTACAACCCTAGCCAAGTGGAACCAAAGAAGTCAACTTCCATCAAGAATTTGATTTCTTGGTCGTGCTAATTACATACACATTTGACAAACTTTGTTGAAATGTGAGCCCGTTTATTTGTGGAAAACATTTCTCATTTTCCAATTTTTAGTTTTCTTAAGAAAACATTTGTTGAAATGTTTGCTCATTTTTAAAATTTTCAAGATTTGTATTAAAAAGGCAGAAAATAAATAGCTTGCTCAAATGTGCAATTTGTTTTTTCATTTCTGTAAATTTAGATTTCAAAATAATAAAAAAAAAGGCAACTTGTTTTTTAATTTTTCAAATTTATGTATGGTAATATTCAGAATAATGGATTTTGGGGCATTAATTTGGATTTTTGTGGATATAGAAGAAATTCTATACATAATCCACACGAGATCCAAGTTTCATGCTCCCATATGCGAAGTAAGAGGTGGAAATTTAGAAAAATAATGAAAATATGTTTTCTAACTTTTCTATGTAAATTTGGAAAATTGGAAAACAAGGTGGCATTTGAAAAATTTAAAATGAAAAATATAAAAACTATTTCCACAAGAAAATAGTGTCAAAACTGTTTATTGTTCATTTATTTCATATAAATGTTTTAAAAATGAAAAAATAGCTTCTTTTTTTTTATAATTCTTTTGAAAACTAAAGTGGAAAATCAAAATTATTTTCCACAACTAAACAGGCCCTTCGATTATGATAATTTTGGATGATTTGTGGAAATTTTGATGGAAATTCTGTAATACAAAAACTGACAGCTGTTTCAATTTCAATGGTGGTGGAAAGTGGATGAAAAATTCAACAATTTCATGGAAATTTAACCTGACAGCATAAACCTTTAGGTATAGCAGTTGTCTAACATGGCATTACAGATTTACAGCCATGGTTGCAGAAGTTACTTGGGTTCTTTTCTTGTTGCACATGTTTATCATTTGTTGAAAACTATCTTATGCACAGTTTTGGGTTTTACTCACCATTTGTTTATTGCTTTATGTGCAATTGAGCTACACATACAGGGCTGTTTCAAGGCTTAATGCACATTGTTGATCAACGTCTGAACTCTGAACAACTTATGCTTTTAGATAAAGTGGTGATCTAAAATTGGTATAGGATTTTTTGAGGCTTACCTTTTATCAGTGTTGTATCATGATGGGGCTTGGTGATGACCCTGATATTTGTGTGCATGCGGGGGAGTGTTAGTGTCAGTAATCTGGGTTAACTGTCTATGATATTAAGGATACTGAGGGTTTTTTTTTTGTCATCAACTGTTAGTACATATTATGGTTGACTGTGTAAGTGTTCTCTCTCGGCTAGTCAAAACCAGTTCTCCCTTCTTTTTTCTTTACTCTTTCATTTTAAAATTTTCTCTATTGTTCTTACTTACCTATTTTCCTAGTGCTGGTCTAACTTGGATTTCTCAAGTTAATGGCATGGTCGTTTTTGAGAAGTGGATTTGGTGCTTCATGGTGGAGGTGAATTTTTGTATGGAAGTAGATGGAGCTAAAAATAAAGTGGAAGGGAGTCTGGAAGGGTTGTATCATGTGTGTTCTTTTGGCATTACAGGTGGTGTAGACATCGCCCTTTGAAGACCTAATTTCCTTTGGCTTAAACAATAGCTAGAGATAAATGCCCAGGCTAGCCTGTGCATGGTACATACTAGTGGCAGATTGAATATTATAAAGAGAGACATAGATTCTTGTCTGGCATTCTTTGGAAGAGTATTGGGATTTGCCCTACTAGAGTGGCTTTTTTCATTCAAAAGGCAGCACGGTTGAGGATATAGAGTATTGATATCCTCCCAAAGGTAGGGAAGATCTTATTTTACAGATATTAACTTTGTAATAGTGGAGGATATTGTTTGCTGTGTCCTCCATTGTTATGGAATTCGGGACATGGCCATTTCATCAGTGGGAATCTCTTGGGTGCTTGTGAGCACTGAAAAACTCATTTTTCAGATTCTTCATTCTATTTTTTGGATTGTATAGTGGTTAAGAAAAAGAAGGGATTTGAAAGGAGAACAAAGCTCAAAGCTAGATGGTTAGAGACTGTAGACTTCCAAGTATAGAGAAAACAGTGGAATTTGTTAGATTATCATTTTGCTTAAAGTTTAAGGTGTTAGGTTATGGGTCAACAATGTCTGTCAACAGTTAGCACTCCCCCCGAGGTGCAGCATGATTGCATATGAAGAGGTAAGTGAACTGTGAATAACTCCCTTATGGGGTCAAAAATAATTTTTAACAAACGAACAATAAATGGGCAACAAGAATAAAATCTAGGACCTCCTGGAAACTACGACTCTAATATCATGTTGGATTACCACTTTACCTAAATGCTTAGCTGTTAGGTTGTCGGACAATCAAGCCTTAACATGGTGAATGTGCAATGTCTTAGATTTTTCTTCAAACGTGTCCTGTAAATATATTTCTCTTTTAACCTGGGTAGGCACCCTCTTGGTGCCCTTCTATGAAGTATATTTATTTTCAATTTAGTAATCAAGGAGGAAAAAATAAAAGAAAGGAGTAGTCTGTCTTCCCCTCTGTGTTAGTAATTTTGCACAGAATCCAGGGTTTTTATATTGAGGGATAGGCGAGGATGAAGATGAAAGAGAGAAGAAAGCTCTGTGTGTGTGTGTGTGTGTTTGTAATGATATTATTTCTTCTGCTGATCTCTGAAGTTTCAATCACAAGAATGGACCAATTTGGTTATGACAGTGTAATGTTTGTCAGGCTTCCTTAAAAAACTATGAAAATATCTTCATGAACAAATCAATGGGCAATATTCATTATTAACATAGTGGATACAGATCAATCAGAGTTGTTGAGTTTCTCATAGTGGAAGTGCTTGCTCACTTTTCATGCTTTTGATGCTGTTATGCTTTGATGGCTGGTTTGTTGTTGCAATATGAAGTCATAGGACTTGCCATATGAATCTTAACTGCAATCATAAGCCATAGCTTGCTCACCGTTGTTTTCTTGAAAGCTTAAGCTTTAGGTTGTGGGCCAAAAATTTAGATCAAGCTTTAATACCCCCTGGCATGTGCAACCCCACTGCACATGGAACAAACAATGAAGAACTCCCACCATGGGGAACAACATAATTTATTTTCAGAGAGGGTAACCACAGGCAACGAGAATAGAACCTAGGACCTCCTAGTAACCTTGCTTTGATATCATGTTAAGTTACCAATTTACCTAAAAGCTAATGCTTTTAGGCTGTGGACGAACAATATATATGAAGCTGTAACAACAATAATTGCTTTATTATTTCAAGTACAATAACTGTGATCTTATAGGAGTTGCAAGAGCAATATTAACAGCCATAATTAGATTCTTTAACCACGCATGTTTGCGCCAACCATGATCCATGGTTCAGAATTCTTCTTTGTGCTTGGTCAGGTGAATACCGATTCCTTATAATTATTTCATGTCACAAATTTCCTCTGGAAAGTACTATAGCTGAAGGAGGGCCTTCTATCCACTATGGATCTAACAAAGTCATTTGTTTAGTACTGCACCTTCCTTTGTGCATGCTAAGCAAGCATAAAATATTTGCACAAGCTCTTCTATCTACCGAGTCAAATAAACTGCCTTCACATATGATGTTTGACGGGAATGCGCCGGCTGATTCGCCGAATTCTCGGCATAATTTTTTTTTTAAAAGATGCTTGCAGACTAGATGAATGAACTTGCAAATTGGTCTCCATTATTCACCTATGTTTACTTTTGTGCCTCAATGTTTTCATTTGGCTGGTGATTCTATTCAATAGACTTGGAAGAGACTAAAAAAACATAGTTAAGGATGGATTAATATTCTTATATTCAATGTTACAAGAATGATGTTGAACCTTAAGTTGGATAACTATCTCTCAAAGATATCTAGGAAATATTTTTATATGGAAAAAAACAATAGTGGTGTACTCCATGAGCACATAAAAAATGAGTTATGCGTTAAAAGTGTTACCTTCATCATTCCATACTAATAATAGCATAGCACAAACTCATTTTTGCCTGCATATCATAGGAATGCTCTTTTTATCCATAGTAATATCATTAGTTAGTATGTTTCAAATAGTCTGACATCCATGTTTTATTAATCTAACAAAAAACTAACCTTAGCATTCCAATTAATATTTTTTCTTGCTTGATATAAAACATGGGGAGTTTCAAGTATGCTAAAACATGGAGAGTTTCAAGTATGCTACAAACATGCTTTCTATTTTGAAAAGAACATTATGGTTATCAGCTACATTTCGTTTCCTTCATTTATTTCAATTATGCTTTTCTTTCTTTGACTTTCTGCAATTGATCACTTGTAAATCACGGCATTGTTATCTCAAGGGAGCAAAAGTCCTTCTTGGGGGTAAAAGACATAGTCTTGGAGCGACCTTTTATGAGCCCACTGTAATTGGAGATGTCAACAACGAAATGCTTATTTCAAGGTAAACTCCCAAAACCAAATTATGTTCCAGCCTCTCGGTAAGGCTTGGGAGCCTAGTGCACTTGGTATTGAATTTTTTTTAAAGGTTTAAAGCTAAATTTCAACAATTAAACCATGGGAGTATTTCGGTAAATTTTTGTGCATACTCCAATGACTTAAATGGCATGCTCTAATGGACCAAAAAAAAGAGGGAATTGATTGCTTAAAAATTGCTATACTTAGATCTGTGAATGGTTTCACTCATTGTAGTTCGATGTGCTGATAAACAGTATGTAACTCTGTCCTACATTTTCAGAGAGGAAGTATTTGGACCTGTTGCTCCTTTGTTGCGGTTTAAGGAGGAGGAAGAAGCTATCCGCATTGCCAATGATACAAACGCAGGTTCGTTTTCTAAGGAACATATTTATTTCTAGCTCTGCAGTTATGTTTGTTTTTTGCCCCCTCATCATTGGAAAATCCTTTTTCCATATACAAGTTTGGAAAAATAGTGGAATAATTAAACCTAGACAAAAGACTTGCACAACCTTTCCTACCTTGCACAAATAAAATAAAACAATGGGCTAGAGATATAGCCACTAAATTCCAATTTCAGAATTTAATCCAGCAACATAGCAATTAAATCACCAAATAAATCAACAAATAATTGACAAGAACAGTAAAGCAATAAAATGCCCAAAAATGAGACACACCAAGAATTTATGTGGAAAACCCAAATCAGGGAAAAATAGCGGGACCTCTAGTCTAGGCCTAATCCCTTAGATAAGAGAAAAGTATGAGGGTCCACAAGCTTTACAAAAGCTCTCAATAACAATAGCAATTGCAACAAATCATAAACAATCTTACTCAGAGCCAATCTCATCAACAAGAACTAGAGATCAATAGAAGACTATCTCACCAAAAGACAAAAAATCTGAAGAAGAATACCACAATCAAAGTCGATCAAGTGGAAGCCCTTGTCATCATGATCGTACACTGAAAATTTCAAGTCAATCAGAGCCCATTTGGTTGCCCAATCGAAACCCAAGTGAGTTACTTCTTCCCTAGGTCTTCTTTTTCATCAAAATTCTGTGAACCCCCTTTTTCTTCTTTTCTTTTATTTTTCAGCACCCCCACTCATGCACACAACCCTAGTTTCCTTTTGTTGATTATTTTCTTATTTAAGAAATTGCCTCTCCTTTTAATGGCAGCTGAGGAGGGAAGCCCAATAATATTCCCCTCCTAACTCATGGGGAAAGGTCTTGAAGACCTGCAGCTACCCTGCAAAACTCAAGCTTCCTCTGAGGCAAGGCCTTTGTCATCATGTCAACCCCATTCTTATCCATGTGAATTTTATCAAGCTGTAGCAATTTCATCTCTAGTGCATTTTGAGTCTAGTGATACCTCACCTTAATATGCTTTTGTTGAATAATTGGGTAAAATGGAAGACATCACTTCAATGATAGGTCGCTCCCTCTTTTATAATATATGTCAAATACAATACCAATGACAATAATACTCTTTCTAACTTGCACTTATTACTAACATAACTCTAACACATAATAATAATGATAAATGACTGAATAACCATTAATAATCCTCCTTAAGGTGAAACATATATATCATATGCTCCTAGCTTGTTACAAATGAATTTCACATGAGCACCTCTCAAGGCTTTAGTGAACAAATCAGTAAGCTAAAACTCAGACTTCACATGAGTGGTTGTAATGAGCTTCTATATAAGTTTCTTTCGACTAAAGTGGTAATCGACTTTAATGTGAGTTGCTGCTTGTAGAAGACCGGTTTGGAGGCAATATGAATAGGAGCTCGATTATTACACATCAACTCCATAGGCTGAGAATGTGGAAAACCTAATTTTTTCACAATGTTCTTCAACCAAACAAGTTCACGTGTGGTGTGCGTTGTAGCCCTATACTCAGACTCTACACTTGACCTGGCCACCATTTCTTACTTTTCCAAGACAGCAAATTACCACAAACAAAGATATAGTACTTGGTTTGGATCTTCGGTCGAAAGGTGACCTAACCCAATCTGCATCTGTATATCCTTAAATATTAGCGTGACCCTGATCCTGATATAAGAGGCCTCTCGCTGATAGACCTTTGAGATATCTCCAAATGCGTATTACTGCATCCCAGTGACTTGTTCTCGGGAAATCGAGAAACTAACTCTCAACTCTTGTTGCGCAGGATATATCTAATCGAGTTATTGTGAGAAAATTCTACTTTCGAACAAGTCTTTGGCCCCAACCCGGGTTAGGCAACAAATCACCTATATTTGGCACTAACTTCTATTGGGATTTATGGATGTATGAATAGGTTTGGATCCTAATAGCCCCGTCTCATCTAAAAGATCGAGAACATACTTTCTCTGAGACAAGACAGTTCCCGTACAAGATCTCGATACTTCATACCCAAGAAGTACTTTAATGGTCCCAAGTCCTCGGTTTGAAACTTACTCTGTAGGAAAAGCTCTAGGGATTGGATGCCTTGATCATCGTCACCAATGATCACAATGTCATCCACATACACAATAAGAAAAAGCTTGCCAGATGGAGTATGATGATACAATACAGTGATCTATTGCACACCGTCGAAGTCCAAACTCAAGTATTACAACACTAATCGGCCAAAACATGCCCTGGGAGATTGTTTTAATCAATATAATGATTTCTTAAGTCGACACACTGAGCTTGACTCCCCCTAAGCAACAAACCCAGGTGGTTGCTCTATATATACCTCATGAAAATCACCATGTAGGAAAGCATTCTTCACATCTAATTGATGTAGGTACAATGAAAAGTGGTGGCTAAAGAGATGAAGACACATACTGAGGCAAGTTTAGCGACCGAAGAGAATGTGTTTGAGTAATCCAAACCGTACACCTGATTACGTCCTTTGGCAACAAGGTGGGCCTTCAAATGAGCCACAAAACCATTAGGATTGACTTTCACATTGTACACCCAATGACAACTAACCACAGACTTATCAGGAGGAAGAGGTACCAAATCCCAAGTATCATTATCATGTCGCGCACGCATCTCTTCAAACATTGTAGTCCTCCTTTTAGAGTGGGACAGGGCTTCAGAAATATATTTTGAAAGAGCAAAAAAAGATAAAGTACCAACGAAATAGTTATACAAGGGTGACAAGAAATCATAACAAACAAAATTAGAGATTGGATGTTGGATACAAGTATGTTTGCCTTTTCGAATAGCTATAGGAAGATCAACATCATAGGAAATAAGATCATTTGATGAGGGAACTAGAGGCTAAGTAGTAGAAGCTAAAGAAGGCTCTCCTCCCTTGAGTCACCGTGTGTATACCTGCAAATTGGGATGATCCAAGCGACGAGAAGGACTCAAACTAGAAGAAGATGTAGGAGGATTGGGTATAGATAATAGGTTGGGATTTGGAAGGTAAGGTAAAGAAAGGGACTCATCAAGGTCAACAAAACTCAAGGAATCATAGTAGTATGGTGTAGGCTCAAAAAAGTGACATCAATAGAGACAAAAAATCGATGTAAAGTAAGACTATAGCATCGGTATCCCTTTTGAGTATAGGAATAGCTTAGAAAAATACATTTGATAGCACGAGGATCCAACTTATCCATTCATGGAGTTAAGTGATGGACAAAGGACACACAACCGAACATACAGGAAGGAAGGAAGAACAAGGGAGTCCTAGGGAAGATAACTGAATATAAGTTTTTACACTAAGGATAGAGGATGACATTTTATTGATAATGGAGCAAGTTGTGAACACAACATCACTCCAAAAAACTTTGAGGACATTCATTTGATGCAATAGGGTACAAGTGACTTTAAGAATTAGTCTATTTTTCTTCTCTGCAATACCAATTTGTTATGGAGTGTGGGCACAGGAGGACTGATAGATCATACTAGAATTAGTCATATAGGTAGTCAATTGGGTACTGAAGTACTCTTTAGCATTATCACTATGAAGTATCTTGACTGGCATACCAAACTGAGTCTTTATTTGTAAACAAAAAGCACAAAAGATATTAAACAACCCAGAATTGTCTTTCATTAAATATAACCAAGTCATCCTAGAGTAGTCATCAACAAATGTAACAAAGTACCGAAACCCCAACTTCGACATGACACGACTTGGACCCCAAATTTCGGATTGGATTGGCATGTAGGACTAACCACCTATTTTTTGACCCAAGAAGCAAAGGGAACATGATGATGTTTTCCCAATTGACAAGATTCACACTCGAGATTAAACACAGAACTCAATATAGGAACTAGCTATTTCAACTTGTCCAAGGATGGATGACCAAGGCGACAATGGATTTGAAGTGGCGTTGTGCGATTATGCAGGCAGTGGGAGGAGAAAGGGACTCAAAGTAGTAAAGCCCACAAGACTCATGTCTTTTGCCAATTGTCTTCCTCATCTTTAGATTATAAATAATCAAGAATTAGGAAAGAAAGTGGCAGAACAATTTAGTGACTTTGTAAGCTTACTAATTGACATGAGATTGAAAGGGGATTTAGGTATTTATAAAGCAGATGGAAGAGAGATGGAAGGAGTAGGATTTACTATTTCTATCCCCTTAACAACATTAGTGGACCCATCAATATGGGTGGCTGGAGGTAGATTTTTAGAATATTGGAGGTTAGAAAAGAAGTTGGTTGCATCTGTTGTATGGTTAGTGGCAGTAGAATCGACAATAACCCAATGACTAGTGGGAAAGATACTAGATGACATACAGACTATAGGATTACCTTTTTGGGCAAAAGTTGTAGTGTGATAAGATGCTTGTTGAGATGATTCATACTATAGAAACCTTGAATACTCCTCTGATATAGTATTTGCCCTTGGTTCACTCAAACAAGTGACTAATGAGGGAACCATACTTTTGGGATGTGCAGACTTCATCCCAACACTCACAAACTTAGACCAATGATAACAATATTAATTATTGGAACAATTGGAACAACTACGAACAAGGTGACCCACCATGAACGAATCACAAATAAATCAGTACAAGGCTGCCACAGCACTAGGAAGCTCAGATGCAGCCTGAAGAAACCAACACACTGTACTGGAATAATTGGAGAGGTGAACCCCCAAAACTACAGCGGAAAAATCACCAACAAACTTATATAATACTGCCACAGCCTCACAAAAACAGTTTATGAACACTACAAACCAACACATGACACTGGAACAATTGGAGAGGTGAACCACCGAAAGTACTACGGACAAGTCACCAACAAACTTATATAACACTGCCATAGCCTCATAAGACAGCTTATGAACACTACCACTGCTCCAAGAGAGTCATCAATGACCTTTACTAACACCGAACAATAACTAACGAATTACCACAAGTGCATGGTCAAAACAAAGATTGATTCTTTGAGCAAAACACATGCTCAACAGATTGATATTTTGGTATATGGATGGAATTAGAACATTGAATCAAAACTCTGCAAGTCTTACTATTTTAGACCCAATAAAATCAATAACCATTGATAAAAAACTGCATGAAGCATCAAACAACCATTCCTTGGGTGTCGCACGTGTGCAATTAAAAAAGGTGAGATCTTTGAACAAAAAACATCCCAAAAAACTCCATCAACATGTTTATAGAGGGATTCAATCACTATTGGAGGATTTCGGGTAAAAAACATGCCTGAAAGTAGCTTCACGTGGCGGCACGTGTGGTCGGCCCTGGCATCCTTCAACCGGCGTGTGAGTGCATGTAGGGCATTCTTTTTGTAGATAGGATTTCAGTGGGGGGCAGATCAGCACTGTTTGTGGGTGACTATAGTGTTGTTTTTGCAAAATCTACAGTAGATTTTGTTTTCCCGAATTGGCAGTGTTGCCCAGGAATTTCTGACGATTGGTTTGACTTACGACAGCTGCTGGCTGTTTTTTAGGGCTATAGTGTTGCTGGGAATTCTTCTATGATGGTAGACATGCAGCGGGTTAAGGGTGTTTGGCTTCATTTTTTATGGTGGTGGTAACAATTAGGGTTTAGGTTTTAGAATCACGCTCTGATACCATGTTGAAGAATTAGGTAAAATGGAAGACCTTTACTTCAATGATAGGTCACTCCCTCTATTTATAATATATGTCAAATACAATACCAAATACCATAATACTTTTAATAACTCACACTTATTACTAACATAACCCTTAACACGTAATAATAATGACAAATGACTAAATAACCATTGACAGCTTCAGTCTCGAATGAAATGTCTAGTTATTGCTAAGGTGAATTGCACTTTGGCTGTCAGATTGTAACACATATTTTTCTTGCTTGATGCCTTGCTCCATTAGAAACTTTTTCATCCATAGGAGCTCCTTGAAGCTTTAATGACAGTGATATATTCAGCCTCTATACTTGTCAAGGCAACACATTTTATGCAGTTTTGACTGCCATGACACTGTGCCACTTGCAAAAGTCATCAAATGCCTAGATGTTGATTTTCAGGAGTTAACGTCCCCTATCATGTCAGAGTCTATGAAACCATTTAACTCAGACTTGCCATTACCAAAACATAAACAAACGCTAGATGTAACCTTGATAGATCGAAGTATCCATTTCATTGCCTCCTAATGTCGTTTACCTGGATTAGAAAGAAATCAGCTTACCACACCAACTGCATTAGCTATATCTGGTCTTGTACATAACATGGTGTACATTAGACTACCAATAATAGAATCATAAGGAACCTTTCTCATGTTCTCCTCTTTATCACTTGTAGGACACTGTTTTGAGCTTAACTTGGAGTGACCTGCAAGTGGAGAACTTACTAGCTTCACATTACTCATGTTGAATCTTTTCAACACCTTTTCAATATACATTTCTTGAGAAAGACAAAGCTTCACATGCTTCTTGTCACAAGATATTCTCATGCCAAGAATTTGCTTTGCTGGCCCCAATTCCTTCATTGCAAATGATTTACTTAGTTCTTGCTTTAGTTTAGCCTTTTTCTCAGCATCATGCCCAACAATTAACATGTCATCCACATAAAGCAAGAGAATAATAAAATCATCACTAGAAAATTTCTTGACAAAAACACAATGATCGGAAGAAGTCTTACCATACCCATGTTGTGACAGAAAAGATTCATTCTTGTACCATTTTGTGGAGCTTGTTTTAGTCCATACAAGCTCTTTTCTAGCTTGCATACAAGATGTTCTTTACGTTTCTCTTCAAACCCTTCAAGTTGTTCCATGTAGATTTCCTCCTGCAAGTTACTATGTAAGAAGGCAGTCTTCACATCAAGTTGTTCAACTCTAAGTTTCTAGGCTAAGAATCACTCTAAAAAAAGACATCTTGACCACAAGAGAAAAGGTTTTCTCAAGATCAATGCCTTTCCTTTGACTAAATCCCTCAACAACCAATCTTGCCTTGTACCTAAGCTATGAACTATTTCCGTCATTGGTCAACCTAAACAGCCATTTGTTCTTGGGTGCTCTCTTGCCCTTAGGCAACTTTACTAGCTTATAGGTCTTTTTGTCACCTAGAGATTTCATCTCTTCCTGCATAGCTTTTAGCCACCCTTTCTTGTGATCACAAGCCATGACTTCTTTGAAGCACTAAGGTTCTCCCTCATCAGTGAAATTCACGCAGTCCCTTGGGTAATGCTTTGGATTTTGGTGATGCTCTCTAATGGATCTTCTAAGTGGAGGTGCTGCTAGTGGTTCTAGAATTGGCTACCAAATCTGGTTTTCTATGACTTCCTCATTTAGCAATGACTCAAGTTGGTTTTCTATGACTTCCTCATTCAATAGTGGTTTACCAACATCAATTTCACCATCTTCCTGCCCATCTTCCTCATAATCAGCATTCACCATGGTAGGTGTCTCTGGAATAGGAATAATAGGCTTTATTAGCATTCACCTCCTTTGCTTTATTGTCGAAGTTTTCAAAGTTTGGTCTTCAAAGAACACAACATCCCGTACTTCTTATTAGCTTCTTGTCAATAGGATCCCACAACCTGTAACCAAACTCTTCATGACCATAACCCAAGAAGACACACTATCTTGATTTTCCGTTTAACTTGGATCTCTCATCTTTGAAAATGTGAACAAAAGCGTTGCAGCCAATAACTCCAAGATGATTATAAGAGACATTCTTCCCTGTCCATACTCTTCCTGATACATCTCCTTGTAGAGGAACCTATGGGGAAAGATTAATCAAATTCACTGGAGTACGCATAGTTTCGTCCCAAAATGGCTTAGCCATCTTTGCATGAGAAAATCATACATCTAATTCTATCAGTAATGGCTCTGTTCATCCTCGTTGCAACTCCATTATGTTGACATGTCTTAGGAACACTCTTCTAAAGCTTGATGTCATGTTCTCTACAATATGCCTCAAACGTCCTTTGTTATCTCCCCCATTGTCAGCTCTAACACATTTCAGTTTCCTTGTTTCTCTTTCAACAATAACATGGAAGTTCTTGAACGTTTAAAACACTTGGCCTTTTGTCTTCAAAGTATAGATCCACATTTTCCCGGAACAATCATCAGTAAAGGTGGCAAAGTACAAAGCACCACCTAATGTCCTGTCACTCATTGAACAAACATTAGTATGGACATGATCAAGAATATTAGATTTTCTATGTGAAGGGGATCTATGAAAAGAAACACGATTTTTCTTACCTACCAAGCAACGAGTACATGTCTTCAATCCCATACATTTCACTGGAAGAAGCTTTCTTCTAGCAAGTGTCTCTAGGTCTTTCTCACTCAAGTGTCCAAGTCTTTATGCCAGAACTCCATAGAAGAATCTTCAATTGCATTCACCTCTCTTGTTGCCACAACAAAAAATCCTTTAGTGAGCTTCCATTTATGACCACCAAAATGATTAAAGAACCCTTTATCATCCAGGACAATCGTGGAGATCAATTGAAGTCTTAAATCTAGAACATGCCTAACGAGTAGTTACTTGTAGTCAACATCTGTCACCATCCAAACATCCCCAATGCCAATCATCTTGGACACAACCTGATTAACCATCCTCACATAACCATAGCCACCACTAGCGTAGGTCGCAAAGACATCACGCCGTGAAGAAATATGGAGAGAAGTGCTTGAATCAATAACCCAAGTATTGTCCTGACTTGGTAAGTTTACATTAGCATCATTGGAGATAATTATTACATATCCATCAACTGGAACTATAACAGGAGTCTCCTTTTCATCTTTCTGCTCATTCTTGTCTCCATCGCTTTCTCTTGATTTTTCTCTTCTAAATTTCTTGCAATGTTTCCTGATGTGCCCAAAACCTCCACAAATGGAAACACTTGATATCCTTCCTTCACTTAGAATGAGACCTCCCTTTTGAGCTGCCTTGGTAATTGAAACTATGGAAGTTCCTATTCATGCTTCTCCCCTGCCTCTTAGTGAGAAGTGCATCTGTCTGTGAAGTGAAACCCTTTTCTTCTGGTCTCTTCATTAAATGAGCTCTCCTTGGCTGTATTCATGTTAAGATTTGGTGTTGAATTATTTAATGTGACATCCCAATTATTCGACAAGGTATTCAATAGAAAACAAGCTTGCAACTCATCTTTCAAATTAATTTTCATATTAGCCAACTGATTCATAGTATCATGAAAAACATTTAGGTGCTCTGACATTTTGTTCCCATCTTTATATGTCAAATTAATCAACAGCTTGACTAGGAAAGCTTTCTTTTAAGAAATTTTCCTTGCATATAGATTCTCTAATCTTTTCCACAATGCATGGGCATTTATTTTGTGGCCTCATGGTGAAACTCATTATTCTCAATACATTGCTGAATAAGACTGACCATTTTTATATTTGCCCGCTCTCATTTTTATTTGTTTTATTCGCTGGTTTGGCCTCATCACCCTCAATTGGATCATACCGATCGTTACAGAATAAAATGTCTAATACTCTTGGTTTTTGTATTGAGTAGTTCGATGCCGTCAATTTAAACATTTCATTATTGCCGTTATCCTCTATTTTAATTTGCACTAGAGTACTCAAATTAATTCAACCTTGCTCTGATACCGGTTTATTGGGAAAAATAGCGCAATAATTGACCCTACACAAAATACTTGCATAGCCTTTCTTATCATGCACAAATAAAATAGAACAATGGGATAAAGATATAACCACTAAATTCCAATTTCTGATTTTAATCCAGAAGCACGGCAATTAAATCACCAAATAAATCAAAAAATAATCGGCAAGAATAGTAAAGCAATAAAATGCCTAAAAACCAGACACCAAAATTTATGTGGAAAACCCAAAATCAAGGAAAAATTATGGGACATCTAGTCAAGGCTAAATTCACTAGATAAGAGAAAAATACAAGGGTCCACAAGCTTACAAGAGCTCTCAATAACAACAACAATTGCAACAATTCATAAATAGTCTTATTTGAGAGCCAATCCCACCAACAAGAATTGGAGATCAATAAAAGATTGTCTCGCCAAAAGGCAAAAAATTCAAAGAAGAATACTGCAATTGAAGCTAATCAAGTGGAAGTCCTTGTTGTCATGATTGCACACCTAAAATTTCAAATCAATCGGAGTCTGTTTGGCCTTCCGATCAAGGACCCAAGTAAGTTTCTTCTTTCCTATGTCTTCTTTTCTCGTCAGACTGTTATCAGCTCCCTTCTTCTTCGTTTCTTTTATTTTTCAGCACCATGCATGCACACAACCCTAGTTTCCTTTTGTTTATTATTTTCTTTATTTACAAAATTGCCCCTCTTAATGGCACGTGAAGAGGGATGCCCAACACTTGTCTGGTCAACTTTGCTACCAATCTGGAGCAGTAAAAGATTCAATATGAATACCAAATCAAATTTTTTTGCTTTATATCAGGCTTTTATCAATTGCATAACTATTTGATATGGACATTGTTAAAGGATGATATGGCGAACTCCTGCAGGGTTGGCTGCTTATATTTTCACAACAAACATGCAACGATCTTGGCGTGTCTCTGAAGCTCTTGAATATGGGCTTGTTGGTGTCAATGAAGGATTAATTTCAACAGAGGTGAGCTTTCCCTGCATCCAACGGGAAGTTGGAAGGGGAAGAGAAGGATTATGGGCTGGCCTGTAAACAGTTTGTCTTCTATTGTAGGTGGCTCCATTTGGAGGAGTTAAGCAGTCAGGTTTAGGACGTGAAGGCTCGAAGTATGGGTTGGATGAATATTTGGAAGTGAGTAATTTAATGTCACTTCTGCACATTTTGACAGACTCGCATACCTCTTTTGTCCAATTTGATTTATTGTTCTGTATGTTATCATCACGACTGTGTAACCATATAGGCACGATGCAAACTTTTTCTCTTGGCGAATGATCAAGCATCTCAAATATTTTATGCTTCATCTTAAGTCCTGAATTTTTATGCCCTGTTCGGATCTTGGAAAATATTGAGGAAAGGAAACAGAAATTTGGAGAAATCCACTTTTTGATGTTTTCTTATCAAGGAAAGTGAGAAGGAAAATAAAAAATATGCCAAATCAACGAATAAAATTTTGACGTTGCACATCACTAACATGTTTTTTCTCAATTTTTAATCATACTAGAATAAATTTTTATTTTAACTAGTAATCGTTGAAGAGAGAAGATATAATGGAAAATAATTTTCTTACTTATTTTCCTTTCCTTTTTCTAAATAAAATCCACAGACCCTTAGTGGTAAATAATAACAACACTTCAGTTTTCCCAATATATTGCCTTCTCCTGCTTGAATTAGTTTTTGGAAGTCCTTCCCTTTGTTTTCCCAAACATTATTTTGGCCTCACATACATTAAAAACACACGACACACACAACCACATCAATGGCACATCTCAAATTTGTACGATCTCTTAGTGAAGTTCAAATCTCAAAGTATTTCGTATGCTTTTACCATTTTGGTGTCATTTCATTGATGCACCATTTTCATCCTTCGCAGCTTAAATATGTGTGCATGGGCAATATGAGCAACAGTTAATATGAAAGGTATGAATTTGAACCCTCAGTTTTCGATGCTACATGGAACCCTGTTTACTTTTGTCCGTAGCAATGTCAATATGCTTTTACTTGCTGTGGCTTTCAGTTTATGGTAGCTTCAGAAACAACTTGGAGGGAGGGTCTCTCAGTCTCTCAGGCACTTGATGAATGATACAAATGATGAGCAGTCAGATCCTTGGTGCTGAGGTATCTAAATAATTTGCTGGCAGTACAGTTACTGAAAGGAATGAATAGACTCTCCCTTTTTTTTTTTTTTTGTAGCCTTATAATTTTATTTGTGTTGGCTTGTTTTACTTCTTTGGTTGGGTTGTCTTCTCATCTGTGCGAATATTAAAGATATCTTGTAGCTGTATTTTAGCCTCTTTTTGGTGTAGAACATGGTGTGGAATGATATATGCTTAATTTGTTAATGGCCTGTTTCTGTACCACCGTGTGATGGCAGCTTTAAAGTGGGGGTCATTTTGAACTGGATGCCTCCTGGCTAGATGTTAATACCTTGAAACTGCATTGCATCCTGCGGTCACCATGTGCTTATGTTGCTCAGGCTTGCCTCTTGCACCCAGGGTGGCTGTATGGACATGATAGTACCCTAGTATTTATTTAAGTAGATGATTTTCTTGCTAAGTTCCAATACTATCGGTTCATCTATGACCGAGTCCATGTACCCATATTTCAATTTCTTGGTCTTTAAGTTGTATCCCTGTACCCTAAATTTTGGGAAATAGACAAGTTGCACACCTAGACACATATGCCCATGCCCTGAGCTCTGTACCCATATCCGAACTCCATAGATTAATGAAAAAGAAAAAGTGAATAAATATTGCACCCTCTGCCCTGTTTTTTGGATTTGGAATGTGAAAGATTGAGAAAGGTGGTTCTTGTCCATGCGCAGCTGTGGATTGCAATCAACCTCACTGTGCGAAATGATACAGCCATAAAATAAGTTAATTATCTACCTTCAAAACAGGAGCTTTTGGCTAGCCGAAATAATCTGTTTACCAGTAATTGATTATTTTAATATTCTGTCTGTTGAGAGCATATATTAGTATAGTTGTTAAGTTACCAAGACCGATGCTTATTATTTTTTGATTGCTACTTTCAAGTTTGACAGAGTTCAGAGGTGCCTAAAGTTGATACAAATTTTGAATCTAAAAAGTGAGAAGTGTGTTACCTAAATATGGAATTGTGGTGTGGAGTGTGCTGTCTGTGTCATGCCCCAACTTGTAGCAGTGTTAACTAAAAATGCTGTCTGTTTGGAGCGGCTATGTAAAGACACTGGGAGCTTGGAGAGAGAGAGAGAGAGAGAGAGAGAAACTAATGTTTGTGAAAAGGAGAGTTAAAAGGGTGGCCGGAGTACGACGCCATTACTAGGTAATGAAATTGGGGGTGGGGAGTGGGGGCATACAGCTATTGAGAGAGAGAGAGAGAGAGAGAGAGAGCAACTAATGTTTGTGAAAAGGAGAGTTGAAAGGGAGGCAGGAGTATGACGCCATTACTAGGTAATGAAATTGGGGGTGGGGAGTGGGAGCATACAGCTATAGAGAGAGAGAGAGAGAGAGAGAGAGAGAGAGAGAGAGGATGGTTACAGTACGGGCGTACTGCAGGTTAATTTGTTGAAGGTGAATCTCATGAAATGCGTCGTACCAAATCCTGATGAGGCAACATATGAGTCTCCATTTAAAATGCTTGAAACGTGACAAGCAATTAACGTGCCTCTCCCTGTACCATACCTGGTCATGAGTTGCAATGTCCCATCCCACAGCACCGCTAATATTCCAAATCTGCTGTGGTCATCCTTTGCTCTATATTTCAAGAGTAATTATGTAGAGGTCCATTTCCTTATTTCCTTTTTTTCTTTTTCATTTTCTTTCTCTCGTCACACTTTCATTTATATCATCATAATCAACATCATTATTCTCGGCGGGCGGGCGGGCAGGCAGGAAGGCATATGCTCTTAATGCATACATAGTTTGTATTATGGTGGATGGCTATATAGATGACCTCAAATTTCGCCCATTGTGATTTTTGATTTTTTTTCCCTTTTGTCTTAAGAAAGAAGGGACAGTTAATAGTATTGAAAATTAATATATGAATTAGAATATATGCTGTCCGCAGTTGGGATATCCGTTTCTGCATATATATATATATGGCACTACTATGTACTGCCTAGCTGTTGAAGAGATTTGGTAGAGAGGAAAACACTATTTTCATAGTTTCTGAAAATCATATATATATATATATATATATATATATATATAATATTCATGAATATGACTGCCTAGCTGTTGAAGAGATTTGGTAGAGGGAAAACACTATTTTCATAGTTTCTGAAAATCATATATATATATATATATATATATATATATATATGTATGTATGTTTGTATGTATATATATTAATATATATAAAATATTCATGAATATTATATATTTATTACAAAATTTTGAGATTAATATAAGAGAGCATACATCCATTTATTTCTATTTTTTGTTTTTGCATTTTTTTTTAGGAGGGCGGCACATCCATTTATTTATTGATATACCCTTACTTTTGATAAAGGAATATTGTGGTTACATGACAAGTATTGGGAGATTACAAATAAAAAACATTAAAGGCCTTCCAAAAAAAATGCCAACAACCACCCAACATAGGATTGCAAATCCAAACAAAGGTAAATAGGAAGCAAATTTAAGTAGACCTAACAAAAATAAAAATAATAAAATAAACTAAAATTAAAAAATCAATGACGAAAGGAAGTGAGACCCAACCTATTTATCTAAATGATACCTTTCATAGAACGTAATAAAAGATGTTCTTCGTAAATGACATTATTTCTAATTTCTCTAGCGAGAAAATTGGCTGCATTAATGCCTTTCCTATATTGATGGGTTACCATGAAATTCATTCCTTCTAACTCTGCCACGAGATCCCTCCAAAAATCCCAAAGATATCACAAGGTACATCTACCATTTCGAAGCCAATCAACAATAATTTACGAGTTACTTTCAATAATCACATTAAAATAATAAAGTCGTTTGTATAAACGAATTCTTTCTCGACCGACTTTTAATTTCGCATTATTGTTTGTACAATTGCCAAAATAGCTTGAAAAAGCCGCTTTCATCATGCCATGGTAGTTCTGAATGATTCCTCCACCTCCTGAAGTATTCAGATTGCTCCTATAGCTTCTATCACAATTAAGTTTTATCCATCCTGCTGAGGTTTTAACCCACGAAATAATTTTTCTAGGCCTGGAGCAAACTCCCTGATACTGAATTTGAAACTCTTTCATCATAATGTCTGAAATCTTCAATTTTTGAAAAGAATTAGAGCTCTTAGCTAAAGAACTAACCCAGTATCGAACACTTATCCATGTCTGATCCGCACTTTGATAAACTCCTTCTATTTTTAGCTTTACATTTTCAATTCCAGAGGCACCACGTAATCAAACACGGTATCAGATCGATTAAAATACCTTTAATAGATGATTTTTAAGCATAGTGGAATCAGTTTGCAATTCTGTTTTTTCAGGGAAGAAATCGTTGAAAAGGAATCCCCAACACACACTAGCCCGACGCCAAACCTCTGAATCCACCTTGCTTAAAGAAAGAATGTGATTAGTGTTTTCCTAACTTCTCTGCATGTAACAATCACAAGCCGAATCCATCGATATTCCTTTGGCCTGAATTCTATCATCAACTGCCAAACATCTAAATCAGACTTTCCATAAACACATTGAAATTCTTTTAGACAATAAAAAATATCAAAACCAGCCATTCCACTCAAAATTATCACTTCTGCTCCTCATCGCCTCCTAAGCCGTTTTTGTAGAGAATTTGTTGTCAAGGACGGGCTTCTAGATGAATATATCCTGATCACTTTTATCAGCTGACACATTATGCAAGATTTCTATTGTTCTGTCGGCCCCTATCAATTCCATTAATAAATCAAAGTTCCAGTTGTTATTCAACCAACAATCCTTAAAACACAACTTCTTGTTCGAAATATCCTCAGTGCGCACAGCTAACGGGCTTGATGTAAGCCACCTATCGAACCAAAAGGAAGAGGTCCCACCTCTCACAAAGATTTTAATATTATCCATAGCTTCTAGAATGATGACCATCAATGATTTTCAAAACTGAGAGTCATTTTCTCTCATCTTCCTTATTAATAAATGATCATTTCTGCAATATTTAAAACCTTATCATAGATTGTTGGAAGTGAGCAGTCTGAAGACAAATTTCATAAGAAGTGATTTTTGAACTTCTTTAAGATCTCTTAAGCCCATACCCCCTTTTGAGGTAGGTTTACAAATTTTCTCCCAAGAGTGCCAATGAATCTTCCTTTTACCTTTCATCTCTCCCCATAAAAAATTATCAAAAAGAGAGTTGATGCGAGAAAATGTGACCTGCATAACATTAATAACAGACATCAAATGTATCGGCATGTTAGATAACACATGTCTTAATAAAATCAATCTTCCACCTTGCGAGAGCAACTTAAATTTCTACCCTGCAATTTTTTCCCTAATCTTCCCTCATCCCTTCGCTTCTCTCCTACCCTGCAAACAATTGAGGTATGTTCTTGTCGGCAACATTTAGAGCAGAAAAAACCCATCTTTTGATATTTGGCATCTTGCTAAATACATTGTTTCAGAGATAAAATAAGAGGAAATCCTTTAATCGGCTCCATCATCAGGTTGACTTCCACACAAATACGTGCTCTTGAGACTCTCGTACGATTAATTGTTGCATTATCGGTCCTAAGATAACGACCAAAATGAGTCGCTATAATTTGAAGAAAATTCGCTTGGTAAGGATGCTTTGGTAACCTCGATAAGAAAATCTATTGAGGAGCCAATGGGGATTCTTTTTTGACATCAAAATCTTTCGTCTATTTAAATAGCCAAAATGAATTGTCTTCTATAGTTCTACTGTAATGCCTCGACCCGCCACGTGGGTTCGGGGTGCTACTTTAGTGATGCCTGTGTATCTGATACCTTATTTATTATATATGAAATACACATACGCAGCAGGAAATAAAATAAAAAATCTTCAAATTACATTACTAGAGTTTTAACTATTTTTATACACAAATATCTCTATTTTCACATAATTACATCCCATATATACAAAAATAAAATCTTTGTCCATACATACCACCTACATAAATTTAAGCCACTAGCCCGACTCCTTTAGCCTGCTAGACCTGATTCTTAAGATTTCCTGAAAAGATAGTTTGTAAAGTAGGGGTAAGGCACGACTCGGTAAGGGAAAGACTAAGTTAATGTCAGTGTGTTGCTAATATGCATTTAGTGTACAGAAAATAACCAGTTCACTTAGTAGATAAATACATTTATGAAATCATTCTTATTTTATACTCACACACACAATTGGCCGATGATAGGGAAGATTACCTGCCTATACAAGTAGCTTCCCTCTATTCTAATACCATTACTGCTATTAGGACACTCACTTTTCTCAGCAAGCCTTTGAAATTATCTTATTAATTATTCGTATTCACATAAATTAACAGATATGCATTTAAGACACTCCTTGTGACAAACACATCATTTACTTTCCCTATGACACGGGTTGTGCGGTTCGAAGGCTAGACTATTGTCCTGGGGGATCCATCTAGACAATAGTCATCTGTACTCTCCGTTAACATAATCCACGGGTCTATGCAGCTCCAACCACTGGCCCAATTGCCCTCACCCAGGGGGGTACATTCACCTTACGTAGGCAAATCAGACAAGGCCACCCTACACTCCTCAGCACAAGTGTGTGCGCACATAGCTACATAACAAATCCCTAGCAACGGTATCGTGCTCACAATACATTGGTCCCTAGGGTTCCTAAAACATATGATGCAATTTAGATAATAGAAATCATCATTTAAAACATCAATTCACATATATTTCCTGTTATTCCAAAAACTTGGCTCTCGACCACAAAATACAACCCGACGTATAACCGTCAATTAAAACTCGGCACTCGGTCATCAAATAATTATCCCGGCCTTTGGTCAATCAAACAATACCTAACCACTGGCCTTTATTTCAAACTCTTGCATTTCATAAACAATTCTAGTATTTTCGTAAGCATTTCAGTATTTCACAAACAGTTCAATATTTCAAAATCCCAAATTCAGATATATAATAATCCATACCAATTAAATCATCTACCACACGATTTCCACATTTTAACATAACCATATAAACAAACAAGCTTTCCAACCTTCATTTATTCAAAAATACTACACCATATATCCTAGATTTGTAAAATCCATTTCGAACGGTTGGTTTTCAAAATAACCTTTGAATTCTTAAATATATATATATATATATAAACATAACAATTAAATTGATTCAATTTCCATAAAATTACTGACTTAATTTAATCCCCTTATCTGATTCCTGAAAAGCCCGATAAAATTCCGACTTACGCCCCACGATGTTCAAAACCCTTGAAACCCTGAAATTCAAACTTTACCATATTTATTTATTTATTTATTTTTTTACATTTTCATGCATAAAATTTTTGGGGACATTACATCTACCTTCCCTTGCCTACCCATGCAAAAAATCATGTTCATTTTTCATGTGTAACATGGTAATCATCCATAACATTGATTGTTGGAATTTCTATTAAGCCTCACGTTTTCACAATCGATAATCGAATTCTATCAATAGATGATCGATTCCTAAAAAATTTCATTACTAATGCAAAGTGAAATTCTTCTTCAGTTTTAACCATCTTAGCTTCTGAGAAAATAAATCCCAATTCACTATTGATATTAATTGGCAATCTCATAAGAATTTTGAATGTAGGTATCTCCACTTTTTTATTCACAGTTTGCGCATACGGCTGCACCTCGAAACTAGCCTGGGCGACATTCCTTGCCGATGGTGAGGCCATCAACGGGGGACGAAACCTTCCCAACCACCCTAGGTGGTATTAGGGTAACTTACAGAGGGTTGGAGTTGGTTAAGTAGAAGAAGACTAAAGTTGTGGGCGTCGTACCTGTTCGGCTATGTTGGACAGAGTGGCTGTTAGATGTTGGCAGATCGCGGTAGAGACAGACACACACAGGCGGAAAGGGCTTCACGATGGCAGATTCTCGAAGAGCTTCAAAGCAACAAGGGAGCAAGGTCTCATGTAGTAGGATTTTTGGGCTTCTTGGAATCACGGTGGTAGATTTAGTTCACAAAACAATAGGGCGCAAGGCTTTGCAACCCTAGGTTTCAGCAACGGCATGCCCTAAGTGAAGCTTGCCGCGACTAGAGAAGACGACCTCAGCGTCGCACAACACCCCCCATCCTTAGGAACGTCGTGCAATCATGGCTTCGGTGTACAGCGACGAGCAGCGACGACGTGCGGTGACCTGACGGTGCGGCGAACTCAAAGATTTGAAACTCTCAAGCGAGAGAAAGGTGTGGTGACGGTGAGGTGAGGGGCGAAGACAACGGGCGACGATGACGGGCTGGAGCTGCTCAATGATGGACGGGGCCCCCTTTTGTTTTGCTTCTTGTTTCCCATGAAACAACTTTGGTTCAAATTTGAAGTATTCCAATTACAACTTTAATAGAATTTATTTATTGATTATATGGCATAAATTTACCATTTGTTCAAAATTTATGAAAATCTAGGCATTGCCATGATCATTGTTGATATCATCATTAAAATGAGAAAAAATATTTAATAATTGGCGCAACACACGATTCATTTATATTATATTTCCATAGTTCCAAATGAATATCGTTCGAGCAATGATTTTGTAAAAAAATATAAAAATTGACTACGTTCATTTAGATAGTAATTGTAAAAAAGGAACCCAAATATGTTTCTTAATGTAAAAGTATATAAATTACTCTTTGCTTGAGTCACTCTTTCAGTAGATTTTAAAACAGTTGTATGAACAAGAAAATTTTTTATTAACTTCTTGCTTATTTATGTACTTTGTTTGTTTCTAATTGTTAAAAATTTATTTATTTATTTTTTTTAAAAAAGACAAGATTTTCAAACTCAATTGTTATCATGCATGATGATAATCATATACAATCATTGTTTGTAGAGTTTTTAATTAGGGTCGATGCATAAAAAAATTTACTCGAACATGCATTCAAAGAGTATTTATAGAATTAGGTATCCAACACCAGCATAATTTAGATTTTCAAAAAATGAAGTGCAAATTTTTATTTTTTTAGCATTTCAGTGCTTTTAAATATGTTTCTTCTTAAAAAAAAAATACATTTTAATTTAAAATTTAAATAATTTAAGATAAAATTTGGGACTGGGATTTTGAAATTTTAATCCAATTTTTATTTATAAAATTTTTTAAAATTATTTTAAAATTTTTTAGAACCTGAAAATAAAGATTTTTTTTGAATATATTTAAAATTAAAAAATGATAAATGAAGGGATAAAATGTATTTTTAATTTAATTTTTTTTAAGGATGCAATAATAACTGATATTTGGATTTTGAAAATCTAATCTGCTAGGTTGTCAAATTCATATTTCCATTTGAATATGTTTTTATTTTTAAATTATTTAATTTTTCTTTAAATCCCTTTTTAATTATTTTAAAATAAAAAAAATTCTAATTTAATTTTTTTTTTTCTAAAAAAAATATGTTGCATTTCCCAGGTATCAAGTCCTTTTTCATATGATTAAGAACAATTTCTTTTAACAAGAATTTCTTTCTCAAAATAATTCTAAAACGAAGTTTTTTTAAAAATTATTATGAGTTTATTTGGATCAACAGTTTTGTTTAGTGAAAGAAGAAAAAAGAAAATGTATTTTTTATTATATTTTTACATATATATCAAATATCATTATAAATTAAATTTTACTCTAATATGATAGTTTTTGTTTTTTTTTTTTTAAAATAAATGTTAATGATGTGCAAAATAAAGTTTAGTTCATTTATGAAATCACTCTTGAGCTGGTTTTGCAAAGCTAGTCCCTCACCCCTATGAAATTCCTTGGACGCCCGTTCTCCCCCAACTATATATATATAATACCCATTAAAACCCCTTCAACTAAGATGTATAAAAATTATTGAAAGCCAAACCATTTTTGCATTTTGGTTCAATTTTAGAATTTCAGCTATCAATTTTAGTTTTTATTTGTTTTTATTTTCTGTTTTTCTAGATTTCAAAATATTAATATTAATTGATATTTTTTTATTTATATATTTATTAAATAATTATAGTTTTGCTATTTTAAATTTGCCAATGTTATTTTCAGTTTGATTTATAACTGTATAGTTCAGCTATCAATTTCTATATTATGTTTTTGTTCATATCCAAAATGTTAATATTTAACGTTATTTAGATTTATTTGTTTAGATTTATAAAATAATAATGATTTTACTATTTTAAAAGTTGCTAATGTTATTTAGTTACAATTATAATTGTAAAGCATAGGGGGATTAAGCAGGAAATTGATTTTTTTTAAACCAAAATATTAATATGTTAATCAAATAAACCCAACTATACAATTATAGGGAGAATATATACAAAAATGTACTAATCAACTTATGGAAAGTCGGTTTTCGTTCAAAATATTCGAATGATCACTAATTGCCCGTCCCATTGCGTCAGTGGAGAAATAAAGGATTCAATGCCACGTCCCTTCAGTGTCGGGGAAACCGACTTAAGGAAAGTCGGTAATCTCCTGTAAATCAACTTTTCATAAGTCGGTTCTGCGTACAAAAATTGATTTATGGAAGGTACGTTTCTATTTCTCCCCTATTCATCTCCTTCATTCTTTCTTCCTCCTCTACGGAATCTTAGTGTTGACACCTCATTTTGCTCGGGCATCATATATCAAAACCAAGTGAATTTCAAGGCGTCTTAGGTCACTGTCCATATCTTCAAAAATTGTGTTTTTAAGGGAGTGTCTTCTAAGGTCTTTGCCTAGTGGGGACTCTCCTTGTGTTTTAATTCACTCATTCTCATCGCCTAAAAGTAAATCAGATTTCTTATCATATCATTGATTGTTTTGCTCCAACTTTAATCACATAGAGCCAAAACCTCTCTAACGTCTAGTGGACAATTTGGCTATAAAAGAAGTCCAATTTCAAGGAAGAAAGACAAGAATCTACTTCATATTTCTAAGTGACAGAGTGTTTAAGAGAACATTTTCTTCTAAAATTTTTTTTTATTAGTTTTCCCTCTTTTCAAGTTCCAAGTCTATTCCTTTTAGAGAGTTTGAGTTGTAAGCTTGAGTTGTGGCATCAATTTACTTAGAGATACTAAGCCACATATTATTTGTAATTTCTCATCGTTGAAAGTGTTGTTTGACCCTCAGTGAAAGGCTCCTTTTATATTCCAGTCTCGGTGAAAGGGTAGGTCTAGTAATTGTGCTCTTACCTCGGTTGAAAGGTAAGAACTTTGATAGTGGAACCTTGGCTTGGATTTGGTTGAGAAAGTGGATGTAAGTGCTTGTGAAGGAGGGCAAACCATTATAAAAGAGTTTAAACATTTCTCTCCCTACTCTCTTACATTACTTATTATTTGATTGAATTAATTGCTCAATTGTGTTTGTGCATATGTCATACATTATCTTGATTTATTGAAGCATATAAGGTAAGTTGTGAGTTAACACAAACTTATTCTTATTGAAATTTTCATAAAGCATTCACTAGAATATACATACTAGACTATTACTCACTAAGAGTTTGATAAAAGGAATAAGTGTCATAAAAAATTAGAAATAGTCTTGAGCGAGGGTACATCGTTCAGAGAGGGGGGCTCTACCCTATTGAAAGAGTGTTGAGCGTGGGGTATTGCTTGGAGAGATTGGTCCGCCTAGAAGGACTGATGTAGAGGGTGGCTCCGGCCTATTGAAGGAGTGGTATAGTGAAAATATTTGGGGGGTTTGCCCAAGACGAGGACGTAGGTGGGGATAGCCGAACCTCAGCTCGTTAAAATCTTTGTGTCATTCTCTCTTTCCCTTATCTCATTTATATTTCTGCACGTGTATATTTACGTTTATACTGTTGTGATTGTTTTATATACATGCATTATATTTTAATTGGGATATTGCTTGGTGAATCAGTTAAATTATTTCGCAAAAGTTTTAAATATCCAATTCACCCCCTTTTTGGGATTACATCAGTCCTCTCATATAACAAGAATAAAAAGACTTTCAAGTAATATATATGAATTGAATATAAGATCAAGCCTTTTTCAAGAAACCCCTTAAAAATTTTCTCCAAAAATATTTTCAAAATGAAAGAAGGAGAAATATGATCTTTGAAATATCACAAGGGTAAGAAGTCTTTGAAGTAATATATATGAGTAAATATATGCTCAAGACTTTCAAGAAAACTCAAAAAATTTTCTCCAAAAATATATTCAAAAGAAGAGTAGGAGAAATATGAATTTGATGCTCAAAATGGTATAAAAAAGGGTGTGAGAATCAAAGAGTACTCAACTAAGCTTTCAATATGCTTCTCTAACATTTTCAAAGTGATTGCTCAAGGTATTTATAGGCAAATTTGAAATATGACTGTTATATGTTCGTTGGATATTATAATAATAATTTATTTCAATTTTTTTTGACCTTTGGAAGCTCAAATTGGCTTTAACCCAAGAGGTCCGTTCGACTGGCCCAAAGGCGATTTTCCCTTTTCGCAAGCTTCGGTCTACCGGACATATGATCCGGTCTACCGGATCAACCTTCGTGCGAAGGCCGGTCGACTGAGCCTAAGAGATCGATCAACTGGGCCCTTTACAAAAACACATTTTTGGCATTATGAACTATTTGATCGACTGGACTTTAATAACCGGTCGACTAGGCCCTAACAAAAATAAGTTTTTTGCCTTAATTTGGCTTCAAAATTATTTCAAACCTTTTGCGTAAGTTAAGCATTTTAATAATTTTTTTTTTTTATGAATTTCTTGAGTTCCTAAGGTCAATCTATGGTCAGTGTTGAATTTCAATTTAAATAATTTGAAATGCATGCAAAATTGAAGCCCAATTACTATTACAATTGAAAAAATAAATAAGTGTTCAAGCTTTTGCTCTTCTTATGATCATGGAATATGCCAATTGATGTGAGCTTTAAGTACTTTTTTTGGCTTCCATTTTGTATCCGTCATTTGTGCTTACAGAAATATAAACCTTTTCATTCACTCAGCATACAAATGAAATGATGTGCTTTGTCATAATCAAAATAAAGATCGAATTCAAAAAGTCAACAACTTTTATGTACATGGGGTGTCGAAAGGGAGATAAATAGGCCAAACATTAATCTTAGGATTGGAATAGGCAGAGAAATAGGTTGGAATACCCTCGAAATGCCCAAAGTCTGTCCAGCGCTGTGGTTTTCGTCGAAATGAGTTTAACAAAAAAGCTGACACTCAATTTGGAGTTCAAACAAAAAAGATATAAGGATTTGAATTTTTAAGTTTCCTGCATCTTCACCAACTATTCACTGAAGAGGACGATGGAGAAATCTCTTGCCGCCATTTTATTATTTATTTGTTTATTTATTTATTTATCTAATAATCTATTTTTAATAAAAAAATTATAAAAATGTTGTCAAAAAATTATGAAAAAATAGGGAACAACTTAAAAAAAAATTCTATTTTATTTTTATTTTTTTTCTAATTTTATTTTATTTATTTACTATTTATTTTTATTTTAATTGGGTTGTTTCTAATTAAAAAAAATGTTTTTTTTTAATGTTTTTCATTAACTTTCTATTTTGGAAATTTTGGTAGGCACTTTTTCAAAATTTAAATATTTTTATTTGGATTTTTAGACCTCTTAGATATTTTATTTTATTTTATTGTATTAATTTTTAACCTTTAACAAATTAATAAAAATTCATAAAAATTTTAAAAAATCCTATAAAATACCAAAATTTCCTTAGGTGTTCCCATTTTGTTTTTAGGGGTTTCTAAGTACTTTTTTTTTTAGTAGTTTTATATTTTAATTTGAACATGAAAGTTTGAAATATACAAAATCTCGAATCTCTGTCTCTTGATTCTATGTTTGCCCACTCTTGTCAATATATGAATTACAAGAAATTCCTTTAGGTCAAAATTTAGTAGGAACAATAGCATGAATGTTCATTTTCAAATGTGTGTTGATGGAGAATGTGTGCATGATGTTGATGACATATATATGGGTGTTATGCTATGAAATAATTTGCTTCGTCGTGAAATAACTTTTGTCTTTGGTTAATTATCTTATATAAGCATGTTTTGAATGTTTTAATCATTCTAACAACCTTTAATGAATTCAACAATGGCCAGACCTCCAAAGAACATATCGTTGTTGTTTGTGTGGTTCTTGAGGTAAGGGAACCCTTACAACACTGATGGGTTGCCTAATGGTTGTAAGGTGGAACAATGTTAATGGCATGGAAAATAAGCACATTAAACACTCATCTTCAACTATAGAATTGTGTGAATATGATTGTGTGTATTTAAAATCAACTTGAGATTGAATATAATGATGTGTGTTATTGTATGCTCTATGTGATAAAACTATTTTTGCCAATATCATAAAACTAAATTAATGAATCCAACGACGGATTGCCAAGTAACATGTTTCTTCGTGTGGTTCTTGAGGTGAGAGAAGTCTCACAACACTGATGAGTTTTCCATTGATTGTGAAGTGAAAAAATATTAAAGGAAAGATAACCTAACTAAACAAAGATTTGAAAAATACATTGATTAATGTTTGAACAATTCGAGCTTATCTTGGTACCATTCAAAAGGATGAGTTTATTAAACGGGTGGATTAGGGGTCACATGGTTGTGACCTGTTTAACCCCAACTCGTTTACGACCCGACCCGTTTATAGCTTGACCCGATTACGACCCCCTGGACCCGACCCGTGTAACGCCCCGAAACCTTAAACCTCGGTCCTGTGCGTTATACTTGATAATTCAAAAATCAATATATACGCAGCGGAAAGCATAAACATAATCTCCATATAACATAATACAAGAGTTTACTAATTCTAACTATAATCCATAATAAATCATCCATCACCTGCATTTCCATAAATTTACATAACTCCCAAAACATTTCTGTATTTTCACAATCATTCTTTACTCAATGACCTTAAAATATAAATACATAAAACATAAATATTTACATTCCCCAAAATTAATATAGAAATATACCCTTTTCTTTTTTATACAATCCTCAAAAGGTTAAAAACCCTCGAGCTTTCAAAGTTTGACCTTGAGGAAATCCTGAAAAATATAAATTCGTATTTGGGTGAGACACATCTCAGTAAGAGAAGAAATAATATATTAAACACAACGTGTGACTAACATGAGGTATATAAATATCATTTTAATAAAATTTGTAAAGCATTTTCATAGACATTGAAATCATTCTCTGAACCTCCCGATCATATGCACAGGTTTTAACCCACGAGATTACCCAAGGATAGGGGTGATTACCCGCCCATACAAGTAGCACCCCTCTACTCTGATATTAGGCAATCCTAAGGTGACAACTAAAGCATACTAGGGCACTCACCTTACTTAGTAAGTCCTTAAGTGTTAAATTGACATCGTACTCACACAGTTCATACAAAAGTTTACCAACGAAGGCTCCCAAGAATAGGGAAATCTACTCGCCCATACAAGTAGTTTTCCTCTACCTAGCACGTTATGTGGCCTATTGCTACACCTGATACAACCAAGGCACTCGCCTTTCTCAGCAAGCTCTCGGGCGAAGAGTTTGCCTCGCCCAAATGTAACATGTGCTACTAGCATAAATACTGAAAATACCATAATACATTATTTTGTTTGCCATTATTATGCATTTCTCAACTGTTCATGTTTCCATCTTTTACTTTTCATTTCATTTCACTTTACGTGGCTCTTTCCCATTTTACATTGTTCACATTTCACATTTCCCATTTCATTTTCATTTCATTCATTTCCATTTTCATTTCATTTCATTTCATACCCAGCATCTTTCAGTTGTTTTACCCAACATCTTTCAACTATTTTACCTAACATTTTTTAGCTGTCATACATTTACCTAACATCTTTCAGCTGCCATACATTTACCCAACATCTTTCAACTATTTTACCCAACATATTTCAGTAGTTTATATGGTTGCATTAACACACACAAGCAGCATAGTTCATATCATATTTCATTCTCAATGTATTACTTACTTAACTTGCATCTCATACA
Source organism: Malania oleifera (assembly GCF_029873635.1). NCBI lineage: Eukaryota > Viridiplantae > Streptophyta > Magnoliopsida > Santalales > Ximeniaceae > Malania > Malania oleifera. The sequence goes on from NC_080428.1 coordinate 3,226,251, forward strand.
TTAAACATATATTTGCACCAAATTTACATTTACTCATGCCACACAATGTAGCAATAAAATTCATACATTGCTTGTAAAATAAGCCAACCAACATTTAATATTTATATATTGAAAATAGCTTTCATTTCTTACATTATTACCCTAAAAATATTTACCACTTTCATCAGTTCATTTTCGCATATATGTATCTAATAAATAGCTCTAAACTTGGAAAAACATAATTTAAAAAGTTGGCATTTTATCAAAACATATACACGTATATATAACACAATTTATTTTTCATTAAATTCATAAAAATTCTAATTTAATATATATTTTTCCCTTTACTTGATTTCTTGAACTACGCCAATAGGGATCCCGAAAAATACCTGCGGCGCTCACTCGGACCCTAAATAAAAAAACCTAGTTCCATTAAATTATTCCTAAATAAAATACCGTTTAAATATTTCCTAGGGTCATAATTTCCAAATTAATAGTTATACCCACAAATATAACCAATTTGTCAAATTTTCTAAATCACACTCTCGCTTTGGAGTGGGGCCTATAAAACCCCAATTGAAAGTTTACCTACATCAAAATGATGACGATCACGACTATAACCCCATGGTGGTGCCTGATCGTTGATTCAACAGAAGATTTAACGAGAAATTGAGAAATTAGGGGAAGATTACCTTACCCCATGAATGGTGGTTACGTCGCTTCCATGACAAATCCACTCTAATAGAAATGTCGGTGGTGGAGTTAGGAATCTAACGATACCTTCCATTTCCCGATCAGTCGAATATCCATTGAGAAATGAGGGGAGAGAGAGAGAGAGAGAAGACGGGGAGTGGACGACGAGAGAGAGCGCAAGAGCTCTCTTTCTCTCTCTCTCTCTCTCTATAATTTTCACAGGAAGCCTTTTGGCTTCCTTATCTTTCTTTTTCTTTTTACGTATTTTTGATGGGTGGAGAGGAACGCTCAGTCACTAGTTGTGACTGAAACTCAGTGAGAATAAATGCACAATAACAATATATTTCAATCTGAAAAAATACTGAGGACTTCAAATCAGAACTCTCTCTCTCTCACTCACTAGTTTTACACTCTCAACACACCACATTACATTGCACACACACACAACTATTTATAGCAGATACAAAAGACAAATAATCAACAATTGTGGGAGTAAATTTTCAACAGAGGTGGGCTGATAGGTGGAGTAGGTTGCCTACCGATTCCAGAAAAATCAACAGCGGTGGGCTGCTGGCCATCTCCAGTCAAGTTTACTATTTCAACATCCCCCAATAAACTTGACTCTCCTAACTTTGTCATTCTGAGCATTGTCTTTAGTCTTGCAAAAATATCATGCTTAAGTGACTTCGTGAAAATATCAGCAATCTGATCATATGTTCTACAAGACATCAATTCCACTTCTTTATTCTTCGCATGCTCCCTGATAAAATGATACTGAGTATCAATATGTTTGCTTCTTTCATGATAAACTAGATTTTTCGCAAGTGCAATCATTGATCGGTTGTCGATGTAGACTTCTGTGGGATTATCTTGAAGAAATTCCAGATATTTCAGTACATTCCTAATCCATATATCATGATAACAGCTGAGCTGACAGTAACATACTCAGCTTCACATGATGATAGTGTTACGATGGGTTGCTTCTTCAAAGACCATGTAAACGCTGTATCTCCCATAAAAAATGTGAATCCCGTCGTACTTTTTCTTTCATTAAGATCTCTTTCCCAATTGCTATCTGAATAGCCGACAAGTTTGCAATCACCTCTTGATGAATAGAACATACCATTGGTGATAGTACCCTTGACATATCAGAGTATCCTTTTCACTGCATTCAGGTGGGACTGGTCAAGAGTCTCCATATACCGGCTGACAAGTCCAACACCATAGAGTATGTCTAGTTTGGTGCACGTCAAATACCTCAAGCTTCCAACCAGACTCTTGGAATATGTGGGGTCAACATCTCCTTGCTCATTCTTTCTTAACTCCAATCCCATTTCAATCGGAGTTGTCACAGGGTTGCATTTGTCCATCCCAAACTTCTTTAATACTTCTTTTGCATAGTGGCTTTGGGAGATGAAGATTCCCTTCTTGCTTTGCACAACTTCTATGCCAAGGAAATGAGCTATCTGGCCAATATCCATCATTTCGAATTCTTTGACCATACTCCTCTTGAAAGTGGCAAACATGTCTGGATTATTGCCGGTGAAGGTCAGATCAACAACATATAGGTAGGCTATCAGCATGCTTCCATCTGTCTCCATCTTTATGTATAGCACATGCTCGTAGGGACACTTCTTAAATCCATTCTTTTGGAAGTAGTCATCAATCCTCATGCTTCAAGCACGAGGTGCCTGCTTCAAGCCATAGAGTGCTTTCTTCAACTTATACACTTTATCTTCTTTGCCCTTCTTCACATATCCAGGTGGTTGATCGATATAAATCTCTTCTTTCGGAAAACCGTTCAGAAATGCTGATTTCACGTCCAACTGGTAAATCTTCCATCCATTTTGTGCTGAAAGTGAAATTAGTAATCTGATGGTTTCAAGTCTGGAAACCGGGGTAAAAATTTCTCCATAATCAATCCCTTCTTTCAGCTTGTAGCCTTTGGCGACAAGTTTTGCTTTGTATCTTTGAACTTCTCCTTGAGCATTCTTCTTAGTCTTGTAGACCCATTTCACACCAATAGTTTTGCGGCCCTTCGGGAGATTTGTCAACTCCCAACTCTTGTTCTTCTTGATGGATTGAATCTCCTCATCCATCGCTTTTCTCCATTTGTCTTATTCGTTAACTTCCTCAAAGTTAACCGGGTCATTGGTCAACAACAGACAGTATAAAGTAACATACTCTTCTATTGGTTATGTAGTTTCATACAGGTCAGCTAAATTTTGAGCTCCTCTAGGTCTCATGTCTGAGATTTCACGCTCTATTGGTGATGGAGCTTAATTCCTCTGTGATGAACCATGTGGAGATGTCTGCAGCTCGGGAACTTGTGGCTCGATAGCCACTTCTCTTGTCTGTGTAGGTTCTTCTCCTTCAAGTGTCAATTCTGCATCTTTGAAACATTCATCCTGGTCCCATTTCCAGGATTCATTTTCTTCAAAAATGACATCCCGACTGTGAAAGACTTTCTTGTTGATGGGATTGTAGAGTCGATATCCCATGGTGCTATCGTTGTATCCAACAAGGATACACTTCTCTCCTTTATCAGCCAGCTTTGTCCTTCTTGCTTCTAAGATCTTGGTGTAGGCTATGGAGCCAAACACCCTAAGATGACTCACACTGGGCTTGTGAGTACTCCAGGCTTCATATGGTGTCTTTGTATCAAGACTCTTTATAGGACACCGATTGAGTAGATAGACTGCACATGACACTACTTCTGCCCAAAAACTCTTGGGCACATTCTTATCCTTTAACATGCTTCTGGCCATGTTAAGGATTGTACGATTCTTCCTTTTGGCTACACCATTCAACTGGGGAGTGTAGGTTAGTGTGAACTGTGTTTGAATCCCTTGATTCCTAAGGAATTCCAATAAAGCTTCATCTTTGTACTCTCCTCTTTGGTCTAACTGGAGTGACTTGATGCTGTAGCCACTCTGTTTCTTCACAAGAGCTTTGAACTCTTTGAACTTGTCGAACACATCTGACTTCCTTTTCAGGAAGTAGACCCAAGTTTTCTTGCTGTAGTCGTCGATGAAGGTGAGGAAGTATTGATTCTGTCAATTTGAAAATGGTCTCAATGGACCACACACGTCTGTGTGTATTAGCTAGAGCGGCATGGTAGATCTCCAATTGGTTTGCTTTCCAAAACTATTTTTGTGTTGCTTGCTCAGAATACAACTTTCACATACTACATTTGGATGGTGGATATTGGGTAAGCCTTTCACCATATTCTTGCTTCCCAATTGTTTCAAACTTTCACAATTAAGATGTCCATACCTTAGATGCCACAGCCAGTCTTTGTCTTTGATGATAGCGCTCAAACACCTTGGCGTATCATGTTGGATGGCGAGTGGAAACATTCGATTCGTTGCCATTTGAACTCAAGTAACAAGCTTTCTTTGAGCGTTTATTATCACCATCTGCTTATCACTGAGGCTAATTCGGTAGCCTCTCTCCATGAGCTGTCTGAGACTAAGTATATTAGTCTTCATGGCTGGCACATAGTAGACGTTGGAGATGTAAGCATGATCTCCGGACTTCTGTTTGATCAAAACATCTCCTCTCCCTCGGACTGAGATTTTAGAATTATTACCAAAAGAGATCTCCTTCTGAACTTTCTCATCAAGTTCAGAAAACAAGTTTTTTCTGCCAATCATATGGTTGCTGGCTCCAGAATCAAGGTACCAAACACTTTGGTCCTAGGGAGTTGAATCGTATGCCATCAACATTAACAACTCTCCATCTGCATGTTTAGTTTCGGCAAGGTTAGCCTCCTCGCTAACCTTTTCTTATTGTCGTCCCCAACACTCATTGCTATAGTGTCCATACTTATGACAATTGTAGCATTGAATGTTTCTTTTGTCTACGTTTGGGCGGTTATTGTATCCTCCTCTTCTTCCTTGTCCTTTGCCTCATAGGACATAATTTTGTTGATTTTGTCCTCCTCTAGTTGGACCTCTTCCGCCATTGCCACCTCCTTTGGAGTTAAAGTTTCCAGAAATTCTTCCATGAGATCCTCAGCCTCGTCCTCTTCCTTGCTGTGACATCCCCCCTTTGTTGTATCTATCTGCAGTGAGGGACAAATTCATTTGGAGGGCTTGCTCCAGTGCTTTATCATCACTTCTTTTGTTGACTTTCTGCTCATGGGCTTGGAGTGAGCCCACAAGTTCTTCTACGGACATGGTTTCCAAATCTTTTGTTTCTTTTAGGGTCACAACTATATAATCATATTTTGGATCTAGAGATCACAAAATTTTCTCACAAATTCTCTTGTCATTGAGAGTCTTTCCATTTCTTCTCAATTGATTTGATACTACCATAACTCGTGTATAGTAGTGAGTAATGGATTCAATAGATTTCATTTTTAGAGATTCGAACTCACCTCGCAATGTTTGAAGACGAATCTTCTTTACTTTGTTTGCACCTTTTGTGTGTTCGATGGAGAGAGTCCCAAACTTCTTTGGATGTCTTGGCGAATGCGATGATTTCGAACGTGGCCTCATCAAGGCCTTGGTAGATTATGGACTTCGCCTTGCAATCCTTCTTTCGATCGGTTTGCAAGGTCGTTATTTGAGCATTCGATATAGCTGCTTCGACTTCTTTTGAAGGGCTTTCTCTGTACCCATTTTCAACGATGTTCATGACATCTTGAGCACCTAGAAGGGCTCTCATTTGAATCAACTAGTTGTCATAATTCTCCCGGGTCAACTTTGGAATGACCGCTTGGGTAGTACCGTTAGCCATCGAATTTAAAATATCAATACAGAGATATGGGTATTGATTTTGGCAAATCTGATGCCACCAATGTGTTCAAAAGGTCGAAAAACTTGAGGAACCGATTTTGGGTTGCAAAGAATCGGTCCAAAAATCACTAAACCGGCTATAGGAAGTTCTGGTGGTTTAAAACTAGGTCGGTTTAACTTAACGGTCGTTTAAATGACGTTAGTGCTTACCGTTAGGCCACATGGCAGCGTCTGCGCGTGCCGCGTGTCGGCGGCTGGGACGCGGGTCGGGTCTTGGGTACGGATCCAAGTTGTGGGTTGCTGGCTGGGTTGGGACTTGCCAAGCGGGTGAGGAAGACATGCGCGGAGCGCATGGGGCACGTGTTGTCGGCATCAGAGTTTTCATCGGCGCTTGGGAAAAATGTTGAAACCGTCTGTGGCGCGTGTGAGCGCGTACGACATTTCCCAGAGTCTGTTTGAGATGTGATTTTCACCGTTGGAATCGTCTCGCGTTGAATTTCACAATGGTAGGATCAATTTTGGATTTTGAGCAACTTCAAATATAGGAAAAAATTGAATTCTTTCTCTGTTTGCCTCTGTTTGGCGAATTTTGGCATACCTGGACGCTCGAATATCACTGATGGGTGGAGAGGAATGCTCAATCACTGGTTGTGACTGAAACTCAATGAGAATAAATGCATAATAACAATATATTTCAATCCGAAAAAATACAGAGGACTTCAAATCAGAACTCTCTCTCTCGCTCACTGGTTTTACACTCTCAACACACCACATTACATTGCACACACAGACACAACTATTTATAGCAGATACAAAAGACAAATAATCAACAATTATGGGAGTAAATTTTCAACGGAGGTGGGCTGGTAGATGGAGTAGGTTGCTTATTGATTTCAGAAAAATCAACAGTGGTGGGCTGCTGGCCATCTCCAGTCAAGTTTACTATTTTAACAACTTTATCTTAACTTTTATATATATATACACATTAAACTTATACTTTAACTTTTACATATATATATATATATATATATATATTAAGCTTACACACACACACACACACACAGACATATATATATATATATATATATATATATATCTTTATTCCAATTTTTTTACTAATTAATTAATTAATTAATTTAATAATAATTAATTAATTTAATAATAATAATTAATTAATTAATTAATTAATTAATAATTACTCTTTTTTTTCATACTATTTATTTTTATTTGTTTATTTAATACATTAATTTAATAATATTTAACTAATTAATTGATTAATAATTTTAATTAATTAATAATTTTTTTATTATTTAATAACTTTTTTTTTTTTTTGAGTTATTACATTCTTCCCCCCTTTAAGAAAATTTGTCCTCGAAATTTGTTACCTAATCTTTCATTTCCATAATTTTACGATTTACTATACTTCATACCATTTAGTAAATATATCTCCCAAATAAATTTTTGCATAATCAATAATTAAATAAAATCATCATCATCTTCAACATAAATTCATACATGCCCCATTGGCTTTATCTGCCTCATTCAAGACCATCGTATAACCACGTGTTCGTCCACCTCTGCCTAGTGGTATCTGCCGATTCCCCTGATATAATAACCTCTAAAATCAACCAACCTAACATTCGAGTTCAAATTCCAAGTTCTAATTTGTTTGCTCGAAAACATTACCATTGATGGATTTACCATGATTTTCTAAAGTTAGCTACTTCTTAAAAAAAAACACAGAAGACCATTAAGGGATTTTTGCCCCCAAACTTACGAAACACAACTCAGAATTCCTAACAATATCTTAATCTACCCATTCCTACCCTTATCGCAACTCAATACTATACTCTGGTATAAATCATCCCTAACCTACTACTCTAATATTTCCATATTCAGGTGATGTGAAATTAATCACACTTCCGGCTGAACATTACTCTGATACCACAATGTAACGCCCCAAACCCTTAAACCTGGGTCCGGTGCGTTATACTTGATAATCCATAAATCAATATATACACAGCGGAAAATATAAACATAATCTCCATATAACATAATACCAGAGTTTACTAATTCTAACTATAATCCATAAACATCCATCACCTGCATTTCCATAAATATACATAACTCCTAAAACATTTCAGTATTTTCACAATCATTCCTTACTCAACGGCCTTAAAACATAAAGACATAAAATATAAATATTTACATTCCCCAAAATCAATATAGAAATATACCATTTTCTTTTTATACAATTCTCAAAAGGCTAAAAACCCTCGAGCTCTCAAAGATCGATCTTGAGAAAATCTTGAAAAATAAAAATTCGTATTCGGGTGAGACACATCTCAGTAAGGGAAAAAATAATATATTAAACACAGCGTGTGACTAACATGAGGTATATAAATATCATTTTAATAACATTTGTAAAGCATTATCATAAACATTGAAATCATTCTCTGAACCTACCGATCACATGCAAAGGTTTAACTCACGAGATTACCCAAGGATACGGGTGATTACTTGCCTATACAAGTAGTACCCCTCTGCTCTGATACTAGGCAACCCTAAGGTCACAACTAAAGCATACCAGGGTACTCACCTTACTCAGTAAGCTCTCAAGTGTTAAATTGATCTCGTACTCACACGGATCATACAAAAATTTACCAGCGAAGCCTCCCATGAATAAGGAAATCTATCTACCCATACAAGTAGTTTCCCTCTACCCTAACACGTTATGCAACCTATTGCTACACCTGATACAACCAAGGCACTCTCCTTTCTTAGCAAGCCCTCGGGCGAAGAGTTTGCCTTGCCTAAACGTAACATGTGCTACTAGCATAAATACTGATAATACCATAATACATTATTTTGTTTGCCATTATTTTGCATTTCTCAACTGTTCATGTTTCTATCTTTTACTTTTCATTTCATTTCACTTTACGTGACTCTTTCCCATTTTACATTGTTCACATTTCACATTTCATTCATTTCCATTTTCATTTCATTTTATTTCATGCCTAACATCTTTCAGCTGTTTTACCCAACATATTACAGCTGTTTTACCCTACATTTTTCAGTTATCATACATTTACCAGCATCTTTCAACTGTTTTACCTAGGATCTTTTAGTTGTTATATATTTACCTAACATCTTTCAGTTGTTTTACTCAATATTTTTCAGCTGTCATACATTTACCTAACATCTTTTAGTTGTTTTACCTAACATATTTCAGCAGTTTACATGGTTACATTAACATACACAATTAGTATAGTTCATATCATATTTCATTCTCAATGTATTACTTACTTAACTTGCATCTTATACATTAAACATATATTTGCACCAAATTTACATTTACTCGTGCCACACAATTTAGTAATAAAATTCATGCATTGCCTGTAAAATAAGCCAACCAACATTTAATGTTTATATACTGAAAATACCTTTCATTTCTTACATAATTATCTTGAAAAAATTTACCACTTTCATCAGTTTATATTCATATATACGTATCTAATAAATAGCTCTATACTCAGAAAAACATAATTTAAATGGTTGGCATTTTAAATTCATACCAAAATATATACATGTACATATAACACAATTTATTTTTTATTAAATTCATAAAAAATCTGGTTTAATATATATTTTTTCCTTTACCTGATTTCTTGAACAATGCCCATAGGGATCTTGAAAAATACCTGCGGCGCTCACCTGAACGCTGAATAAAAAACCCTAGTTCTATTAAATTATTCATAAATAAAATACTATTTAAATATTTCTTAGGGTCATAATTTCCAAATTAGTAGTTATATCGGCAAATATAACAAATTTGCCAAATTTTCCAAATCCTACTCTCGCTTTGGAGCGGGGCCTTATAAACCCCAATTGGAAGTTTACCTACATCAAAATGACGACGATCATGACTAGGACCCCATGGTGGTGTTTGATCGTTGATTTAACAGCAGATTTAACGAGAAATTGAGAAATTAGGAGAATGTTACCTTACCCCAAGAATGGTGCCTACGCCGCTTCCACGACAAATCCGTTCTAGTATAAATGTCGGTGGTGGAGGTAGGAATCTATCGACACCTTTTATTTTCCGATCGATCGAATATCCATTGAGAAAAGAGGGGAGAGAGAGAGAGAAAAGACAGAGGAGTGGACGACGAGATAGAGCGCAAGAGCTCTCTCTCTCTCTCTAATTTTCATAGGAAGCCTTCCGGCTTCCTTATCTTTTTTATTTTATTTCTATTTTTACTTACTTTAACTTAACTTATATATATGTATCTTTATTCCAATTTTTTTTACTATTATTTATTTATTTATTTAATTTAATAATAATAATTAATTAATTAATAATTTCTCTTTTTTTTCATACTATTTATTTTTATTTGTTTATTTAATACATTAATTTAATAATGTTTAACTAATTATTTAATTAATAATTTTAATTAATTAATAATTTTTTTTATTATTTAATATTTTTTTTTCGAGTTATTACAGCCCGTGAACTCATTTTGGCACTCCTATCGATGATAATAAACTTTTGTATACATATTCAAATGAATTTGTCCATGATAATAAACTTTTGTTCATACATCTCTAAATTAAAGTATTAGCAACGTAGTTGTGTTGTTAAATTACATAGCTACATAATTATGGACATATTTAAATCGAATCATACATGTACGTATATGAACCAAACCAATTGTATACAATTATAATTATTGCTCATAATTATAAAATAATGTACATACTAGAGATTTTTTTGAATTATGATGCTAATTGCATAGATTAATATACATAGAAATTTAAATTATAATATTAATTATTTACTTGTAGTATATTTTAAAATGTGATAGATTATATAGATCTTAATTAAGGTTGAAAATTTAAATGGGTAGATGGATACGGTTAAGCGAGTACACCCATTTAATAAATGGATCCAAATGGATCATGACCCGTATAATTATAAGGGTGTACGTAACCCATACAATGCAACTGCATACGCCACCTGGCCCCTCCATGAAAAGTAGAGAGAAGGTAGTAGGCTTATAAGTATAGTATGTAGGGGGGGGGGGACCCACAGATTCACTTCCAGCCTCGCCCATTTCAAATGGAATATATTCATATTCATATTCACTTCTTGTTGAGAATAATTCACCGCCCAGCATATCATAAAGATGCTTCGAATTCAAGCAACCATCCTCCCTTTACCTTAACCTATGCCCACCCCCTAACCCTCTCTCTCTCTCTCTCTCTCTCTCTGGTTTTTTCATACAGAATTTAATTTATTTCATGAACTAAAAGTTGAACCCCAACTTTGCTCGATCCAATTCAATATTTGAAATGATAAAAACAAAACAATACAATAATTAAAAGGACAGCATTGTGTCAAAGTATTCTAAAGGCGTAAGAATCTCCAAATCTACTACTAACTGCTTTTCTCATTTAACAGATTGGAAAAATAAAGCCACTGCTTATATTTAATGTGCAGGGGTAAAGAGCAGCTTATATATATATATATATATATAGAGAGAGAGAGAGAGAGAGAGAGAGAGAGAGAGAGAGAGAATTTTCATTATTGTACGTTTTGAATTAGCTTGACCATCCACATGGCAGGCATGACATCCGATGGTTAGGACATATTTGTACAATTAGTACCTTAATGTTGCAATTCTATGAAGGGAATTGAATCAAAATCATGCACGCTATGATTATGTATTAATACATATATATATATATATAGAGAGAGAGAGAGAGAGAGAGAGAGAGATAGAATTCATTTTTGTACGTTTTGAACTAGCTTGACCATCCCATGACAGGCGTGACATCCGATGACTACGACATATTGGTACAATTAGTACCTTAACTGTTGCAATTCTATGAAGGGAATTGAATCAGCAAAATCATGCACGCTATGATTATCAACCGTATTAATACATAAGTGTCATATATATATATATATATGTAATTATTTTAGGGTTTGTAAAAGGACACAAATGGAGATTTCAAAACTTCCATCGACTTCTCTTAATATTTAAATACTTGTTCACTATTTTATTTCAAATTGTTTTAGGCATGTTCCTACTTCAACTTCTATTGTCACTGACAATAGTTAATTCACTCCTTTTCAGTGGCTCCCAATTTAAGATGTTGAAATAAGCAATTCATAATAATGACTATTCTCTCAATATCTATTTTTGCACGTCTTAAAGAATTCTTATATAACATTTATATATATATATATATATATATATATATGGATTATGATAGGTAGAGTTAAGATGAAGTTTCAAAAATGTTCGGTTTTGCATTGAGGGCGGAATCTATCTTTGATTGGGAAAGAAGAAAGCATTTATTCCCTCCAATGGATTTGGTTAAATAGTATGCGCAGTTTCTGGTGCGATAATTTACGATTCCCAGTAGGGATTTGACATACATGGCTGCATGGAGGGAGAAAAGGGTGGAATGGAGATTGGAGAGAGAGAGAGAGAGAGGCACCTAACTAGGCTATACCTACCTTTACAATGTTCTAACTCATCCTACCTTCGCTCTTTGCTTCCTTTCTTTGTATTTTATTTTCAAAAAATTACCATATGTAGGGTGAGTGGGTCCATGCATGCGTCAATCGATATTGCTTTGACCCTGTTTATTAATTTGTTCCTTCCTTTCGTGTGTATGCATGAGAGAGAGAGAGAGAGAGAGAGAGAGAGAGAGAGAGAGAGAGAGAGAGACGAATAGCTTTTTTAATTTGTGAAATATGCAAGCAAGCAAGGAAGGGGGGGGGGGGGGGAAGCAGAAATGGACAATCTTCTAGTCCACAAAAGGGGTGGAGGAGAGGTTGAGTCGTCCCCAACAGACCTAAAGAGAGGTCCCCTCGGCCAAAAGCTAGCCCCCCACATCCATCATATTCCCCTTAATATTCTTAACCCTTTACGCATTCCTCATCATTCACATCCTACCTCCCATCACCACCCACCACATATCCTCACTCTATAGTTCAAAACTCTTTCCTCCCTTCTCTCCCTCTGATACACTGGGGGGGTGCCGCTCTCCTCATTTTCACTGAAAACCACTTTTTCCACGGACCCATCATTGCCGTTTCACATTTAACTTATATTAATAAGCCGGATGTAAAAATTAAAACAAATAAAAAATTAAGGCAACCCATCATCTTTAAAGTGGTATTTGCTCCTACTCAATTGAACTTAACATACGAGTATACTAAAGATTACTAATTACATCCGAAATATTGTTTACTGGGAAGTAAACTGTACCCTTTTAGATTAATTATGAAACAAAAAGATTGGAAATGGGATTTCACGTCACTCCCATCAGAGTTAGGGTGTTTATCTATAAATGAGGGTAAGATGATAGGCAAAAGATAATAAAACGAAACTTAATCAAATCAACATGTAGGTGTCTTAACAAGTGAGGAGTAACTTATAACATTGGAAATGAGAGCAACAAGAGTTGTACAAATTATAGGAGAGAAATAATTAAAGAGGCTTGAGAGAAGGAAGGGAAAAATAGATTTCTTATAATAGTTTAACCTTGACTTTTGAACCTTGAGTAGCTTTTGAGGACGTCATTATTATGTGACAATTGTATCTTAGACGTGTTGAGAATTCCACTTGTAAGCTTGTCTCACATTAGAAGATTAGAGTGGATGATGAGTGCTTATGTACATGGTTGGGTTCAAGACCCAATAGGTTTAAACTTTTGAGTCAAGTTGGTGTTCACTCATGTGTATCAAGTCCATCCATAGGCTCTTTTGGTCTTAACAAGTGGTATCAGAGCCGATGGTTCGTAACTAGGTCAGCGATATCATAAAAGTCGAGAAGTGAAACTAATTCTCCTGACGTGCTAACAGTTGTAGGACTGAGGCCAATAAGGATCATTTAGGCTTGGGATGGATCCGAATAGGGTCAAGATGTGGGAGGTAGGATTGGTTCGAAGGCATGTGGAATGCAATCCGAGGCATGTAAAGTGCCAGTAGTAGGGCCCACTTGAGCAACTGTTGGGGAATTGGGCTTACTCCCATAAGGAAGATGGTTTCCATTTAAGGGGGAGCGGTTGGAATTCACAAGTGAGGGGGAGATTATTGAGAATTCCACTTGTAAACTTGTGTTACATTGAAAAATTAGAGTGGATGATGGGTGCTTATATACATGGTTGGACACAAGACCCAATATGCTTAAACTTTTTGGTCAAGTAGGTGTTCATCCATGTGTATCAAGCCTACCCATAGGCTCCTCCAGTCTAAACAAGACGATGCTTGGCTATCCATGTTTAGCCAAGTTACTATGATTCAATCCTCACTTGGTTGCCCAATAAATTAGGCCTTGGCCATGATGGTTATATCACCATATTGACACCAATAATTTAGAGGAATGTAAATGGTAGAATGTTGCAAATTTCCATTTTAGCCACGTGTTGGTGCATAGTCAAAATAATTACTTTAAAACATATATGTACATATGTGAAATACTTTGTAAGTTTTCACTAATAACATATTCATCTAATTTATTCTTTTGAAAAAAAAAAAAAAAAACTAGTCAACTGTAAATTACTTGGTTTTTTCGGTACCATTTGACCATTAAATATGTACTTCATATATTTCACTATTTTCCTAGGTCAAGTTGTTTCCTGATTGGTTACATTAAATACTTAATAAGTATATATATATATATGTGTGTGTGTGTGGAACAAACAATGCCTACTCCCAACTATATTTTTGTATGACTACAAGAAAATGAAGAGACATTTTCTAGAGGATATTTTATTGTTGGCAAGTATCTAGGACATAATTTAGTTAGTTTATATTGATTTGGGCCAAGCCAAAGAGTGAGTTTTGTTTGGTTCGATAATTTCACCGACAAAACTGCCTATATTTAAATCAAGTCTTTCTTCAATAATGTAGGCTTTAAGATATATCTATGTTCCTCTGCTTCTAGATGCTTGGTCATTCCCCTTGAACATGTTCCTTCTTTTGTGTCAAAGAGATATCAAATTTCTTGGTATTCTCATACTCCTAGCTAGTTGGATAAAAATCAATATAGATGGAAGCATTTTTTCTAATCTGGGAATGGTAGGGGTAGGAGGGTTTCTACATTATAATTGTGGGAACTCATTTTGGAATTGCCTAGAATAAGTTAAATAAATTGTGGGGAATTAGATTTGTCTTAATTTTGGCTTGGAATTAATGTTTTGTATATTGCTTATAATTGAATTTGATTCCCATGAAGGTGTTAGATGTGCTTTGAGTCCTTGCCATCCATAAAACACTTGACCCGCCATATGCATGCACCTACTGTTATAGTTTAGTTTCATCTCTAAACACTACAAAAATTCTAGTGGTCGAGCAGTTTTGGCTAATGCCTTTAGCGACTATTATTCAGGTCTCTAGTCTTCAAAATCACTGCTAAAACTACTCCAATACCAGCGGTAACAAAACCACTGCTACAAACCCCTCCTACACCGGCTCTTTTAACAAATGCTGCTAAAAATCTTCTGCTAAAGTTAGGATTTTTTGTAGTGAAAATATATAGTCGATCGTCACTTAATAATTAATTAGTGCTTACTAGATGGTCCCTTAGTGATATTTTCATTAATATTATACCCACTGAATGATAAATAACCTTAATTTTAGTAATGATCAATGAGATAAAATCCTAAGAAAGTTTTATCTTTGTGGCATGGCTTGACTTGGTCATCATTCAGATACCAACATAGGTGACAAACATATATAGTAATGCCAAGTAGCCACAAATGATAGTAGGATAATCATACTTCTTAAAATTAGAGAGGTAGGTAGCTAGGTTCCCAATCATAAATTTATGATTAGTTAATATATAATCATAAAAATTTTCTACCCTCATGTATGAAATATAATGAGGCCTTTTTGTTGGTAATGACATAAAGGAGATAGGGTTTTATGCTCTAACCATCATAGCCTATGGAGGTGGTGCAAATAAGCTAAAAAGGAGGTGGTACGAAGAAGCAGAGGAAAAGAGTCGTGCATTATTGCCAGCAGCATGGTTTTATAATTAAGTTTTACAAAAACTTATATAAGCAGTGAAATATATTTTTATATATATGAAAGGGGAAAGAGGAAAGGGTAAAGTGTAAGATCTTATTTGCCCGCCATATACATATACATATACATATACATATACATATATATATATATATATATTATGTATATGTATATATGCATTCATACCTTGACTATGAAAAAAGCTTTAAGCCGGAATAGGTATATATAACCTTCCAAAGATGTACTCTTCCTTTGGACATGACTAAAGATATACTCTCCAGCATTAGTTATTTTCACACACACACACACACACATACCCACACCCACACCCACGGATTAAAAAAAAAAAAAAAGGTTATACATAGTGATCCAAAACACTATAGAGAATAGAGATATGCACTACGTAAAGATTCTCTCTCTCTCTCTCTCTCTCTCTCTTGTGGATGACTTCTGCTGTGGACTCTGGTATGTATATATCCACTGTAATGTGGAGATATACATGCTCTCAAAATTACAGTTAACCATAATTAGAGGCATTATTTTCTCTAGGATACTTAATAACTTCTCCCAAAAAAAAAACAAAAAACAAAAAAGAAGGTTATTTGAGCACTTTGGCAAACAGTATATTAAGGTAATGTAACGTGACTGTGACAGTCATTGGCGAAGAGAGAGAGAGAGAGAGAGAGAGAGAGAGAGAGAGAGAGAGGGAGAGAGCACCTTTTGGGAAAGGAATGCCGGAATGCCTGCATATTATTATTTTTATTTATTTAATTTTGTTTTTTGAAAAAGAGGGATAGCTTGGTCCGCTCCATTGTTTGTAGCTAATTAAGAAGGCAAGGGCGCTCTCTCCTCTTAGAAAACGCACCCTATTCTTCCCTATTTGCATCGCATTTGTTCTTGAATCTCTTTCAATTCCAGAGAGAGAGAGAGAGAGAGAGAGAGAGAGAGAGAGAGAGAGGGAGAGGGAGCTGTGAGAGAGAGAATGTTCCATCCGAAGAAGGCTTCATCTATGAATTCACACGACAGTAGAGGGATGTGCGTTCAGGGAGACTCAGGGCTCGTTCTCACCACAGACCCAAAGCCCCGCCTCCGATGGACCGTCGAGCTTCACGAGCGTTTCGTTGATGCTGTCACTCAGCTTGGGGGACCTGACAGTATGCAACCCCCCCTTCCCTTTTCCTACCTTTCTCATTCGTCCTTCATTTTTATTTCCATCTCCTCATCGATACTATATATATATATCCTGTATACACACAGACATATATAGTAGCTAGTTTGTTCTTCGACCTTAAATTTTTATTTGTAATTTTTTTAATTTGCAGAGGCTACGCCGAAAACCATCATGAGAGTAATGGGTGTGAAGGGTCTCACTCTTTACCATCTAAAGAGCCATCTTCAGGTTTGAATTATCCAATTAATTAAAGACAACATATACATATATATTTCATGTGATATATAGCTAGCTTCTTTTGCTTTTTCTACTCCTGCGCACCAGCGGCTTTCGGTCTTTACAGGCCGGCCAGGAATTGGGTTGGTTTATTTATGCCAGCTGCTCGCTCTGCTCATTTCCTTTTCTCTTTTTCTCTTTATCCTTTCATTAGAAATTCAGGCTTGGAAAGCAACCTCACAAGGAATTCAATGACCAATCCATTAAAGATGGGGAGAGAGGTACGTAGAGAGCTACTAACTACTACATTTTTTTTTTTGAATGGTAACTACTACTCCATCTTCTTGCTCTTATTTTCTTAATTTCTTAATTACCTACTCTTACTGCCTTTCTTAATTTATAGACATATTAGTTAGTTTGATGCAATTTATCTTTGCTTTCAATTCAATAACTTGATATTAATCTTTACTTTTTTTTTTTATTAATGCATATATGGTTTCTTTGATCGAATACCTCCATCGCTGCAGCATCCGCCCTAGAACTTCCAAGAAATGCGGCATCTTCTTCTGGGATGATAGGCCGCAGCATGAATGAGTAAGTAGTTATAATAATTAATCTTAAATGTGTACTTATATATATACCATGCAAATGTATATATATATATATATATATATATATATATATATCTTTTAATACATGTATGATATTTATTTTAATATATCATACTCTAGAGGTAACGCGCACATCACTTATGCCATTAGGATGCAACTGGAGGTGCAGAGAAGAATCCATGAACAATTAGAGGTGTAACTCTCACTCTCTCTCTCTCTCTCTCTCTCTCTCTCTCTCTCTCTCTCTCTCTCTCTCTCTCTCTCTGCATATATATATATATATATATATATAATGTATGTATAAATGTATGCATGCATGTTGCACTTTTTAGTTTAGTGCAGAATTATGTACCTAATTTTTCACCTGCATTAATCAAGAAACAAGTAAGGAACATTTATAATGGTCGATCTGAAGTGTGTGTATATATATACATAATGTATGATGGATGCAATGGGTGGTGGGTGCAGGTACAAAGGCACCTTCAGTTGAGGATTGAGGCACAGGGGAAGTACATGCAAACTATACTGGAAAAAGCTTGTCAGACCCTTACCGGCGAGAATAACAACATTAATTCAAACAGCTATAAAGCTGGTAGCAGTAGTGGTATTGCAAATGCAGGAGTGGTTCCGGAGATGGGAAGCATCAAGGACTATGGGAGTTCCCCTTTGAATACCTTTCCATGCCTTCAAGATTTGAATATATACGGAGGAGGCGGCAGTGGCAGCAGCGGCGGAGGAGAGCCATTCGATCTTCACCAAAACCTTGATCATCAGTCGGCAGCACTGCTTGCGGAAGGGTTTATGCCCAATAATAATAATAATAATAATAATACCTCTTCTGCTGCAGATACCAATAATATGTGTGCAGGGAAAAAGAGGAGTACGACTGGGAAGGGGCCTTTAGTTTGGTCGGATGATGATGACGATCATGAGCTCCATCATCATCATCATCATCATCATCATCTACAAGATCAATTGGGAACTACTGCTTCTACAACAGCACCATCTTCCACCTGCTTGGGACCTCAAGAAGCAGCTGATCATCATCATCATCATCATCATCATCTTCGAATTGCACCCATGCCCATGGGAGCTATGGCCTTGGATAGATCAGATTTAGACTCTATTTCTAGCATTTATGAAACTAAGCCCCCAGTTCTAGTCCATGGAGATCATGCAGCTGCCCTGGCTGAGAAGAAATTGGAACCGAAACTTGAGAGGCCATCGCCGAGAAGGGCGTCACTTCCAATTAATGCCATGATCAATGCTGCTGCTGCTGCCATGCCACAAGGAAGAAACTCACCATATGGATGAATTTAAATATTGAGTTTATAAGTTGTTTAGTTACATATATGTGACTGGTTATTCTTCACCTCCTTATATAACTTATTGATGTATGCATGCATGGGAATATTAGCTAGCTAGCTAGGGTTTTGGTTCTAGATTGAAGGATCCACATTAGAGGCTCTACATATATATATATATGATCGATAATGTCATGCATGGAAAAACGTTTGAATAATTAATTGTACGATTTTATGTTTCAAATAGCATGCTGTTGGTATGATTCCTGCTGTGACCCATGCATGTATGTATACACTAGCTTACTGATTTAATTTTTTGAAAATGGATAATGTCATGGCGGATCCGTTTGTTGGCAAGATTTGTGAGAATCAATTAATTATTGAATGTATTTTTTCTTGATCATTTGAAGGTGGATTGACAAGCATTCCCATAGTGGCACGATTAGAACTCTGTAATTTCAATTTACAATTGCCTCCGAATATATCGTTTTTTGAAGAAATTATAATCTTCCAAGAAAATTTTAGTGAGAAAGAAAAGCCATGTATTTAAGTCCCTATATATATATATATATAGTCATGGTGTCTGTGTTTCCTTATCTATTTATTTCTTTGCCTTTTATTTCTTCACGATTACCTTGGACGATATCCCGCCCCACGTCGTGTAGTTGGGGACAAGGCCTTCTTGCTTTCTAGGTCCTTGATAGTATTTGAATAACCTTTTCTAACTAATGCTTTGGTATGTGTGTGCATGTATATAGAAAACCTAAAATGATTTGAATTTAAATATTTAAAATATGTAAAAGAAGTACAGTGTATATAATTTTAGTACTATACTTGTAAAAACAATCTATGATTAGCTTATTTCGATTTGATCAGGTGTATGATGTAGCTTTGTGGCCACGTGAGTTTATGATATTTTTAGTTGACTAGAATTAAATAGTTAAAAAATGTTAACTTCTTGCCATTTGTTAGCAAAATGCACGTAATATGTTTTTGAGGGTATACTTATTTCTAAAAAAATAACAACTTAGCTTGTATATATATACATATAATGCCAAAGTAGATTTTTAGTTCTTACACTATATCAATCCAACCTATAACTGGGGCTCACACTCTATTTTTATGTAACCCAAGTTCAAGAATATTTTATGCTATTTGCAAATTATTTTGAAGATCAAACACAGTTAAGTTAATCTAAAAGACCTTGCCAAGTAAATAATTGATTGGTGGAGAGGGACACTCAGTTATTAGTTGTAATTGAAACTCAGTGAGAATCAATATCAAACAACAAACACATTCAATTTATTTCAAAACTGAATTACAGAGGAATCAAAACACTCGCTCACTGGCTATTGCTCTCTCAACACACCACATTACATTACACACACAACTATTTATAGTAGATACAAAAAATGAAAATCAATAATTGTGGGAGTAGATTTTCAACGGAGGTGGGCTAGTAGGTGGAGTAGGTTGCCTACCGATTCCAGAGAAATCAACAGCGGTGGGTTGCCGGCCATCTCTAGTCAAGTTTACTATTTCAACATCCCCCCTTAAACTTGACTCTTTGTCATTTCGAGCATTGTCTTCAGTCTTGCAAAAATATCATGCCTGGGTGGTTTCGTGAAAATATCAGCAATCTGATCATATGTTCTGCAAGATATCAACTTCACTTCTTTATTTTTCACATGCTCCCTAATAAAATGATACCGAGTATCAATATGTTTGCTTCTTTCATGGTAAATTGGATTTTTCGCAAGTGCAATCGCTGATCGGTTGTTGATGTAGATTTCTGTGGGGTTATCTTGCCAGATGCTTCAGTATATTCCTAATCCATATACCATGACAAACAGTTGACCTGGCAGCAACATACTCAGCTTCACATGATGACAACGTTACGATGGGTTGCTTCTTCGAAGACCATGTAAATGCTGTATCTCCCATAAAAAATGTGAATCCCGTCGTACTTTTTCTTTCATCAAGATCTCTTCCCCAATCGTTGTCTGAATAGCCAATAAGTTTGCAATCACCTCTTGATGAATAGAACATACCATCGGTGATGGTACCCTTGACATATCGAAGTATCCTTTTCCATACATTCAGGTGGGACTAGTTAGGAGTCTCTATGTACCTGCTGACAAGTCCAACTCCATAGAGTATATCTAGTTTGGTGCATGTCAAATACCTCAAGCTTCTAACCAGAATCTGGAAATATGTGGGGTCAACATCTCATTCCTCATTCTTTCTCAATTTCAATCTAGTTTCAATCGGAGTTGTCATAGGATTGCATTTTTCCATCTCAAACTTCTTATGTACTTCTTTTGCGTAGTGGCTCTAGGAGATGAAGATTCCCTTCTCGCTTTGCACGACTTCTATGCCAAGGAAGTGAGCCATCTGGCCAATATCTGTCATTTCGAATTTTTTTTACCATGCTCCTCTTGAAAGCAGCAAACATCTCTGGATTGTTGTCGGTGAATATCAGATCATCAATATATAGGCAGGCTATCAGCATGCTTCCATTTGTCTCCATCTTCATGTATAGCGCATGCTCATAGGGACACTTCTCAAATCCATATTTCTGGAAGTAGTCATCAATCCTCATGTTCCACACGCACGAGGTGCTTGCTTCAAGCCATAAAGTGCTTTCTTCAACTTGTACACTTTATCTTCTTTACCCTTCTTCACATATCTAAGTGGTTGATCGATATAAATTTCTTTTTCCAGAAAACCGTTCAGAAATGCTGATTTCACATCTAGCTGGTAAATCTTCCATCCATTTTGTGCTGAAAGTGAAATTAGTAATCTGATGGTTTCAAGCCTGGCAATTGGGGCAAAAATTTCTCCATAATCAATCCCTTTTTTTTTGCTTGTAGCCTTTGGAGACAAGTCTCGCTTTGTATCTCTGAACTTCTCCTTGAACATTCTTCTTGGTCTTGTAGACCCATTTCATACAAAAAGTTTCGTAGCCCTTCGGGAGATTTGTCAACTCCCAAGTTTTGTTCTTTTCGATGGATTGAATCTCCTCATCCATCGCTTTTCTCTATTTGTCTTCTTCGTTAGCTTCCTCAAAGCTAACTAGGTCGTTAGTCAACAACAGACAATATAGAGTAACATACTCTTCTATTGGTTCTATAGTTTCATACAGGTCAGCTAGATTTCAAGCTCCTCTAGGTCTCATGTCTAAGATTTCACACATTATTGGTGATGGAGCTTCATTCCTCTGTGATGAACCATATGGAGGTGTATGCAGCTCGGGAACTTATAGCTCGATAGCCACTTCTCTTGTCTGTGTACGTTCTTCTCCTTCAAGTGTCAATTCTGCATCTTTGGAACATTCAGTCTAGTCCCATTTCCAGGATTCATTTCCTTCAAAAATGACATCCCAACTGTGAAAGACTTTCTTGTTGATGGGATTGTAGAGTCGATATCCTGTGGTGCTATCACCGTATCCTACAAGGATACACTTCTCTCCTTTATCATCCAGTTTTGTCCTTCTTGCTTTTGGATTCTTGGCATAGGCTATGGAGCCAAACACCCTAAGATGACTCACACTGGGCTTGTGAGTACTCCAGGTTTCATATGGTGTTTTGAATCAAGACTCTTTGTGGGACACCAATTGAGCAGATAGACTGCACATGACACTGCTTCTACCTAAAAACTCTTGGGCACATTCTCATCCTTTAACATGTTTCTGGCCATGTTAAGGATTGTATGGTTCTTCCTTTCAGCTACACCATTCAACTAGTTAGTGTAGGTAGGTGTGACCTGTGTTTGAATCCCTTGATGCCTAAGGAATTCTAGGAAAGCTTCGTCTCTGTATTCTCCTTCTTGGTCTGACCGAAGTGATTTGATGCGGTAGCCACTCTGTTTCTCCACAAGAGCTTTGAACTCATAGAATACCTCTGACTTCCTTTTCAGGAAGTAGACCCAGGTCTTCCTGCTGTAGTCATCGATGAAGGTGAGGAAGTATTGATTCTGTCCATTTGAAAATGGTCTTAGTGGACCACACACGTTTGTGTGTATTAGCTAAAGCGGCATGGTAGATCTCCAGTCTGCTTGCTTGCCAAAGCTATTTCTATGTTGCTTGCTCAAAATACAACTTTCACATATTACATTTGGATGGTGGATATTGGGTAAGCCTTTCACCATCTTCTTGCTTCCCAATTGTTTCAAACTTTCAAAATTTAGATGTCCATACCTTAGACGCCATAGCCATTCTTTGTCTCTAATGATAGCACTCAAACACCTTGGCGTATCATGTTGGATGGCAAGCGGAAACATTCAATTCTTTTCCATTTGAACTCGAGTAACAAACTTTCCTCGAGTGTCTGTAATCACCATCTGTTTATCACTAAGGCTAATTCCGTAGCCTCTCTCCACGAGCTGTTCGAGACTAAGTATATTAGTCTTCATGGATAGCACATAGTAGACGTTGGAGATGAAAGCATGATCTCCGGACTTCTGTTTGATAAAAAACGTCTCCTCTCCCTCATACTGGGATTTTAGAGTTATCACCAAAAGAGATCTCCCCCTGAACTTTCTCATCAAATTCAAAGAATAGGTTTTTCCTGCCAGTTTTATGATTGTTGGCTCCAGAATCAAGGTACCAAACACTTTGGTCCTGGGGAGTTGAATTGTGTGTCATCAGCATCAACGACTTTCCATCTGCATGTTTAGTTTCAGTAAGGTTAGCCTCCTCGCTAACCTTTTCTTGTGTCACCCCCAATACTCATTGCTATAGTGTCCGTACTTATGACAGTTGTAGCATTGAATGTTTCTTTTGTCTACATTCGAGTGGTTATTGTATCCTCCTTTTCTTCCTTGTCCTCTGCATCGTGGGACCTAGTTCTGTTGATTTCGTCCTCCTTTAGTGGGACCTCTTCTGCCTCTGCCACCTCTTCTAGAGTCAAAGTTTCCAGAATTTCTTCCATGAGATCCTCGACCTCATCCTCTTCCTTGCTGTGACATCCTCCCTTTGTCGTATCTATTTGCAGTGAGGGACAACTTCATTTCGAGGGCTTGCTCCAGTGCTTTATCATCACTTCTTTTGTTGACTTTCTGTTCATGGGCTTGGAGTGAGCCCACAAGTTCTTCTACTAACATTGTTTCCAAATCTTTTGTTTCTTCTAAGGTCACAGCTATATAATCATATTTTGGATCTAGAGATCGCAAAATTTTCTCACAAATTCTCTCGTCATTGAGAGTCCCTCCATTTCTTCTCAATTGATGTGATACTACCATAACTCATGTATAGTAGTTAGCAATAGATTTAGTAAATTTCATTTTTAGAGATTCGAACTCACCTCGCAATGTTTGAAGACGAATCTTCTTCACTTTATCTGCACCTTTGTGTGTTCGATGGAGAGAGTCCCAAACTTCTTTGGATGTCTTGGTTGAGGTGATGATTTCAAACGTGGCCTCATCAAGGCCTTGGTAGATTATGAATTTCGCCTTACAATTTTTATTTCAATCGGCTCGCAGGATTGTTCTTTGAGCATCGGACATAACTGCTTCTGCTTCTTTTGATGGGCTTTCTCTGTACCCATCTTCAATGATGTCCATGACAACCTGAGCACCTAGTAGGGCTCTCATTTGAATAGACCAGTTTTCATAATTCTCTCGAGTCAATTTTAGAATGACCGCTTGGGCAGCACCGTTCGCCATTTAATTTAATATATAAAAACAGAGAGATAGGGGTTGATTTTGGCAAATATGATGCCACCAATGTGTTCATAAGGTTGAAAAACCTTAGGAATCGATTTTGGGTTGCAAAGAACCGGTCCAAAAGTCATTGAACCAGCTATAGGAATTTTTTGGGTGGTTTTTAAATTGGCCGGTTCAACTTAACGGCTGTGAACGGCGTTAGAGCTTACCGTTATTCCCTATGGCATCATCTGCGTGTGCCATATTTCGGTGGCTGGGACACGGGTTAGAAGTGGGTCGGGTCTTGGGTACGGATCCGATTTGTGGGTCGCATATCTGAGTCGCGGGTTGCTGGCCGGGTCGGATCTCACTAAGTGGGCGAGGAAGACGTGTGCAAAGTGTGTGGGCGTGTGTTGCCAGCGGCCGGAGTCTTTGTCGGTGCGTGTGGCACTTGAAACCGTCTAAGGCGCATGTGAGCACGTGTGAAGCCTCCCAAAGTTCATTTGCGATATGGTTTCCACCGTTGGAATCGTCTCGAGTCGAATTGCACAATGGTAGGCTCAATTTTGGATTTTGAGCAACTTCAAAACTAGGAAGAAAATTGAATTTCTCCTCTGTTCGCCTCTGTTTGGTGAATGCCGGTGTACCTGGACGCTCTGATACCACTAATGATGGAGAAGGACACTCAGTTACTAGTTGTAACTGAAACTCAGTGAGAATCAATATCAAACAACAAACACATTTAATTTATTTCAAAACTGAATTACAGAGGAATCAAAACACTCCCTCACTGGCTATTGCTCTCTCAACACACCACATTACATTACACACACACACACACACACACAACTATTTATAGCAGATACAAAAAACGAAAAATCAACAATTGTGGGAGTACATTTTCAACGGAGGTGGGCTGGTAGGTGGAGTAGGTTGCCTACCGATTCCAGAGAAATCAACAGCGGTGGGCTGCTGGCCATCTCCAGTCAAGTTTGCTATTTCAACAATAATTACAGCAAATATGTTCCTCTTACCTAGAGAAAGACATGTTTATTATTGATGGGTGGAGGGGACTCAATCAATCACTGGTTGTGGCTGAAACTCAATGAGAATTGCACACAAATACACTCAATTGATTTCAATTTGAAAAAAGTTATTACAGAGGAATTCTAAATACACAAACTCTCTTCTCACTGGTTATTCACCCTCTCTACACCACACATCACATCACACACACACACACACACACACACACACGTCTATTTATAGCAAAGGATGAATGGTAGGTTGATATTAACTTCAATGAAATTGGCTAGTAGGTGGAGTAGGTTGCCTACATTTCAAAAAATTTCAACAATATTGGGTTGGGTTGGTGGAGCTACTATTGACCAAGTTTTGCTACTACCGTCCCATTGTTCAAGTTTAATCTTCAACATCCCCCCTTAAACTTGACTCTCCTAGCTTTGTCATTTTGAGCATTGTCTCAAGTTTTGCAAAAATATCATGCCTGAGTGACTTTGTGAAAATATCAGCAATCTGATCATACATTCTACAAGATATCCGCTCCACTTCTTTCTTCTTGACATGCTCCTTGATAAAATGATACTGAGTATCAATATGCTTGCTTCTTTCATAGAGTACTAGATTCTTTGCAAATGCAATCGCTGATTGATTGTTGATGTAAACTTCTGTGGGGTTATCTTAAAGAAATCCCAGATACTTTAGTACATTCCTGATCCATATACCATGACAAACAGCTGAGCTGGCAGGAACATACTTAACTTCATATGATGACAACGTTATAATGGGTTGCTTATTTGATGACCATGTAAACGCTGTATATCCCATGAAGAATGTGAATCTAGTCATGCTTTTTCTTTTATCAAGATCTCTTCCCCAATTTCTATCTGAATAACCAATAAGCTTGCAATCACCTTTTGATGAATAAAACATACCATCAGTGATGGTACCCTTAACATAGCGGAGTATCCTCTTTGCTGCATTTAGATGGGATTGTTTAGGAGTCTCCATGTACTTGGTGACAAGTCAAACTCGATAGAGTATATCTGGTCTAGTGTACATCAAATACCTCAAGCTTCTAACTAGACTCTTGAAATATGTGGGGTCAACATCTCCTTGCTCATTCTTTCTCATCTTTAATCCCGTTTCATCGGAGTTGTCATAGGGTTGCATTTGTCCATCCCAAACTTCTTCAGTACGTCTTCTGCATAGTGGCTCTGAGAGATGAAAATTTCCTTATCGCTTTGCACGACTTCTATGCCAAGAAAATGAGCCATCTGGTCAATATATGTCATTTCAAATTCTTTGACCATGCTCCTTTTGAAAGCGGCAAACATCTCTGGATTGTTTCCGGTGAAAATTAGATCGTCAACATATAGGCAGGAAATCAACACACTTCCATATGCCTCCATCTTCATGTATAGCGCATGCTCGTAGGGACATTTGTCAAATCCATTCTTCTAAAAATAATCATTAATCTTCATGTTCCACACACGAGGTGCCTGCTTCAAACCATAGAGTGCTTTCTTCAGCTTGTACACTCTATCTTCTTTTCCCTTCTTCACATAACCAGGTGGTTGATCGATATTTAAGTTTGAAGCTTCTAATATGAAATTCCTATGCTCTTTAATTGTTAGGATGTTGACCCTCTAGGAGAATCCTTTTTCACTATTGGCTAGTTGCCAATTGCATTAGTTGTATATTCTTCTTTATTGCTTCCTCATCTAGTCTAGATTTAGTCCTCTCATCTCAATTCTTTTATTCTAACCTCTTACCTTTTCTTTCTTCATGTTGCTTTTGCTTCTCCTTCTAGTTATAACTAGGCTCCATCCCTAATCCATTCCATAGGTTTCCTAGAGCAAAGCTTGCTCTTCGTGCAAATACTATTTGTGATAGTAATGAATTTGACATGCCCTATGGGACTTCTAAATGATGCACAACACTACAAAATAGAAGTAGAATACTTTTTCTTGTCCATAATCAAGATATAAGACCCTTTATGAAAAATAATATGAAATGGAATGAGTTGTTTAGCAATGATGATCCAACGGACTACTAGAATGATTAACTCCAACAAGGTGTCTCACTTCGCACATTACTTCTTTTAACTCCCATTATTCCTACTTTCTAACTACAAGGTAATTAATGATTAATCCACCAATTGGCGAAGCATTAGTAAGAATATCACTAAGTTAAGGATGATTTAGGAGATATTGATGATGCCTATCAAAGCAACTAGGAAGTCTTTGCCTCCCTTAATCACTATTGGTAGTCATTTATTACCCTCCAAAGCAAAGAAAATTTTGATTATAAAAAAAAAAAAATCTATGGAAAAAAATAAAAAAGAGAGAAAATTCAACTAAGGCAGTCAACTGACCACTTTTGGCAGTCAACTAGACCTGCCAAAATTCAAAACTTTGAGTTTGGTTAGGAATTTTGGGGATGTCATGTGCCCTTTTGGTGTAACATATAAACCTCTGACAATAAAAGTTGGTAGTTGGTAGTTTTTGGTGGTTATTTTTTAATTTGAATTTTGAAATTCAATCTCATGTGGTTTTTCCCTTCTTCCGTTGGTGGTCTATAAAAAAAGGTTTCCTTAGGGACAGTTTGGGCATGTCCAAGTGGGGGCAAGTTTACATTTTCCAAGTGTATTTAAAGTTCCAAAATAAACTTATTTTGGAAAAGAAAAAGAGAAGGAAATATCTTTCCTTCATTGTGAAAAAGGTTTTTTTTTGTGTGTGTTTTATATAAAGAGGGATTCTTACTTGATCTACAAAACCATATTTCTCTACAAGGCTAGTGCCTAACCCTTCTCCCTTTCAAGTTCGATTCACTTTCACGAAGATTAACGTGCATGGTACTTAGATGCGTTTCTATGTTATTGTTGTGATTTGCCATGTTTTTAGTACAATTTCATGGTATTATTTATGTCGTAGAAGTCTTATAGTATTTATATTTCCATTTCATGAAAGAAAGCATGCAAAAAGATTAAAAAAATGGAATTTCTAGAAGAAATTATATTTCAAGCGATTGACTAGCCCATGAAGGTTGTCAACCAACTTTTATTGTTTTGAAATAGTAGTCATTGGCTACCAGGTGGTTGACTTGCCCTTTGCAAGTGGTCGACCACCAAATCCCCATAGTGCATTTTTTGCACTTCTTCTCTATTTCTTTTGGGATTTTGCATGTTTTTGAATCTTTACACTTATTAGAGTGTAGTTGGTTGAGTATTTTGCTAATATTGTCTTAATTTTCATGGTTTTTCCATAAAAACCCAAGTTTTTACATGATTTAAGCAAACTCCTCCATGTTTTTCAATAACCTTTCAAGTTTTCATAATTTGTTTCCAAAAATACTTGTAGTCGCACATCCATTGTAGAAACCTGAACTCGAAAAATAAAAGAAGAAAGGAAAATTTTAAAGGGCAAAGCAGAAGGACTCTTTGATGAATCCCTTGTTTTCGTTGATGAGTTCCTTTTTGTGACTCATCGACAACTCATTGACGAAGTTCAGACATCGTCAACAAAGAAATCCCGAATGACAGGAAATTTCAAGCTTAAGGTTTGTCAATGAACCTCTTCTTTTGTCGACAAATGCTTTTCTTTAATTCGTCGATGAATGCTCCAATTCGTCGACGAACTCGACCGAGTAAACGGCCTATAAATAGGTTTTAAATTACTTCTTGATTAAGAAAACCTATCTCTCTCTCTCTCTCTCTCTCTCTCTCTCTCTCTCTCTAACCCACTCACCCCACCCTTTCTCTCTTTGATTTCTTGCCATTCGTCGCCCGAATCTACGATCGGAAGTCACCACGAGGATCTAAAGGAAATTCTCTATGAGTTCACTGGAACAGAATCGTGTTTCGAGTTTTCCAGGCATCACTCCAAAGTTGAGGTATGGGTAGAAATGGGTTATTTGTCCAACATTTAACCAATTAAATGGGGTGTATGGGCTTGGGGATGTTTAATGATTATTATTTTGGGGTGGAGTTGTTTGAACAGGGAAAATCTGTTTTCAGGGTGTTGAAGCTCGTGTTGCTGTGGGTTGGGCTTTAAGACTGTCATAGGAACTCTCTCAGTAAAAAGGTAAGGGGATCAAGTTAAGTCAAGTTTTTACTGAAATTAAATCGATCAAACTTCTTCGTATATATGTATATTTATGTTTTCAGTTGTTATTTCGAAAACCAACCATTCAAAATGGACTTTTCAAACCTAGGATATATGAGATGATATTTTGAATAATATGGACGGTGAAAGGTTTGTTTATCAATTAAATATATTATGAGGTATTTGTTTGTTATTTATGGACTACGTTTAAATACTAAAATCATGTGGCAGGTGAATAATATTTGGGGGTTATTGTATAACCAAATTTTTGTATGGTTGTGAAAATACTAGAACTGTTTGTGAAACATACTAGAACTATTTGTGAAAAATGTTGGGTTTTGATATGATGGTTGCAGGTTGGGTTTTATGTGACGGCCCGGGGCCAAGTTTTTCTTGATGGCTAGGGGTTAGGTTTTAATTGATGGTCGAGGGCCGGGGTTTTGTTTAATGGCTGAGAGCTGAGTGGTATTTGGTGGTCGGGGCCGAGTATTATGTGACGGCTGGGAGCTTGGTTTTATTAAATGGTAGGTTTTGTACAAAATGAGATTTAAACTACAATTTTATTTCTTAAATTGCACAATATGGTTTAAGAAACCTGAGGACCAGTTATGAGCACAGTACCGTTACTAGGGAATTATTATTTGGCCATGTGCGCCCACACCTGATTGAGAGGTGTAGGGTGGTTTCACCTGATTATCCTACATAGAGGTGGTACCTTCCCTGGGGTTCAGACTAGGAAGTGGTAAGGTAATCAGACCTGCAACTGGGTTGCGGATGTCTACAGGTGTATTAGTAGATGGATATTTTGAATTTGTATGGGTTGATCCCGCAGGTTTAAGTCCAGCCTTCGAGCCGCACACCCGTTTTAGGGGTTAAGCATGTTGTTTAGTTTGAGGGAATGTCTTTTACACATATATGTTAATTTATGTAAATGATATCTCTAATTATTGAAATGGCTTATACTGTGGAAACGAAGGGGTATACTAAACTGTGCAAAGTGAGTATAATGGATAACTGCTATTTTCGATTAAAAGGCAAATGGAATGTTTTCTGCATACACTAAAACTCATGCTGGCCATACACTGATATTAACTTAGTCTGCTTTATTGAGAAGTGTTTCACCCCAATATACAAATTAGCTTTTCATGTCCATCTTGAGATAGAGCTTAGCAAGCTCCGGGCAGGGTGATAGCTAGTTTCAATTTTTGTGAGTGTCTGTAAGAACTCTAATGTAATTAAGTATTTTTTTTAAAGTCCCTAGATGTGTAATAGGATTGTATGGCTGAGATGGTTTTTGGTATTATATTATGGTCTATAATCTGGATATTGGGAGACTACTATGTATGTCAGTAGTTTAGAACTCTGGTAATATGTTTTGGAGAATGTATCATTTATTTCCATTGCTATTATATGATGATTGAGGTATCTGGTACACAGACGTCACTAAAGTAGCACCCCGGGCCCACGTGGTGGGTCGGGGCATTACAGGTAGTATTAGTGCCTAGGTTTGTTAGGTTCTATAGACTTTGACAGTTGATAATTACCAGAGTATAGGTTAAGATAAGTTAAGGATAGGAATGGATAGATTAGGTGAGTCTTGATCTGGAAGCTTAGGGGTAGAAATCCTTTGATAGTCTTCTGTATTTTTCTTGGAATGGAAATTTTAGGAAAACCATGGTAAATCCATCAATGATTTCGTTTTTGAGTTAAGAGATTGGAACTTGGAAATTTAAGTGGGAACATTAGGTCGGATGAGTATGTGCGTAGTGTTAGTGTTATGGTTAGAGGCCGGTAGCTTGACGGTTTTGTAGCATAATTGTATAAATGATTCCTTTAACTGTAAACTCAAATGTTATGTTATTTCTTCTTTCCATACTTGCATCAGCCATGATAAATGTGGAATTTCTAAGTCGGCTTCTATTATATCTTCAGGATGGATCTCAGGGAAAAGGACATCGTAGCTGGAGGGGATAATCACATGGATACTTTCAGTGAGGATGATATAGATGCTTAGGCATTGTTGCGAACTATAGTGTGTCAGGCTAGGAAGAAGAACCAGAAGGACTCTAGAGAGTAGGATCAGCCACCGGTTGGCCGGGGCTACACTTTTCAGCAATTTACCCAGATGAATCCGCCGGTATTTGCAGGAGGGGTGAATCCGATCGTAGTTGAAGATTGGGTTCAGGAAATAGAGGAACTTCTAGGGGTAGTTGAGTGCACGGAGGAGCAGAAGGTGTGCTATGCCACCTTTAAATTAGTGGGGTAAGTGAAGAGGTGGTGGAGATCAGCAAAGCTATTGGAGGAACAGCATCCAAAACTTGTAGCTATTACCTAAAGTTGTTTCAGGGAGGTTTTCTTTGACAAATACTTCCCTATTGCCACTCAAGAGACTAAGGTAGAGGAGTTCCTAAATTTCAATTAGGAACACTTGACTGTACAGCAGTACGTGGCCAAGTTTATGGAGCTATCCCGCTTCGCTCCATACATGATCCTAGACGAGCTAAAGAAGGTCTAGAAGTTTAAGAAGGGTTTGAGGCAGGAAATACGTACACAGGTGGTGGCGTTGTTGACCCAAAGTTTTTATGAGTTGGTGGATAAGACCATGGCATTTGAGGCCAGTATTCAAGAGGGTGAGAGAATAGTAAATCATAAGAAGAGGCCCTTGCCTCAAGGGTTTTAGACCAGCACCATCCAAAGTTCATGGAGGCGACCTGGTAATTTCATGGGCCAATGAGAGCAGATGGAATATCGAGCCCATTAAGGGGATTCATCGTGTCCTACCTGTCCCAGAGGCCATAAGAGGCATTGGGGCGAGTGTAGAGGTGGATCAACTGGCTGCTTCTGGTGTGATGGGGCAGGGCATATAGCACGAGACTGCTGTGTGACATTGAATTATGCACCTCCACAGTCTTAGTATCGAGGAGGTAACCAGGCACCCCGAGTTGGTCATCAGAGGGGAATCGCCCAGGCATAGGTGTATTTACTTATGCCAGGAGATGCGGAGAACGCCTGCGATGTGGTGACATGTACTATTTCCATTCTATCAAATAATGTTGTAATGTTGTTTGATTCAGGTGCGACACTCTTTTGTAGCTTAGGGATTGGTTAAATTGTGCGAGGTAGAGACTTAGCTATTAGATGTTGAGTTAGGTGTGGTAATGTCGGCAGGGTTAGTTGTGGTATGTAGTAAGGTGATCAGAAACTACCCAGTGAAGATTCAGGGAAGAACGCTACCTGCCAGCCTAATTGCTTTTGACATGCATGGGTTCGATGTCATTTTGGGGATGGATTGGCTAGCATTTAGCTATGCGAGCATTGACTGGCACAGGAAGGAGGTAGTATTTAGACCTCCAGAGGAGCAAGTGTTTAAATTCGCCGGGTCATGTGTGCGTTTTGAACCACAGATCCTTTCAGCAATTCAGGCAAAGAGGTTACTTCTAGAGAGTGGCCAAGGGTACCTAGAATTTGTAAAAGAAGCACCAAAGGAAGGACTCAAGCTGTAGGATATCCTAGTGATAAGGGAGTTCTCAGATGTTTTTCCTGAGGACTTACTGGGGTTGCCTTCTGATTGCGAGGTGGATTTTTCCATTGAATTAAATTCTGTGACAACATCAATTTTTAAGGCTCCATACAGAATGGTTCCAGCTGAACTAAAGGAGTTAAAGGAGCAGTTGCAGGAACTTCTTGATAAAGGGTTTATCATACCGAGCATATCACCCTAGGTAGCACCGATGTTGTTCGTAAAAAAGAAGGATGGGCTGATGAGGATGTGCATCAACTATAGGGAAATTAATAAGGTAATAGTGAAGAACAAGTACCCGTTACCCCGTATTGACAATTTATTTGACCAGCTACAGGGCACACAGGTCTTTCCAAGATCGATATGTGATCTGAGTATCATTAGGTGAAGGTTAGGGTAAAAGATGTTCTAAAGACTGCATTCAGAACTCGGTATGATAATTATGAATTCCTGGTTATGCCGTTTGGATTGCAAATGCTCCTGCAGTGTTCATGGATATGAAGAACAGGGTTTTTCACCAGTATTTGGACCAGTTCGTGGTAGTGTTTATTGACGATATATTGGTGTATTCAAAGAGCCCAGAGGAACATCTGAGGATAGTGCTTCAGGTGTTGAGAGAAGGAAATCTATATGCTAAATTTAAGAAAAATTCAATTCTGGCTGGAACAGGTTGCATTTTTGGGACATGTAGTGTCCAGGGAAGGAATTTCATTGGACCCAGGCAAAGTGGAGGTGGTAGTGGATTGGGTAAGACCAGAGAATGTGCACGAGGTTAGAAGTTTCTTGGATCTGGCAGGATACTATTGCTAGTTCATGGAAGGGTTTTCGAGGCTATTAGGTTCTCTGACACAGCTTACGAGAAAGAACAGAAAGTTTAAGTGGACTAGTGAATGCGAGTAGAGTTTCTAGGAGTTGAAGCAACGTCTAGTCACTGCCCCAGGGTTGACCATTTCATTAGGAGAGGGTGGATTTATGATCTATAGTGACACATCTTAGAAAGGACTCAGGTGTGTATTGATGTAGCAAGGAAAGGTTATTGCGTATGCTTCTCGCCAACTCAAGGAGTACAAGAAGAATTATCCAACGCACGACTTGGAGCTAGCAGTAGTAGTTTATGCATTAAAGATCCGGAGGCACTACTTATACAGTGAAAAGTTTGAGATCTTTATTGATCATAAGAGCCTTATATACTTTTTCACTCAAAAGGAATTGAATATGAGGCAGAGAAGATGACTTGAATTGATTAAGGACTACGACTGTACGATTAGTTATCACCTAGGAAAGGCTAATGTGGTAGCTGATGCTTTGAGTTGTAAGTTGGTGGGTGCATTAGTTTCATCGGTTGTTGTACAACATCAGATCAGGATGGACCTAGAGAGGTTAGAGGTAGAGATAGTGGACGGGGATCCATGTGCGATCATGGCTGGTTTGATCATTCAACCAACCTTACAAGAGAAAATTAAAGTCACTATGATGAGAGACAAGAAGTTGATGGAAATTATGGAGAAAGTACGAAGTGAGTAGCAATCGGACTTCAATGTTTCTGAGGATGGAGTTTTCAGATTTCATGCCACATTGTGAGTGCCTAACAACATAGGTATTAAAAAGAAAATTCTGGAGGAAGCTCATCGCTCTCTCTATACTGTTCATCCTAGAAGCACGAAGATGTATAGAGATTTGTGAGAAACCTTCTGGTGGAGTAACATGAAGAGGGAGATTACCAGATTCGTGGAACATTGTCTGACATGCCAATAGGTAAAAGTAGAGCACTAGAGGCCAGAGGTACCACTTCAATCACTTGATATCCCTAAATGGAAGTGGGAGCATATCTCAATGGACTTCGTATCGGGATTGCCTTCAGTAGTGCATGGACAGAATGCCATCTTTGTAATAAGGAATCGTTTGACTAAGACTGCGCACTTCATTCCTATTAAAGTCAGCTATTCTATGAATAGGCTGGCAGAGCTTTATGTGCAAGAGATTGTACGACTTCATGGCGTCACGGTTTCCATTATTTCATATTGAGATCCATGGTTCACCTCTCAGTTCTAGAAGAGTTTGCAAGAGAGGACCATTTGAATTCTCGAGGATATGTTGCGGGCATGTGTGCTGGATTTTGGGATAGTTGGATCTGCTCATTAAGTTTGTATATAATAATAGTTATCAGGCTAGTATCGAGATGACACCATATGAAGCTTTGTATGGTCACCAGTGACGATCTCCGTTGTATTGGGATGAGGTAGGCGAGCGGCAGATTTTGGGGCTAGAATTAGTTCAGAAGACCTCTACAAAGGTCGAGCTTATCAAGGAGAGGATTAAAGCAGCACATAATCGGCAGAAAAGTTATGCGGATACTCATTGACAGGAGCTAGAGTTCGAGATTGGTGATATGATATTTTTGAGGATTGCTTCGATAAAAAGGGTGATGAGGTTTGGGAAGAAAGGTAAGTTGAGTCCTAAGTACATTGGGCAATTCAAAATCCTATAAAGGATTGGTCTAGTTGCCTATCGAGTAGCGTTACTCCTAGCATTTTCTAGAGTTCATAATGTTTTCTACATATTAGTACTGAGGAGGTACGTACCAGATCCTTCACACATGATAAATTATGAGCCTTTAGAGATTGGGGATGCTTTGGCATATAAGGAGGTACCCGTTTAGATTCTGGATCGGAATGTGCAGGAACTGCCTACTAAGGTCATACCATTGGTAAAAGTTCTGTGGTGGAATTACGCAGTAGAGGAGGCTTTTTAGGAGTTAGAGACAAAAGTACATCAGAAATACCCACAACTTTTTAGAGAGTTTCAACACTAGACAGGTAAGTGTTGGTTTTGTTTGCAAGTTAAATAAGGTGGGTTGTGTAGTTTTGTCAGTTATTTATGGTTTCATATATGAATGGTCTTTGGGAGAGTTATTTTTTATCTTGTAATCTCCCAAGACATTATGCGTAACTATGGTACTCCTCCGCTATAAGTGAGGGTATTTAATAAACTTGGGACAGGGCCGTTATGTGCGTGGTTACTAACTCTTCTATAAAGATTAGATTATGAGTTAAGGTTGTGATTGGTAATAGTTAGCAATTTTGAGGATGAAATTTTTATAAGAAGGGAAGATTGTAGAAACCCGAACTTGAAAAATAAAATAAATAAAGAAGAAAAGAAGAAAGGAAAATTTTAAAGGGAAAAGTAGCAGGACTCGTTGATGAATCCCTTGTTTTCGTCGATGAGTTCCCTTCTGTGACTCATCGATGAAGTTTAGGCATCGTCGATGAAGAAATCCCAAATGACAGGAAATTTTAGGCTTAGGGTTGTTCGACGAATCCCTTCTTTCGTCGACAAATGTTCTTCTGCAATTCGTTGATGAATGCTCCAATTCATCAATGAAGTCGGCTAAGTCAACGACCTATAAATAGGTTTTAAATTACTTCTTGATTAAGAAAACCTAAATCAATCTCTCTCTCTCTCTCTCTCTCTCTCTCTCTCTCTCTCTCTCTCTCTCTTTCTAACTTGCTCACCCACCCTTTCTCTCTTTGATTTCTTACCGTTCATCACCCGAATCGACGATTGGAAGTCACCACGAGGATCTAGGAGGAAATTCTCTACGAGTTCACTAGAACGGAATCTTGTTTTGGGGTTTTCCAGGCATCACTCCAAAGTTGATGTAAGGGTAGAAATGGGCTATTCGTCTAACATTTAACTATTTAAATGGGGTGTGTGGGCCTAGGGATGTTTAATGATTATTATTTTGTGGTGGAGTTGTTTGAACAGGGAAAATGTGTTTTCAAGGTTTTGGAGCCTGTGTCGCCGTGGGTTGGGCTTTAGGAGTGTCGTAGGAACTTTCTCAGTAAAAAGGTAAGGGGATTAAGTTAAGTCAGGTTTTTACTGAAATTGAATCGATCAAATTGCTTCATATATATGAATATTTATGTTTTTAGTTGTTATTTTGAAAACCAACCATTCAAAATGGACTTTTCAAGCCTAAGATATATGATATGGTCTTTTGAATAATATGGACGGTGAAAGGTTTGTTTATCAATTAAATATATTATGAGGTATTTGTTGGTTATTTATGGACTACGTTTAAATACTGAAACCATGTGGCAGGTGAATAATATTTGGGGGTTATTGTATAACCATATTTGTGTATGGTTGTGAAAATTCTAGAACTGTTTGTGAAACATACTAGAACTGTTTGTGAAAAATGCTGGGTTTTGATATGATGGCTGCAGGCTGGGTTTTATGTGACAACCGAGGGCCGAGCTTTACTTGATGGCCGGGGGCTGGGTTTTAATTGACGATCAAGGGCCAAGGTTTTGTTTAACGGTTGATAGCTGAGTGGTATTTGAAGGATGGGGCTAGGTATTATGTGACGGGTGAGGGCCAAGTTTTATTAAATGGCAAGTTTTGTACAAAATGAGATTTAAACTACAATTTTATTTCTTAAATTGCATGATATGGTTTAAGTACCTTAAGGACTAGTTGTAAGCATGGTACCATTGCTAGGGAATTATTATTTGGCCATATGTACCCACACCATATTGAGATGTGTAGGGTGGTTTTAGCCGATTAGACTACGTAGAGGTGGTACCTTCCCTGGTGTCTGGGCTAGAAAGTGGTAAGACAATCAGACCTGCAATTGGGTTGAAGATGTCTGCAGGTGTATTAGAAAATAGATTCTTTGACTTTGTCTAGGTTGATTTCCTAGGGCTAGGTCCAGACTTCGGGCCACACAACCCATCATAGGGATTAAGCATGTCGTTTAGTCCTAGGTAATGTCTTTTACGCATATATGCTAATTTATGTAAATGGTATCTCTAATTATTGTAATGGCTTATACTGTGGAAACGAAAGGGGTATTTTCAACTATGCAGAGTGAGTATAATGGATAACTGTTATTTTCGGTTAAAAGGAGAATGGAATGTTTTTTGTATACACTAAAACTCATGTTGGCCGAGAAGTGTCTCACCCTAATATACAAATTATCTTTTTACGGTCATCTTGAGATAAAGCTTAGCAAGCTCTGGGGCAGGGTGATAACTAATTTCAGTTTTTGTGAGTGTCTGTAAGAACTCTAATGTAATTAAGTTTTTTTTAAGGTCCTTGGATGTGTAATTGGGTTATATGGGCTAAGATAATTTTTGGTATTATATTATGGTTTGTAATATGGATATTGGGAAATTGCTATGTATGTTAGTAGTTTAAAACTCTGGTTATATGTTTTGGAGAATGTATCATTTATTTCCGCTGCTATTATATGATGATTGAGGTATTAGGTACACTGACGTCACTAAAGTAGCACCCCGGGCCTATGTGGCGGGTTGGAGTGTTACATCCATGTTGTTTTTGGATGTTTTCCACGTTTTACTTGAGATTAGAGCATATACAAGTTATCTAAAAACTAAGGTGTGGTCCCAAAAGGGGGGTGAATTGAGTTTTAAAAAGATTCTTTTAAATTTATTTCCAAATTCATAACCTTTTGTATGTTTCTTAATCACACAAGAATGATTTGATTTTCGATACTTATTTAAGCCAATCTCAAACCACAATCAATGAATTGATCAAATACAAGCCAATAATTCTTAATATAAAACTTTCAACAATCTCAATTAATCAACCAACCAACCAATTTACCAACCACAAGTTACCAACACAAAAGTTGCAGCAGCACTTTCACGATTCAAAGTTTGTATAGCTCAATGTAGAGTTTGATAGAAGCCCTGTATTTATGAATTTTATGCACTTCCTTTTAACCAAGGTTTCCGAAAACAATTAATCAACGTACTCTTTTTAAGGTTTCCGCAAAAGATCAATCAATGTACTTTCTTAAATTAAAAGTTTTCTCAATCTCAATATTTTAGCTTCTTGCACTTAGTTACCACACAATTTATATATGCAAAAGAATTAAAGAGTAAGGGTAGAGAGTGAGACCGAGCTTTTACAAGGTTCGACTTATTCTAGCCTACATCCTTGCCTTAGGCCAGACCACCTAAGGATTCCACTATAACGCTTCTTTACAAGTAAAGCAAATTGTTACAATCCCTCCTTCAATTAGGGTGGAGCCACCTCTCCAAGTGATACCCCACGCTTGGTACAATGATCCAATAACCCTGAACCGTCAAGAAAACAAAGAGACAAGAAAGAATTTTTGTGTACAAGAGATGCTCTCAGATAGAGCATGTTAGTACAAGATTAAGTACAACTAATACTTCAAAGTAAATATCAAATAAGAATGAATTTGAAGCTCAAAGAATGTGTCATCGGAATTCTTCTTTTGATTTGAATCAAAACTCAGAAGATTTGCTCTCAGATCAGTATATCTTAGAAAATTCTCAACAAGAATATGTGTGCAAGAGGGCTTTGAGAGAGTATGAGCAATATAGCTTGAAAACTAATTTTCAATTCTCGGTATCTA
Organism: Malania oleifera; assembly: GCF_029873635.1. NCBI lineage: Eukaryota > Viridiplantae > Streptophyta > Magnoliopsida > Santalales > Ximeniaceae > Malania > Malania oleifera. The sequence goes on from NC_080428.1 coordinate 3,265,710, forward strand.
GTTTGATATGAGAAACTATGTATTTATAGGCTCAATTCGTGTTGCCCAAGTTACTTGGAGTGTTTCCTAAGTTTTTATAAAGTTTGGAACACAAGCAACTCAAAATTTGGATTTTACAAGCTGTTTAAAAACTAGCCATTACGAGGCTTAGTCGTCTGAACCAATTGTGGTTAGTTGTCTAACCTTTAAACACAGTATGATTTTTTAGTTCAAAAAATGGTCAGTCACCTAATTTTCTAGGGGTCAGTTGCCTGATCCTTCACTGCATGCTCAAATTCAATTCAAGATATTTGTTAGTCGCCAAACCAAGCACATGTCAGTCGCCTGAATAGATAAAAATGTTGTTTTTGAGTTTGTTTCCAAAAAGCCTTAGCCATCTTGTTTTGATACTTTTAACGATATTGTCCAGGATTTTTAAAGTAAGGTCTCTAAGTCCATATTAAACCATAATGAGCTTCAAAGTATTCAAAATGATATTTTAAAGTGAAATACTTACATAAGACTTCCCAAAAACTTTACAACTCTCAAAACTTGAAGTCTTCATGTATATCATTGCTTTGAGTTGTCTTTGCCTTGAGCTTGAGTATTCTTTAAGCTTCATATGTCTTGACCATCTTGAACCTTTTGAACTTTCATTTTGATCACCTTGTGAATGAAGTGTAGCTATATGGTACTTGTGATCTTTGGACTTTCAATTCTTGAACCTTTTGAACTTGACATACTAGGTTTCCTGAAATATCATCACTTAAACCATAACTTATTAAATTATCCTTTATTTATTATCATCAAAACAAGATTCAAAAGCCATGTTAGGCCAACAATTTCCTCCTATTTTATGATGACAAATAAGGAGCAAAGATGAGAGAACCATGATAAGGCTCCCCCTTACAATAAGCATACTTTTAACAATATGTATCAAAATGATGATTTCAAATATAAGTGCAAGAATCAATATGTCATAATCAAGTATTAGTGCATTATCGCTCATGTCAACATACTAGTATTAAGTTATATTTCAATGCATTATAGCTCATTTCATCATATAGTTGCTAGTTGCTTATGCTCATATAGTTGTATTTGTGCTTTCTCCCCCACGCTATGTAATATTGTCAAAATTATTTTTATGTGTTCTCATTGTTGCCATGCTTTTCCATGCTCTCATTTTCTCTTTCTAAGATATCTCTCCCACTTCAACATCAATCAAAAAGAGATAAGTAGCATAGTCACAAGGAGTCTTAGGATAGAACATAACAATAAGCATAGTCATATAGGCATCAAAGAATACAAAAAATCATAATCATAGGGAGTTACAAGCCAAACCAAAATAAAAACAAACAAAAGTGCAAAGCCAATACATAGATCTTCTTCAGTACCCTCTTCACTTCCTTCATCAGATTCTTCATCAGATGAATCATCACTACGAGGAGCAGAATTGGTATCCATAGGATCAACACTCCAAGAAGAACTAACCCTATACTACTCTATACAAGTAAGGTGCTGGTCAAGTAAGGAGAAAGTTGTGTAGAGTGAGAGTACGTTCTCCTGAAGTGACTGGAGGCCTGAATACATGTCCTTACTGAATGTAGTGAACTCATGGTGGAAGGGTACTATTGAATCAGGTGTAATCCCGAGAGGGGGGGGGGGGTGAATTGGGTGTCTAAAAAATTCTTCAACACTTATTTACTACATAAACCCTTCTTATATATTTACCAATGAATTCTTGTTACTCAATTACTTATGTGTAAGGCTATCTAACCTATACATGCAATATACACAATTTAAATGCAATGTTGAAAATAAAGAGTAAAGGGAAGAGAGAAGACAAACACGGTTTTTACGAGGTCCAGCCGACTTGGCCTATGTCCTCGCCTTGAGCAATCACTCAAGGATTTCACTAAATCCCTGCTCTTTAAATTGGGACGGAGCTTCCCTTACAATCCGCTGCTTACAAGAGGCATAGCTCCCTCCTACTCCGCTGCTTACAAGAGATACAACTCTCTCTTCTCCGCTGCTTACAAGAGATACAACTCTCTCCTCACACACCGGTTCACACATCGAATCGTGTATACAATAGAATCTGAAAAATAATACTAAAAAATGCTTCTAACAAAAGCATGCGAGTACAAATCAAATTCCTAACACATTAACATATGATTAAACTTGAAGCTCATGAATGTATGAAAACGATACAATCGTTTTATGTACGATATGCTTCAACACACAAACCCTCTTTAACCAAAAAATCCTAAGTAAAGATATACTTAAAAATTCTTTGGAGTATATTAGGGTTCTAGTTTACTTTGTAAAGATGCACAAATATGTCTATTGTGAACTTGTTAAAAACCTTATCTTGAATGTTTTATCAATCTATATCAAAAAGCTTTCTTACAAAATATTTAATCACAACCCGATCTTGGTAATATGTAAATAAATATATGATATGTAATTCAAAGATTAAAATACTGAGTATAAGGTTTTCCAAACAAAGTATCCCTCAATAAGATAAATATTTATGAATACCAAGGATATATTCTCAAGTGTTTTAATATATATAAAATATGAATCCTATAACTGAATGCACACTTGAATCAAACCTTTCAATCAATCACACAACCTTAATCAAGTAATGATCTTGTTTAGAATATCTATGTATATGTATAGGCACTTTCAAGATCAACCTTTTAATCAAAATAGGTTTTTCAATAATAAGCTCTATGAACAATATATATGTATATTTATATACTCTTGAATCAAAAACCAATCAATCAAGCTAAACAACTTTTTCAAGTAAAGATCTTTTCAAAAAAATATTCTTATATATATGAGCACACTCAAGATCAAGCTTTTCTAATGATAATCAAGAACACGTAATGAGATGAGAAGTTCTTGAGAATAATAACTTGAATGATAAAACCTCAATACTAAATTGAAATACAGTTGAATAAATGAATGCCTTTGATTTTCGAAGTACATTTGCTCAAAGAAGATGAAAGTAAAATGAAGTGCAGACAATTAGCTCAAGTTTCTCTACAATCTTGCAATAAGATGTGTTCTTCTGTTGTTGTGTGTCTTAACTTTTTTCTAGGGTCTATATATTCAGTATATATAGTTTCCTACCCTTAGGATTGATCTAGACCATTGGATCAAAGAAATAGCTCGCGGGTTTGTTTAATAAAAATCACAATTTTAAGTTTCCCGCAAGTTCAGGCGCCTGAGGTCGAAGGCCCAGGCGACCGAAGTTCCGTAACACTTTGAGAATTTAACTTAGGATGCAGGGTTAGGCGCCTAAAGATAGGGTTAGGCTCGTGAAGTGGCGAGTTCAGGCGCTTGAAGTCCCAAGGTCAGGCGACCGAAGTGCCTCGACCAACTTGCTGTGTTTCCTATTAATTCTTCAGGCTATCGAACTTAATCTTCAGTCTCATGAAGAAATTCTTCAGGCGACTGAGGTGGAGTTCAGGTTACCGAAGTCCTCTTTTTCTCAAATTTTCTTTTCTAGTTTAAAATTCTGCTTTGCTCCTTTTCTTGGGTTTTTTATAAAAAAAAATTTTCCATGATGTTAAAAAAACATTTCTAAGTCCATGGATGTTTCCTAATAATGTACTTGAAATGCATGAATCCTAAAATCATTCTAAGTTATGTTGAGCCTCAAATTAAATCATACGAAAATGTAAGTATATGAGTTCTAAATACCCATTCCCAAGATGTTCTTGAACTTTGCCGCTTCCATCTTGATTCTCGTACTCTTTAAGTTCCATGGATCTTGCCAAGATTTGTTAGCTTTACTTTGTAACTTCCATGACATGTTATCCTTACGCATGCTTAATATAGTTCCTGTTCACAAACTCAATGTACAGATCAAATACCAAGTGATTTGTTATTATCCACACCAGATTGGACTCGTAGAGTCAACAGGTACAAACCAAGAAGGAGTATTAGATGTAGGTCCTTGGTGTTGATCTGGTGTTGGAGGTACAGTTGCAGGCCTTTGTGGCTGTCCTCATTCCAAGAACCATCTCTGCTTATGCTTTTCATATCCCATTTGCTTCAGGGTTGTAGAATTGAAAAGGTTGTACCGAATACGCTTTATGAACAATTCAGTAGGGTTAGTGACACTAAGATAAGAAAAGAGGAGGTTTAGAACACCACTATACGGTAGTGTGACTCGTCGAGCTTCTAATTTATCCCACATCCATTTTAGAATTAAGCTAGATAGATCGAGTTTCTTCCCTTTCAACAAACACCATAGCATAAAGCAATCAACGTAGGAGATGTGATCATATGAACTGACTTGGGGTAGGATATTGTTTGTGATGATTTTCTAAAGGATTTGATCTTGTAGGTTAAGCTATTTATACATTGGAGGAAGTCCAAATTAAACCGATTCCTTTACCATTGTCAAGGGCAAAAATTCCTCGGGAGTGAAACCTTGCTCCAAAATCCAAGTTTGAGCAAGTGTCGGACATTCAAATTATCCCACGCTAATATGCAGAATAGGAGCTAAAGTTTGTGGGGTTAGGACTATCCTCTTTCCAACTTAGGACTATCCTCTTTCCCCTAACCTCAGTGGTTAGTACGTTTTCTCCGTGTATCATATTCACATAAAAGATTTTCACTAAGTTAGAATACAACCCTTTTGATTGGTAAACGAAAAAGTTCTTCCAGCCAATTTCTTGAAAAATCAGTAGGATGTCGGGAAATTCGGAATGATAGAAGGAGGTATCAAGAATTTTACCAAAGATTGGTTCTGTAGAATGAATGTAAGAAACCGAACCATGATAGGTGGGTTTAATTAATTAAGAGAGGGACAAAATGGTAATTAAGTAGGCTTTGTCGATGAAGCCAGAGTTCATCGATGATGACCATACATTTCTCATCAATGAGGTGTAGGGGTTCGTCGACGAGGATAAGCTAAGAGGCTTTTAGGAGTGCGAAGAAATTCAGGGCTCGTCAACGAGGAGAGGTAGAGGGGTTTCTAAAATTCAAAAATCCCAAGCTCATCGACGAGGTCATGGTCTTGTCGACGCGAAGACTATAAGGCCTCGTCGATAAGGACACAATTTGTCGACGAGAACGACTGAGTCAAGGGTACTATAAATAGATATTTTCTTTACTTCTAAGCTAAGAAATCTCATTTTCTCTCTCTATCTCTCTAGAAACTCAACTTGCTCTCTATCTCTCTAAATTTCTTCACCGTTTGTAGCGAGAATTGTTAATATGAAGTTACCACGAGGATCGTGGAAGGATTCTCTACAATATCTACGGATCAGATCTTCGTTTCGGGTGTTTTCGTGTTTTAGTCCAAAATCGAGGTAAGGCTCAGTTTTCATTTTTGTTCTCTTAGTTTTGTAAAGAATTGAGTCGTGAGTATATTCTGTACTGTACATTGTAGGTTTTGGAACTCGATTCGCTATTTAGGGGCATTGGAGTTTGGGATTTACCATTTGGGAAAAGGTAAGGGGATTCAGTTTATGTCGGTTATTTTCGAAATCAGACTCAGTGGAACTGTGGTCCACGGTCTTGTGTCTGTTTTGATTACTCATTTGGGGGAATCTAATGGGTAAACTTATACGTTTTTCATGATTACAATTTTGGGAAAAGGGGGCGACGGGCTGCATCCTTGGTTTTGTTGGAAAACCATGGGTATATGGTGATTTATACTATGTAATAGGGATAGTCGTGCCTTGACTTGTTTTAAATTGTATTTAGTTGGAAAATCATGATTTTAGATTACCAAATGAGAGTGGTTTTGTTTGGTTATATGAACATGCATGTGTTGTATTTTGGTGAAATAGGAATGGGGTTCCAAATATTTCCAGGTTTGAAAATCCGGCTTTTACCGAAGAGTGCGCAATAACACTAGATCGGCCGGCTTTCGAGCCGAAGGGTGTGCGAACACCAAATTTGCACTGATTTAACACTGATGCTATGCCAGGTTACCAGTGGCACCGACATTTGCCAAAGGGTGTGAAATATCACCAGACTGCCAGCGTTTGCCGAAGGGTGTGAAATATCACTAAATTGCCGATTTTTACCAAAGGGTGTGAAATACCACCAGACAGTTTGGATTCGAGTCGAAGGGTGTGATGACACTAGATTGTATTGCTTGTTTTGTGAAAATACTGGAACTGGTTTTGGCTGTTTTGACTATTGAACTATGCATGTTAGTATGTCATGATAACACTCATATGCCACACACCGATATAACATGTATTCTTCCTTACTGATAGGTGTCTTACCCCTACTGTTCGTACATATTTTTCACGTCCTTCGAGTAACCGGAACTAGCGTTCTTATGTAGGGTTGTCTTTTGTGGATTTGGGTTGACACCTAGGTTATGTGTTGTTTTATGGGCCTGGATTTCCTTCTTGTATAGACTCTGGTATGGTACTATGTATGTATAGAATGACCTTTTTCACTGCATATATTCTATTATGTATGGATGTGTATAGGATGCTTGGGAATCCCACAGGGACAAGCCCTCTCATTCCTCTGTATCTCTGGATGATTTGTTGGATACAGGGACATGTTAGATTACATTTTCACCCCTGGGTCCTATTTTCGGGCTCAGGGCGTAACAACTTGGTATGAGAGCTAACCAGGTTGTTAGCTCTTGTAGACTTGGTTAGACTTAACTGTAAGTACATACCAGAGTATAGGATGTTGGATGTGGGTAAAGTTGGTTAAGGGTTGTTCCATTGCTAGATCGGGACTTGTCGGCGATATTCCACATTTTTCCTGGAATGACGATTTCAGTAAAAGTAAGGCAGACCATTAATGACTTTTGTGTCGGTGTGATATGACAGACCTAGACCTGGTAGGAAGTAGTTAACATGATTAGTGCTAGATACTTGTGTTAACTGTACTTGTTGTGGGTGTCTTGATAGAATTCCTATTGTGTTTTGAGAATGGAGCCTAAGGATAATGACCTAGGAAGTGGCTCCAAGGAGACTACGAGTGATGAGTCTCCATCTTTGTCTCGAGGTTTGATGAGGCAGGTTTTGCGGGAGATCGGACGGAGTGTCAGGAGACGCGAATGCTCTCCTACTGCTGCAGGGTGCACCATTGAGAGATTCACACACATGCATCCTCTACGTTCTTTGAGGGACCTGACCCGACGGTAGCGGAGGACTAGGTGGAGAAGACTCAGAGGATCTTGGAGGTCCTGAACTACATGGATAGGCAGCGAGTCCTCTATGCTACCTTCCAACTATCTGAAGAGGTGGGTTAACGGTGGACTGCGGTGAATCTAGGGGTGGTCCTAAGGAGATGTCGTGAAGTCTTTTCAAGGAGGTGTTCTTTGACAGATATTTCCTGACTTCTGTACATGACGCTAAAGTGGATGAGTTTTCTGCTTTGACTCAAGGGAGTATGACAGTGCAGGGGTATGCTGTTCGGTATATAGAGCTATCTCGGTTCGCGCCGTGTTTGATCTCGAGCGAGTATAAGAAGACTCAGAGATTTGAGAAGGGCCTGAGGAAGGACATCCCCATATTGGTGGGTATGCTTCAGATCTGCGAGTTCTCGATTTTGGTGGATAAAGCCACTATGATTGAGACCGGTATCCGAGAGGACGAAGTGGATTAGGAGCTAAAGAAGAGGCTAGCACCTTCTGGTTCTCAGTCTAGATCTCATCAGGGATCATGGGGGAAGAGGAACAGGGGCTTGGGTTACTGTCAGAATACCGAGTGTCAGGGTTCTCAGGTGGATCAGTCTCGTGATTGCTGTATTAGATGCCATAAGTGGCATGACGGTGAATGCCAGCCGTTTAGGGGCAACTGTTACAACTATGGCTAGTTAGGTCACATGGTTCGGGATTGTCATGTGCCAAAGAGGGTTACACCTTCTTCGAGTTCAAATCGAGAAAGTAATCAGGTATCCCAGAGGACATATCAGGCGAACACAGCTTTGACATGAGTGTATTCTCTTACTTCAGTGGATGCTGAGCATGCGGGAAATGTGGTGACAGGTACTATGATGTTGCTTTTAAATAAAGCTGTGGTTTTATTTGATTCAGGTGTGACCCACTCTTTTATTTCTGTTAATTTTCTGAAACTGTGTGGGATGGAGACCCAAGTCATGGAAGAAGAATTGTCTGTAGCTACACCATCTGAGAGTATATCATTCTGTAGGAGGATGTTGGAAGACTGCCTAGTGGTAATCCAGGGGAAGTTGCTGCTAGCAAACCTTGTAGAGTACGACATGTCAGGGTTTGATGTTATTCTTAGGATGGATTGGTTGTTCTCTAGTTATGTTGTGATCGACTGTCGTAGGAAGGTGGTAGTGTTCAGATCTCCTAGGGAGCGGGATTATGAGTTTGTGGGATCGTGTGTGCGTTCGACGCCACAAATTCTATTAGCATTGCAGGTGAGAAGGTTACTCTTGGATTGATGTCAGGGGTACCTAGCTTGTGTGAAGGAACCACCGTGGGATGAATTAAGACTTGAGGATATTCGGGTAGTTAGCAAGTTCCTAGATGTGTTTCCAGATGATTTACCCGGTTTACCTCCATATAGTGAGGTGGAGTTCATGATAGAGTTGCTACCTGGTAAGGCACCGATCTCTAAAGCTCCGTATCGGATGGCTCCACTTGAACTTCGGGAGTTGAAGGAGTAGTTGTAGGAATTACTAGACAGGGGTTTCATTTGACCTAGTGTTTCGCCCTGGGGAGCTCCAGTATTGTTTGTGAAGAAGAAGCACGGGTCGATGCGCATGTGCATTGATTACTGTGAGAATAACAAGGTAACGGTGAAGAATCGTTACCCTTTATCTTGTATAGATGATCTCTTTGACCAGTTGCAGGGGACGCAGGTCTTTTCAAAGATCAACTTGCGGTCACGGTATCATTAGGTGAGGGTAAAATATGAGGATGTAGTGAAGACTGCTTTTCGAACCAGGTACGGCCACTACGAGTTCTTGGTTATGCCTTTTGGGTTGACGAATGCTCCAGCAGTATTTATGGATCATATGAACAGGGTTTTCAATAAGTACCTGGACCTGTTTGAAGTGGTGTTCATTGATGATATTTTGGTATACTCGAGGAGTTTGGAATAGCACGAGAACCATCCGAGGTTAGTATTACAGGTTCTGCGTGAAAAGAAGCTGTATGCTAAATTGAAGAAGTGTGAATTCTGGTGGAATCAGATTGCGTTCTTAGGCCATGTAGTAACTAGTGATGGTATATCGGTTAATCCTAGCAAAATTGAGGCTGTAGTTGACTAGGTAAGGTTGAAGAATGTGCAAGAGGTTTGGTGTTTTTCTAGGACTGGAGGGTTATTATCGTCGGTTCGTAGAGGGTTTCTATAAATTGTTTGGGCCTCTAACACGTTTAACCAAGAAGGGGGGTGAAGTTTGAATGGACCAATGATTGTGAGCAGCGCTTTCTTGAGTTAAAGCACCAATTGGTTACTGCTCCAGTTTTGACCATTCCTTTAGGGGATGTCGGGTTTGTGATTTATAGCTACGCGTCTCTAAAAGGTTTGGGATGTGTGCTTATGTAGTATGGTAAGGTAGTAGCGCATGTTTCTCGGTAACTAAAGGAATATGAGAAGAATTACCCTACGCATGATCTGGAGTTGGTTGCTGTTGTATATGCACTGATGATCTGGCGCCATTACTTGTATGGTGTGCAATGCGAGATCTTCACTGATCACAAAAGCCTCAGGTATTTTTTCATGTAGAAGGAGTTAAACATGAGGCAGAGAAGGTGGCTTGAGTTGATTAAGGACAACGATTGCATCATCAGTTATCACCCGAGAAAAGCTGATGTGGTGACTGATGCGTTGAGTCGGAAGTTAGATCATGTGGCAGTATTTGCGGTTGTAGCTCAGCGTCACATTAGATAGGATCTGGAGAGCTAATGCATAGCGTTTGTGCATGGTGATCACTAGGCTTTCCTTGCTAGTTTGGTGGTCCAGCCGACCTTGTTTGAGCTTATAAAGGCTGCGCAGGCTAGTGATGCAAAGTTGGTAGAGGTTATGGAAAAGGTAAAACAAGGATTAGCTTCAGAGTTTAACATCACTAAGGGAGGTGTGCTGAGGTTTGGGACCAGGCTACATGTTCCGAACGATGACGGGATCAAGAGGACGATTTTGGAAGAAGCATATCGTTCATTGTATACGGTACATCTTGGTAGTACAAAGATGTATCGGGACTTGTGTGAGACCTTTTGGTGGTCTAGTATGAAGAGGCAGATTGCTCAGTTCGTGGAGCAGTGTCTGACGTGTCAGCAGGTGAAAGCTATGCATCAGAGGCCGGCAGGGCTGTTGTAGCCTTTGCCTATTTCGGTGTGGAAATGGGAGCATATTTCCTTGGATTTTGTGATCGGATTGCTGCCAGCACTTCATGGGAAGAATGCTATCTGGGTGATCGTGGACAGATTAACGAAATCTACTCATTTTATACCGATGAAGGTTAGCTACCTTTTGAGTAGGTTAGCAGACCTATACAAGCATGAGATAGTTAGGATGCACGGAGTACCGGTGTCCATTGTATCAGATCAAGATCCGAGGTTTACTTCTTGATTCTGGTCAAGCTTACAAGAGGCACTGGGGATGAAGCTTACTTTCAGTACAGCGTTCCACCCCTAGACTGATGGACAGTCGGAGAGGACGATATAGATCCTGGAAGATATGTTGCGAGCTTGTGTGTTAAACTTCGGTGGTAGTTAGATACAGTTTATGCCACTAGTAGAGTTCACTTATAATAATAGCTTTTAGGCTAGTATCGGGATGGCACCGTTCAAGGCTCTGTATGGTCGGAGGTGTCGATCTCCTTTGTATTGGGATAAGGTTGGTGAGCATCATGTGTTAGGACCTGAACTTGTGCAGCAGGCATCTACGAAGGTGGGTTTGATTCGGGAGAGGAGTAAATCGGCTCAGATTCGGCAGAAGAGTTATGCAGATGTTCGTCGCTGTGAGTTAGAGCCTAAGGTGGGGGGTAAGGTATTTTTGAGGATCACTCTAATGAAAGGGATGATGAGATTTGGGAAGAAGGGCAACCTGAGCCCGAGGTACATCAGACCATTCGAGGTTCTTGAGCAAGTGGGTCTGGTAGCCTATAGGATTGCATTACCCCCAGCACTCTTGAGGATCTGTAATGTGTTTCACGTATCCTTGTTGAGGAGGTACTTGTTGGATCCTTCACATGTTATTAGCTACGTGTGGAGATTGAGGATACTTTAGCACATGAGGAGATACCTGTTCAGATTCTAGATCGTAAAGTTCAGAAGCTTCGTACCAAGGATATACCGTTAATGAAGGTATTGTGGCGAAATCACGAGGTTGAGGAAGCTTCTTGGGAACTGGAAACGGAAATACGCCGGTAGTATCCACAGTTGCTCTAAGTATCTGTACATTGCCCTACTTTGGAGTTGGGATAGGTGGTCAGTCGTTGGGAGTGTGTGTATTGTGAACTCCTGAGATGGTTGTATATGTAACCATGGTATTCCTCCTCCATAAGTGAGGTTATGTATCTAGTGTGATGGGGCTGCGTTGTAATAGTCACCAGTTTCTTTCTAGAATTGCGTATATATATTTGCTTGTATGTTGAGTTTGTGAATGAGAGATGACAAATTTCGAGGGCGAAATTTTTGTAAGGAGGGGAGGTTGTAAGAACCCAAACCTTGATAGGTGGGTTTAATTAATTAAGAGAGAGACAAAATGGTAATTAAGCAGGCTTTGTCGACAAAGCCAGAGTTCGTCGACGAAGACCATACATTTCTCTTCAACGAGATGCAAGGGTTCGCTGACAAGGAGAAGCCGAGAGGTTTTTGGGAGTGCAACGAAATTCAAGGTCCGTCGACGAGGAGAAGACGAGGGGTTTGGGAAATTAGGAAGTCCCAGGCTCGTCAACAAGGTCATGGTCTTGTCGACAAGAAGACTATAAGGCATCGTCGAAGAGGACACAATTCGTTGATGAGAATGGCTGAGTCAAGGGTACTATAAATAGATATTTTTTTTACTTCTCAGCTAAGAAATCTCATTTTCTCTCTATATCTCTCTAGAAACTCAACCTGCTCTCTATCTCTCTAGATTTCTTCAGCGAGAATCGTGAGAATCGTTAATCCGAAGTTACCATGAGGATCGTGGAAGGATTCTCTACAATATCTACAGATTGGATCTTCGTTTATGGTGTTTCCGGGTTTTAGCCCAAAATCGAGGTAAGACTCAGTTTTCATTTTTGTTCCAGTAGTTTTGTAGAGAATGGAGTTGTGAGTATGTTTTGTACTGTACGTTGTAGGTTTTGGAACTTGGTTCGCTATTTAGGAGCCTTGGAGTTCGGGATTTACCATTTGGGGAAAGGTAAGGGGATTCCGTTTATGTCGGTTATTTTCGAAATCGGACTCAGTGGAACTGTGGTCCACGGTCCTGTGTGTGTTTTGGTTACTCATTTGGGGGGATCTAACGGGTAAAATTATGGGTTTTTCATGATTACAGTTTTGGGAAAAGGGGGCGATGGGCTGCATCCCTGGTTTTGTTGGAAAACCTTGTGTATATGGTGATTTATACTGTGTAATAGGGATAATCGTGCCTTGACTTGTTTTAAACTGTATATAGTTGAAAAATCATAATTTTAGATTACCAAATGAGTGTGGTTTTGTTTGGTTATATGAGCATGCATGTGTTGTATTTTGGTGAAATAGGAACGGGGTTCCGAATTGTTCTAGGTTTGAAAATCTGGCTTTTGCCGAAAAGTGTGCAATACCACTAGATCGGCCGGCTTTCGAGTCGAAAGGTGTGCAAACACCAGATTAGCACCGATTCAACACTGATGCTATGCCAGGTTACTGGGGGCACCGACGTTTGCCAAAGGTGAAATATCACCAGATTTTCAATTTTTACCAAAGGGTGTGAAATACCACCAGAATGTATGGCTTCGAGCCGAAGGGTGCGATGACACCAGATTGTATTGCTTGTTTTGTGAAAATACTGGAACTGGTTTTGGATGTTTTGACTATTGAACTAAGCATGTTAGTATGTCATGATAACACTCATATGCCACACACCGATATAACCTATATTCTTCCTTACTGAGAGGTGTCTCACCCCTACTGTACGTACATATTTTTCAGGTCCTTCGAGTAATCGAAACTAGCGTTCTTATGTAGGAGTGTAGTGGTTGGTGTACCATGGACAGTACTTGGGTAAGTACTAGGACTGTGATGGGTTGTCTTTTGTGGATTTGGGTTGACACCGAGGTTGTGTGTTGTTCTATAGGCCTGAATTTCCTTGTTGTATAAACTCTGGTATGGTACCATGTATGTATAGAATGACCTTTTTCCACTGCGTATATTCTGTTGTGTATGGATGTGTATAAGGTGCCTAGGAACCCCACGGGGACGGACCCTCATTCATTGTACTGTATCTCTGGATGATTTGTTGGATACAGGGACAGGTTAGATTACATTTTCACCCCTAGGTCCCATTTCCGAGTTTGGACCGTGACAACAAAGGTGATTTTTGTATCGATGCTTCAATGGAGGAGCTACGAGCCATTGTTCGATGTTACCATCATCTCTCCTTAAAGAAGCACCTCGGTTTGTCGTTGTTTTGGTTCGAGGTATCTTGATTGTGGAGGAGCAACCAAACTAGCCAAGTGAAACCCTAGAAAACATGGAAAAAGTTGTAGGAGAGTGATTGTGAGTCTTTGATTCTAGGGATTTTGAGTTAAGAATCGAAGGAGACCAAGAGAAGAAGGCTCGGGTGAGTGATAGGACATAGGTCAGTAGCCTGGAATCTGAAAGGTTAGGGTTTTCTTATTATAGATTCTAAAAGTTTTACTATTTGTTGCATATCCTAGAAAGATACCTTCATCTAACTTAGCATCAAATTTCCCTAAGTCATCTTTGTCATTAAGTACAAAACACTTACATCCAAAAACATGAAAATAAGCTATGTTAGGTATTCTTCCTTTCCATAATTCATAGAGGATTTTATTTAGGCTTGATATAATGGACACTCTATTAATTACATAACATGCGGTGTTAACCGCTTCAGCCCAAAGTGTTTAGGTAGTTTGTTTTCATTTAACATTGTCCTAGCCATTTCTTGAAGGGTTCTATTTTTTCTTCCAACAACTCCATTTTGTTGTGGAGTTCTAGCTGCTGAAAGGTTGTGTGTAATTCCATGTTCATTGCAAAATTTTTTAATTAAATTCTCTTCCATGATCACTTCTTATGTTTAAAACACCATAGCCCTTTTCATTTTGAAGTCTTTTACACAAGTTTATCAAGGTATTACATGCTTCATCTTTTGAGGCTAGGAAGAGTACCCAAGTAAACTTGGAGTAGTCATCAACAATGACGAAAGCATATTGCTTTCCTCCTATACTTTGAGTACTAGTGGGACCAAATAAGTTTAATGAATGAGCTCTTAGGGCTTGCTTAAAGCTAGTCTTAGTTTGTTTTCCTAATTGACATGCATCACAAATTTTATTTTTAACAAACTTTGTACCAGGTAGTCCTCTAACTAAGTTCTTCTTAACTAGTTTTGATAGTAAGTCCATACTTACACGACGTAGCCTTTTATGCCATAACCAACTTGCCTCATTCATAGTTGCTAAGCATGTGATGTTTTGGGATTTTAACTTTTCAAAATTTATGCAATATACATTGTCGATTATTCTAGCAGTGAATAAAATATTTTGTTTTTCTCTATTTTCAACAATACATTTGTCTTGCTTGAAAATTATATCAAATCCTTTGTCACTCAATTGGCTTATGCTTAATAGGTTATGTTTTAAACCATCTCCAATAACACATCATCAATGGTAAGGGAAGGTTCTTTACGTATCTTACCGATCCCAATGATTTTTCATTTTGCATTGTCTCCGAATGTAATGTATCCACCATCTTTTAGCCTTAATCAGGTGAACTTGGATTTATCCCCAGTCATGTGCCTAGAACATCTGCTGTCCAAGTACCATTTGTCTTTAGATGTGGTTGTCCTGAGGTAAACCTATAAGAAGGGTTCAATTCGTTACTCTTAGGTAGCCAAACCTTCTTAGGTTTCTTTATTTCAAAATTTTTTTCTTTAATTCTCCAAATTTCTTGACTTTCACATTCTTTCTTTTAAATGGACAATCAAATTTTATGTGTCCCTTTTTCTTGCATAAGAAGCATGTGGTGTGTTGATAAATATCAGTTGAAGTTGTGCTTGCATAATGCTTTGATTCTTTAACAAAGTATCTCATATAAAATTTCTTCTTATTTTTGTTCTCAATTCCATTAAATCCTATTCTTTCTTTATCTAATGACATTTTTTGTTTTCCAAGTAATTTTTCAAATTTCTCCTTTCCTTTAGTAAAATTGTAAATAATTTTTTCTTCGTCTTCAATTTTACTCTTGAGGTCTTTTATTTCTGAGTCTTTCTTGCTTTCACCATTTACTTGCAACTTAACTAAATCTTGCTACATGTCATTTATATTCTTCATAAGCTCATCAATATGTGATTCCTTTTCTTTTTCAACTGATTTTGATGTATCTTGTTGATTTTTAAGTGATTCATTTTGTTCTTTTAAGGCAATGTTCTTTTTTTTACTTTTATGAACCTATTGTGTAGGGCAAATAATTAAGCTTGAATTTTTTTTGTATATCACTTGATTCTTCGGATGAACTATAGTGGGAATTTACCTTTTCATTATGTGCCATGAAGCATATGTTGGCCATCTCTTATTCACTTGATTCGTAATCCGATTCTCTTGAGCTTGTATCATCACATGTAGCTTTCATTGCCTTCTTTTTCTTCTTCTTGTCTTTCTTCAGCTGTGTACAGTCAGGTTTAATATGTCCAACCTTTTTACAATTGTAACAAGTAGGTTATTCTTATTTTCCTTCTTACTTGTATCTCCTTTTTCAGTTTTTGAACCTCTAAACTTTCTAGCAAACTTCTTGTTTTTTTAAAGAATTTACCAAGTTTTTTTAGTAATAAAGGCGAGTTCTTCATCATCTAGTCACTTGCATCTTTCTCTTCTTCACTAGAGCTTTCTTTGGCAACCTTAATGGCTATAGATTTCTTATTTTTGTTTTCAGCATTCCTTTCATTCATAGACATCACATAGGTGAGAAGGGATCCAATCAGTTCATCTAGTGAGGTATTCTTAAGGTTTCTTCCTTTCGTTATAACTGTGACTTTGGGTTCCCAAATGGGTGGAAGATCTCTAAGGATTTTTCAGATCATCTCATAAGTAGAGTAGGTTTTCCCTAAGGCATTAAGGGAGGTTATGATATGAGTGAACCTAGTGTACATATTTGTAATAGATTCATCTGGATTCATCCTAAAAGTTTCATATTCGCTAGTAAGCATGTCAATTCTATTATGTCTCACACCAACGGTACCTTCATAGGTTACCTCTAGTTTGTCCCATATCTCTTTTGGTATTTTGCATGCCATGAACCTATTGAATCAATTTATGTCAAAAGCACAGTATAAGACATTTATAGCACTTGAGTTAACTTGCAACATCTTATGGTCATTTTCAGTCATGTCTTTTTATTCTTTGGGTATTTCTTTTCCATTTAAGAGTTTGGTAGGGATAAGATCACCATGTGTGACAACCCTACATGCTTTCCAGTCCATGGTTTGAAGGTAGATTCTCATTCTTTATTTCCAAAAAGTATAGTTAAGAGCACAAAAGATCGGAGGTCTGATTGAGGATTGACCCTCTCCAAAGGGAGCTATGCCTATGTGTGCCATTTAGATCTTATGTAGCTTCTAATCAAGATTTTCTATAACCCCACTTTGATACCAATTGAAAACTAAGGTGTAGTCCTAAGGGGGGGGGGGTGTGAATTGGGTTTTAAAAAGTTTCTTTTAAATTTTTTTACAAATTCACAACCTTTTGTATTTCTTAATCACACAAGAATGATTTGATTTTCAATACTTTATTAAGCCAATCAAAAACCACACTCAATCAATGAATTGATCAAATACAAGCCAATAATTCTTAATGTGATACTATCAACAATGTCAATCAATCAACCAACCAATTTACCAATCACAAGTTACCAACACAAAAGTTGCAACAACACTTTCATGATTCAGCGTTTGTATAGCTCGGCGTAGAGTTTGATAAAAGCCCTATATTTATGAATTTTATGCACTTCCTTTTAACCAAGGTTTCCATAAACGATTAATCAACGTACTCCCTTTAAGGTTTCCGCAAAAGATCAATTAACATACTTCTGTAAATTAAAAGTTTTCTCAATCTCAATATTTCAGCTTCTTGCACTTAGATATACAACCACACAATTTATATATGTAAAAGAATTAAAGAGTAAGGGTAGAGAGTGAGACCGAGCTTTTACGAGGTTCAACTTATACCAGCCTACGTCCTCGTCTTAGATAAGACCACCTAAGGATTCCACTATAACACTTCTTTACAGGAGGAGCAAACCATTACAATCCCTCCTTCAATTAGGGTGGAGCCCCCCCTCATAGCGATAGTCCACCCTTGGTGCAACGATCCAATAACCCTGAACCATCAAGAAAACAAAGAGACAAGAAAGAATTCTTGTGTACAAGAGATACTCTTAGATAAAGTAGGTTAGTATAAGATTAAGAACAACTAATACGTCAAAGTAAATATCAAATAAGAATGAATTTGAAGATCAAAGAATGTGTCACTGAAGTTCTTCTTTTGATTTGAATCAAAATTCAGAAGATTTTCTCTCAGATTAGTATATCTTAGAAAATTCTCAGCAAGAATATGTGTGCGCAAGAGGGCTTTAAGAGAGTATGAGCAACAATTCTTGATATCTAATTTGATTTGAGAAATCATGTATTTATAGGCTCAAAAAGAAATAAATTCGTGTTGCCCAAGTTGCTTGGAGTGTTTCCCAAAATTTTATAAAGTTTGGGGTACAAGCAACTCAAAATTTGGATTTTAAAAGTTGTTTAAAAACTAAGCATTACGAGGGTCAGTCACCTGAACCCATCGTGGTCAGTTGCCTAACCTTTGAACACGTATAATTTTTTAGTTCAAAACAGGGTCAGTCGCCTGATGTTCTAGGGGTTAGTCGCCTGATCATTCACTTCCTATTCAAATTCAATTCAGGATATTTGTCAGTCGCCTGACCAAGCATAGGTCAGTCGCCTGAACAGATAAAAATGCTAATTTTTAGTTTGTTTCCAAAAAGCCTTAGTTATCTTGCTTTGATACTTTTAAAGAGTAATTTTTGGGGTTTTCAAAGTAAGGTCTCTGAGTGCATATTAACCCCTAATGAGCTTCAAAGTATTCAAAATGATATTTTAAAGTGAAGTACTTACATAAGACTTCCTAAGGACTTTAAAACTCTCAAAACTTGAAGTCTTCATGTATATCATTGCTTTGAATCATCTTTGCCTTGAGCTTGAGTATTCTTTAAGTTTCATTTGTCTTAACCATCTTGGACCTCTTTGAGCTTTCATTTTGATCACCTTGTGAATGAAGTATAGCTTTATGGTACTTGTAATCTTTGGACTTTCAATTCTTGAACTTTTTGAACTTGACACACTAGGTTTCCTAAAATATCATCAATTAAACCATAACTTGTTAAATTATCCTTTATTTGTTATCATAAAAACAAGATTCAAAAGCCATGTTAAGCCAATATTATCTAACTCTGTTGTTAGGGCACTCAGACGATGATTATTTCATCAAATGATCGAAAAAAGGAACTTTTTCCTCTTTTTCTTTCTCTTTTTAGGCACACACACAGACCGGTAACCGTCATAGAACGGGTGTAAATAGGGGGTGCTAATTGACTGATCTCCCTTAGAATGGTCAGTGTAACACCTCAAACCCTTAAACCAGGGTCTAGCGCTTTATACCTAATAAAATCCCTAATAATCCATAATCCTCGATATACGCAGCAAAAAACATAAACGTAATCTCCATATAATATAAAAACCATAATCAATAAATCAATAATACCAGAGTTTACTACCCCTATATAATATCCATACTATCCATCCAACACCTGCATTACCATAGATACGCAAATCTCCAAACATTCCAGTATTTTCACAATCATTCCTTTCATAACTGACTTAAAACATAACGACATAAAAAATAAAATATATACATCCCCAAGTATTATCAAACATATACCCTTTTCTCTTTATGTTCTTAAAAAATGCTAAATACCCTCGAGGATGTCCTGAAAAAGAAACATTCATATTCAGGTGAGACACATCTCAGTAAGGGAAGAAACATACATATTAAAACAGCATGTGGCTAACATGAGGTATATGAATGTCATTCTAAATATGTTTGCAAATCAATAACGTAACACTGAAAACATTCTCTGAACCTAATCATTTACATGCAAAGATTTAACCCATGAGATTACCTAAGGATAGGGGTAATTACCCGCCTATACAAGTAGCACCCCTATGTTCTAATACTTAGGCAACCCTAAGGTCACAACTAAAGCATACTAGAGCACTCACCTTACTTAGTAAGCCCTCAAGTGTTAACTTAGTCTCGTACTCACACATTCAACAATAGTTTATCGGCAAAGGCCCTAAGGATAGGGAAATCTACCCGCCCATACAAATAGGTTCCCTATGCCCTAGTACGTTATGCAACTACTACCACATTTGAAGCTACTAGTGCACTCGCCTTACTCAACAAGCCCTCAAGCGAAGAGTTTGCCTCGCCTAATCGTAACATGTTCTATATACATACATACTTCTAATATCATAATACATGATTCTTTCTGTCATTATTCATTCATACGTATCTGTTCATGTTCATAACTTAAACATTGCATTGCATTTCACCTTATGCAATTCTTCAACATTACGTCATTCACATTGTCATTTCACACCATGTCATTTCATTGTCATTTCATAGCATTTTCCTTTCTTTCTTTCGTACTACAGCTGGTCTTTAGCCATTATTAGTTAGTTTACAGCTCCTTTTAGCTGTCATTAGTTAGTCTACGTAGAAACGTACTAGATCTGCTAACATGGCTATCTTTCAGTTGTCTTACATTTACATGGTTGCATTTAACATACACAAGCAACATGGTTCATATCACATTTTATTCTCAGTGCTTTACTTACTTTAAATATATTTGCACAGAATCTCATGCCACACAATTTAACAGTAAAATTCATACATTACCTGTAAAATAAGCCAACCAACATTTAACGTTTATATACTGAAAATATACCTTCATTTCTTGCATAATTATCCTGAAAATATTTTCCACTTTCATCAGTTCATTTTCACATATACGTATCTAATAAACAGCCCTAAACTCGGAAAGACATAATTTAAATGGTTGGAATTTTAAACCCATAATGAAACAAATGCATGTATATATAACACCATTTATTTTTCATTAAATTCATAAAAATTTTTGATTTAATATATATTTTTTCCCTTACTTGAATTCTCGAACTACACCAACAAGAATCCCACATAGATGCCCGTGGCACTCACCCGAACCCTGGTTCAAAATCCCTAATTCCATTAAATTATTCCTAAATAAAATACTATTTAAATATTTCCTAGGGTGATAATTTTCAAATAAATAGTTATACTCGCAAAGATAACCAATTTGCCAAATTTTCCAAATCCCACTCGCGCTTTGGAGTGGGCCTAGAAAACCCCAATTGAAAATTTACCCACGTCAAAATGATGACAATTGTGACTAGGACCACGTGATGATGCCCGATCGTCAATTTAACGGCATATTTAAAGAGAAATTGGGAAAATGGGGAAAAGTTACATTTTCCCAGGAGTAGTGCCTAAGCCGTTCCCACTACAAATTTGCTCCAGTAGAAACGTCGGTGGCGGAACTAGGAATCTAACGACACCTTCCGTTTTTCGATCCGCCGCAAATCCATCCAGAAGTTGAGAGCGAGAGACGAAGACGAAGAGGCAATTGGGGCACAGGAAAAAAAATTCAGGGGGGGGGGGGGTTGGCGTGCGTCTCTGCAGAAAGCAAAATTTTTGCTTCAGGAAATTAACTTATATATATATATATATATATATATATATATATCTTACTTAAATTAGTTTTTTAAATTTCTTTCATATTACTTCTTTTTATTTATTTATTTAATACATCAATTAATAATGTTTAACTAATTAGTTGATTAATAATTTTAATTAATTAATTAATTTTATTTAATATTTTTTTCTAATTATTTTAATCATTTTAATTTTTTGGATCTTTACAGTTAGTCCACCACCTTCCCTATGTACAAGTGTACTTTTGAACCCTTATTCTCTATGTTGTAGACTTCTTAGGATTTTTTTCATTGTTTTCCCTTTAAAAAAATAATAATAAAGGTGGCGACTCCACTTTTTCAGTATTTTATATTTTCATAGAGTCTTTGCTCAACCTTTTGACTTTCTTGTTTGGGAAAATTACCATGAAACTTCCATTCATCAGCATCCCCAAACTAGAATTCAGTGTCAACATATATATATATATATATAACATACACACACACACACACACACGCACACACACACACACACACACACACACACACACACACACACACACACACACACACACATATATATATATATATATATATTTATTTATTTAGTCATTTATTTTTTCATATGACCATATGTAATGTAACGCCCCGAACCCTTAAACCCGGGTCCGGCGCGTTATACCTAATAAAATCGCTGATAATCCATAATTAACATAACATACGCAGCGGAAAACATAATCATAATCTTCATATAACAATATATCAGAGTTTACTAATTCTAACTATAATCCATATTATCCATTCATCACCTGCATTTCCATGAATACATACATCTCCAAAAGCGTTTCAATATTTTCACAATCATTCCGTTCTCAACGGGCTTAAAACATAAAAACTTAAAACATAAATATTTACATCCCCCAAAGTATTATAAAAATATACCCTTTCTCTTTAAGTTCCTCAAAATTCTAAATATCCTCGAGCTCTCTAAGCTCGACCTCGAGGATGTCCTGAAAAAGAAATAATCATATTTGGATGAGACACATCTCAGTAAGAGAAGAAACATACATATTAAAATAGCGTGTGGCCAACATGAGATAAATAGATATAATTTTTATTTCATTTGCAAATCATCATATAACATTGAAATTATTTTTTGAACCTAAACAATCACATGCAAATATTTAACCCACGAGATTACCCAAGGATAGGGGTGATTACCCGCCCATACAAGTAGCACCCCTCTGCTCTGATACTTAGGTAACCTTAAGGTCACAATTAAAAAATATCAGAGCACTTACCTTACTTAGTAAGCCCTCAAGTGGTAGATTAATCTCGTACTCACACAGTTCAACAATAGTTTACCGGAAAAGGCCCTAAGGATAGAGAATTCTACCTGCCCATACAAGTAGGTTCCCTCTACCCTAGTGTGTTATGTAGCTACTATCACATCTGAAGCTACTAGTGCACCCGCCTTACTCAGCAAGCCCTCAGGCGAAGTGTGCGTCCCGCCCAAACGTAACATGTTCTACGTACATAAATACTTCTAATATTATAATACATCATTCTTTCCTTCATTATTCAATCATTCACATTCTTTCATGTTCATAACTTAACATTTCCTTGTGTTTCATTTTAAGTGACTCTTTCCCATTTGTATCATTCACATTTCATATTTCATTTTATTGCATTGTCATTCCTTGTTATTTCATTTCATAACATTTTCATTTCATTCCTTTGTACTACAACCACTCTTTAGCCGTCATTTGTTAGTCCACTTAAAAATGCGCTAGAATCTGCTAACTCGACTTTCAACTGTTGTACCTTTACATGGTTGCATTTAACATACACAGGTGACATTGTCCATATCGTATTTTATTCTCATTGCTTTACTTACTTAGCCTACATTTCATACATTTAACATATATTTGCACAGAATCTCATGCCACACAATTTAACAGTAAAATTCATACATATTCTTGTAAAATAGGCCAACCCACATTTAGCATTTAATTACCGAAAATATAATTTCTATTTCTTACATAATTATCCAGAAAATTCCTTCCACTTTGTTCAGTTCATTTCCACAAATACATAACTAAATAAGTGGTCCTAGGCTCAAAAATCATAGTTTTACATGGTTGGCATTTAATAATTCATACCAAAACATACATATAATATAACATAAATTATTACCTTTAATTTCATAAAATCTGATTTAATATATAATTTTCCCTTACCTGATTTCTTGAACTACACCAATAAGGACTCCGAAAAATACTTGCGGCGCTCACCCGGACCTTGAATAAAAAACCCTAATTCCATTTAAATTATTCTTAAATAAAATACTATTTAAATATTTTTTAAGGTCATAACTTTAAAATTAACAGTTATACCCGTAAATATACCCAATTTTCCAAAATTTTCAAATCCCACTCTCGCTTTGGAGTGGGGCTTAGAAAACCCCAATTGAAAAATTAATTACGCCAAAATGATGATGACGACAACAAGGACCCCGTGGTGGTGTCTGATCGTCGATTTAACCGCATATTTACAAAAAAATTAGGAATATAGGGAAAAATTACCTTTTCTCAAGAGCAGTGCCTAAGCCCTTCCCACAAAAAATCAGCTCTAGTAGAAATGTCGGCAGTAGAACTATGAATCCAACGGCACCTTCCTTGCCCTGATCCGCCACAACCTTATTGAGAAATTGAGAGAAGGAGAGAGACGGAGATGGAGAGCGAGCAGAGGGCGCATGAGGAATTCAAGGGGGGATTGACCTCCTCTGTTGAAATTGAAATTCAATCAGCATCTAGATTCATAACTGAACATTTAATATAATATACTTTATTATAATATTATAATATTATATCTTTATATATATATATATATATATATATATATTCCTTTATACTTACTTATACATATATATAAACATAAAAATATCATATACTTAATTTAATTAATTCAATTAAATAACGTTTAATTAATTTATTAATTCAATTAAATAACGTTTAATTAATTTATTAATTCAATTAAATAATATTTAATTAATTAGTTAATTAATAATTAATCTAATTTCATTTCATTTTATTATTATTATTATTTTGTTTTCACACATCCATACATGAATAACATCCACCACATACATGCATTTATACACATCATGCATGCATAACATCTATCACATGCTATACATAGATCACTCATATGCACATGCATTTGTATCATGCATGCATGCATACACATTCACCATACATACCCACAATGCATGCACTCAAATTCATGCATATACATATGCATTCGCGCATAACCTACTACATGCAAGCACACATATCATGCACAATCATACATGCGTTTATAATGCATCCATGCATTCACACACATTCATGCATTCATCGATATATTCACACACATTCATTCAAATGCATTCATATAAATTCATGCATGCATTCATGTATTTATGCATATACACAAGTGCATCACTTATGCATTCATGCATTATCACTCACTTACACTCGTACATGCACAAAATACACCCATGCACACGTGGTTACACACACGCCCTCACACACTAGTATATAAAGCACCATGAAACCATTGAAAATGAAGTAGAGAGAGAGAGAGAGAGAGAGAGAGAGAGAGAGAGAGAGAGAGAGAGAGAGAGAGAGAGAGAGAGGAAGATCTTGGGAGAGAGAGCGCCAAGAGTCCCCCCTTTTTGTTTCTACCCTTATTGGCTTAAATAGACCAAAAGAAATTAAAACGGTTACACACACGCCCTCACACACTAGTATATAAAGCACCATGAAACCATTGAAAATGAAGTAGAGAGAGAGAGAGAGAGAGAGAGAGAGAGAGAGAGAGAGAGAGAGAGAGAGAGAGGGAGATCTTGGGAGAGAGAGCGCCAAGAGTCCCCCCTCTTTGTTTCTACCCTTATTGGCTTAAATAGACCAAAAGAAATTAAAATAAATAAATAAATAAAGGTAGGATAGGTTGTCAAAGTAAAGAGGGGTGATGGGGCTAGTTCATGTTTTGGAGGGTTTGGTGAGACATTTGAAGGTTTTGGGACTCAAAGGGGTGGTTATGAGGGTTAGACAGTGAAAAGAAGGGGACAAAGGGCAAGAAAATAGGGAGAACAAGACAACCACCAATTTTCATAGTGGAAATGGCAATAGTAAGACATTGGAGTTTGCAAAAGGAAGATAGGGGAGCAAGCCAAAACAACATCGTTTGAACCCCCGTATATATTCTTTTAGTTTTGAACCTAAGAAAAACGGTGTCACTCCACTTACTGGCAAGCTTGTGGTACTCACGCGCAAGCACATACTATGCGTGAGCACATGCATGTGCATGCCTTTTTTTTAATTTCTTTTTAATATATATAAAACAACATCGTTTTGATAGAGCCATGCGTGTCTACATGAACGCACGCATGGTTCCTTAATTTTTTTTCTTTTTGATTTTGAATATTTTAATATTTATTTATCTATTTATTTTATGTTATAATATTATATTATTATTTTGGGAAAAGATAAATTTATTAAAATAAAGCAAGTGGGGTCTACCAAAAATAGCTAAACATTCCAAAAGTATCCAAAAAGGCCAAAAAACTAGGTTTTGCCTTGATTTTTTTACGTGATCAAAAATCACTATTTGACCCTACCGTGCCATTTTGGACTATCCTGGATCACTCGTATAGTAAATATGGAAAAAAGGAAGGGATAAAAACCATAAATGGTAGGTGCTTTGCCTTAATGTTTTTTGTCCACGAGGTCAAAATTACTGTCAACCCCCTATTTACCATTTCAGACTATCCAAATGATCCAATGCAGTC
This sequence comes from Malania oleifera, assembly GCF_029873635.1. NCBI lineage: Eukaryota > Viridiplantae > Streptophyta > Magnoliopsida > Santalales > Ximeniaceae > Malania > Malania oleifera. The sequence continues at coordinate 3,291,483 of NC_080428.1, forward strand.
ATAAATGACAAAAAGAGAGTAGAAGAGTTAGAAATGATAGGATTTTTACCTCGATTTTTGTGCACGAGGTCAAAATAATTGTCGGACTCCTCCTTTCTTCAAACTATCCTCGATTAACTAAGGCAATCAAAAAATGGAAAAAAAAAAAAAATAGAGTGCAAAAGCCATAAATGATAGGATTTTGCCTCAATTTTTATACACAAGGACAAAATCACTGTGAGATCCTTTCTTACCATTTCAAACTATTCTATATCACTTGATGTAGTCAAAAGTGGAAGAAGAAAAAAAATAGAGTTGGAAAGTCAAAATTTGGAAAAATGACCAAAAGGAGAAATGGGGTTTAGACTCCCTCATTTTTTAGTGCAAAGCTATTCTAGCAAAATGGGTTCGACAACAACCAAGAATATGAATAGGGAAAGAAGGATATATAATGAAAACAAGCCATGAATATCAATGAATAGATTTATTTTTATCTAAGGCATCATAATTTTTTTTATAAATATTTGAGAAACTATTAACTAAAGATCTTGAGAGGTTATGTACATCCTCTGGCAATAGGTTTGCAAAGAAAAAAATGTTTTAGTAGTGGCGTCACTCTTAGAACCGCACAACTAACACTTATATATACGATCCTGAAGGACCAATAATAAGAGGAGATTAGAGTTTCTTGGGAAAAACAAAACCCCTATGAAGGTAGATAAGGACTCCTACACCAAGATAAAAAGTAAATATTTCAACAATGAAGTTTCGACTTGTAGGGACCTGAATTCGAAAAATAAATGAAGGAAAAGAGAAGGGAAAGTAAAAAGGATAAAATAGCAAAGCTAGTCGACGAGGCTCCATTTCTCGTCAACAAAGTCTCTTCTATGGCTCGGTGACGAGATGCAGGGACCCATCGACGAGAAGATACCGAGGGATTTTTAGAGATTCTGAAATCTCAAGCTCGTCAACGAGGTTACGTTCTTGGCCACGGGCTACCTTCTTCGGCTCGTTGACAAGAACTCCAACTCGTCAACGAGGCTGGCCGAGTCAAACTAGTTATAAACAGAGTATCCTTTTCTTCCATGCTAAGTTATCCCCTTTTTTTCTCTCTCTCTAGAACTCGAACCATTCTCTCTCTCTCTCTCTCTCTCTCTAGGATTCCGTGCCGTCTATTGCCAGGATCAATAATCCGGCATCAGTACGTGGATTAGGAGGAGAATCTCTATAGTTGTAGCGAATCAGATTTTTTATCTAAGGATTTTTGGCGTTTTTTTTTTTTAAATCGAGGTAAGAATCTGATTTCATTTTTGATTTGGTAGTTATGTAGTAGTCGAGATTATAGTGAAGTAATGTTCTTCGATTTTTAGGTTTTGGGGATCCCGGGTCATTGTTTTGGATCGATTCGTTCGTATTTCGATTTTCAGGATTAAGGTAAGGGGATTTGTTTACATCAATATTTTCGGAAAACTAAATCGCTAGAAAGTTAGCTTATGTCGCTATACACATTTTGACTGCTTATCTATAAAATTTTACCAGGTATGAATGTTGTTTCTTACGATTTTATGATTTTACAGTTTTCGAAAAAAAATGGAGTTTGGCATATGAACTCCAAACTTTCCAAAACTACTTTATTTTATTTTTTTTTAAACTAAAGTATGAGCTACTTAATATCCGTGTTTGCGGTGTAAATGGTATTTTTCTTTATAGCGGATTTTGACGAAATGAGCATGACATATGATATGAAATGGAACATACTAAACTGTATACTCGTAAATGAACTGTGAAAACTGAAGTTCCATCTTGTTATCTGAAAATGTGGAAAACAGGTACCGATTAATCATTGAGCTTTATATGTAAAAAAGGTTGAACCGAGAGCGTTTGTGCTGATTAACACCACTGTCTGACAGAAATAGAGAATGCATGAAAGATTGTGAAGTTACTGGAACTGCACAGGTTGTTATGTTTTTTTTGTAAATTATATATATAATTGATTGGGACCACAACTTGTTACTAAAGGAGTTGAAAGACACTCCAGGTTATCTGAAGCTTTAAATAGCTTGAGGCACGGTTCCGCTGCTTAATGAGGTACAATGCAACCACACATGTGAATCAGTGTGGGTATTGAGATAGTCGACTTACAGGAGTGTATGGGGCCACTTGTGAAATAATTGACCAGATGGAGCAGTCAGACTATATCTGTGATGCTTGACAGTGCCTGCATGAATAAGGCTCTATTAGAGTTATCAGTGCACAACCCATGCCACAGGGTAATTAGACATATTTCTGAAAGTTCTAAAGCTGGTCATTGTCCTAAATTTTCATATACATGATTTAAAAACTAAAATGGGCAAAATCACAGGGTTGAGTACCATGTGGAGGGAATCATATAGTGTGTGGGTCTGTACCCTACCCTAACCTTGGGGACTCTTGTTTGTAATGATGTTGTATTATGTTTATATATCTTTGATAGTACTGTACTATGAATGTGATAATCAGAATAAACTCATGTAGTCACGTGTTGATGTAATATCTTCCACCTTACTGAGAAGTGTCTCACCCCAATCTTACAATCTTTGTTTTAGGTCCTACAGGATGTCGGTCCTAGTTCTTCTAGAGGGACTTTGGTGCGTATAGTCTTGTTAGTAGACGTAAGTTTTTGTATTAGTACTGGGTTGTTACCCTGGTAGAATGTAAGAGGGTGTAATATGTTTATGCTTCAAACATGGATCTTTTGTAGTGAGGAATATATATATAGAACATTGGTATATGTCTAATAAAACCCCGTAAGAATGTTTATGTTTTCTGTTGTGCTTGAATACAGGTATGTATGAGATACACTCGTCTGTCCCTGTTTAGGGCAGGTTGTTGATGTATGCTTATCAGATACAAGAATAACGTATGTGTTGTAACACTCTAGGTTCGTATAAAGGACTAGGGTGTTACAATTTGGTATCAGAGCCCTTAACCAATCAGAAGTGTGATGCAATTCGTACTTCCTGGTTGGGGGTATAGTCAGAGCTTATGTTACCAGGTTCTATAGTTTAGAATATACCATAGTTTAGGATGTGAATATCATTAGTGAGTGCAGCTTTGTATACCTAAAGACAAAAATCCATTGATAGACTTCTGTGCTTTTATGGATCATTTGAAAGGTTCAGAACTACACGGCAATCTATTGGGGGTTTTGTTTCTAAGTGGAAGGGCAGAACTCGAGTCTGAATCAGAATGTGAGTCATTAGGGTACGTCAGTACTAGGAATGTTATTATAGGAAGTGAGTAATAGTATTGCAGTATTAGTTGGAAAGCTTCGAATTGGTTTCCTCAATTGCTTTTCAAGATGGAATTTAGGGATAATACAACCAATGTTGGAGGTAGTCGTAGTGAGGGAGTAGGCCCTGAGGCGGGCAATGATTCCACGAATGTTCTGCGGGACTTCGCTCAGTAGCAAATGGCTGAGGTGGTTCGGACGAATATGGGGCAGGATCGTCCTGCGGTTGAGTTGGGTTGTTCCATTGATTAGTTCACCTGACTAAAGCTTCCTATTTTCATGGGAAGTGCAAACCCAATTTGAGCTAAAAATTTGATCGGGGAGATTGAGAAGATTCTGGACGTCCTGAACTGCACTGAGAAGCTGAAAGTGGCCTTCGCAACATTCAAGTTGTTGGGGGAAGTGAAGAGGTGGTGGGAATCTGTAAAGATGCTTGAAGAGCATCGACCCATCCCTATAGTAGTGACGTGGGCCAGGTTCAAGGAGTTATTCTTTGAACAGTATTTTCTAGCCACAGTTTGGAATGCCAAGATGGAGAAGTTTATGAGTCTGGAGCAGGGGCAGCTGAAAGTTCAGCAGGACGCTACTAGTTTTCAATAGCTATCCCGTTTTTCTCCATTTATGGTTCTGGACGAGGCAATGAAGGCCTAGAAATTTTAGAGGGGTTTGAAGAAGAAGATTCGCAAGCAGACGACTATCTGGCAGATGTAAGACTTTGTTACTATGGTTGACAAAGCCATCGTAGTAGAGGAGAGTCTGTTGGAGGATGTCGGGGTACAGATCTCAAAGAAGAGACATGCACCTTCCAGTTCTTATGGAGGGGCAAAGCAAGGCAACTGGAAGAAGAAGAACTATAGTGGTGCTTCTTAGAGTACCACGTCCACTTCTGTTTGTTCTACGTGTGGGAAACCTCACACAGGGCAGTGTTGGAGGGCTATAGGGGCTTGTTTACGATGTGGAAAGATGGGACATTAGATAAGGGACTATAATCTACCAAGGTACAGCAGAGCTCCATAAGAACCTTTCAGAGGTGGTACATAGGCACCATGAGATGGACAACAAGGGGGTACTACCCAGGCTAGGGTGTACTCCTTGACTCAAGGTGATGCCAAAAATGCTGGAGATGTGGTAACAGGTAATATTTACATGCTTTCCAATAAATCTGTTATATTATTTGACTCAGGAGCAACGAATTCTTTTATCTCCCAGAGATTTGTTAAACTATGTGGATTAGAGATGCAACAATTAGGTTATGAACTAGTAGTGGCTACTCCATCGGGGTCGGCAATTGTATGCAGCAAAGTAGTCTGTGATTTTTAAGTAGTGATCTAGGGAAGGGTACTACTAGTTGGCCTTATAGTATTTGACATGTATGGCTTTGACATCATCCTAGGGATGGATTGGTTGTCTTCCAGTTATGTCAGTATCGACTGCCACATGAAAGAAGTGATGTTTAAACCTCAAAAGGAGTAGGAATTCAAGTTTATAGGGTTGTGTGTGCGTTTTGCACCATGTATCCTTTCAGCTTTGCAGGTTGGTAGATTGCTTTGGGAGGGTTGCCAAGGGCTTCTGGCATTTATGAAAGGCACGGTGGCAAAAGGACGTAAATTGGAGACGATTCCTGTGGTGCATGAGTTCCCCAACGTGTTTCCAAAGGACTTGCCAGGATTACCTCCAGACCGTGAAGTGGAATTCGTTATAAAGTTAGCCCCAAGTACGACGTCGATATCGAAAGCTCCATATCATATGGCTCCAGCAAAATTGAGGGAGTTGAAACAACAGCTTTAGGAGTCGCTAGATAAGGGGTATATTCGATTGAGTGTTTCTCTTTGAGGATCACTTGTGCTATTTTTGAAGAAGAAGGACAGGTCGATGAGGGTGTGCATCGACTATAGAGAACTTAACAAGGTAACGATAAAGAACAAATACCCATTAACCAAGATCGATGATCTGTTTGACTAGCTATAGGGCACGCAAATTTTTTCTAAGATCGATCTACAATCAGTGTATCACCAGTTGAAGGTGAAAATGGAGATGTTCCGAAAACAGCTTTCTGAACTCAGTATGACCACTACGAATTTATGGTTATGCCATTCGGCTTGACTAATGCACCTACAATATTTATGGATTAGATAAACAGGGTCTTTCACGAATTCTTAGAACGGTTTATCATGGTATTTATTGATGGCATCCTAGTATATTCTAAGAGTGCTACAGAGAATGAAGTTTATCTATGACTGAAGCTGCAAATGCTTAGGGAGAAGAAGTTATTTGCTAAATTGAAGAAGTGTGAGTTCTGGATGGAACATATTGTATTTCTAGGGCATGTAGAGTCTAAAGAAGGAGTATTAGTGGATCTGAGTAAGATAGAAGCATTAGTGGACTCGGCGAGACCGAAGAATGTTCAGGAGGTCAAAAGTTTTCTAGGTCTTACAGGTTACTCCCGACGGTTCATAGAAGGGTTCTCTAGTTTAGTAGGTCCATTGACGCAACTCACAAGGAAGAATGTGAGGTATTATTGGTTTGATGAGTGTGAGCTGAGTTTCTAGGAACTGAAACGGCGATTGGTTACTGCTTCAGTTTTGACCTTTCCATCTAGGGATAGTGGATTTGTTATCTACATTGACGCCTCTAAAAAGGGTCTTGGTTGTGTTTTAATGCAGTAGGGTAGGGTAGTTTCTTACGTTTCTCGTTAACTTAAAGAGTACGAGAAGAACTATCTAATACATGATATGGAATTGGTAGCTGTATTGTTTGCATTGAAAATCTAGAGGCACTACCTGTATGGTGAAAGGTACGAGATTTTTACTGATCACAAGAGTCTTAAGTACATTTTCACCTATAAAGAATTGAACATGAGACAGCATAGGTGGCTTGAGTTGATAAAGGACTACGATTGTATCATCAACTATCACCTTGGAAAAGCAAATGTGGTAGTTGATGCTCTGAGTCAAAAGTCAATTGATGCATTGGTCTTAGCAGTGAGAGTTTAGAATCAGATCTATATGGACCTGGAAAGGTTGAGCTTAGAAGTGGTGGAAGGAAATCATCAGGCAGTTCTTGCTAGTTTAGTGATACAACCAACCTTACAGGAGAGGATCTAAGCAGAACAAAAGGAGGATAAAGAGCTTGTTGATATTGTGGAAGGAGTCCAAAGTGGGTTGAAGCCGGATTTCAGTATCTCTGATTATGGGATTTTGAGATTCCACAACAAAGTATGTGTACCAAATGACGCCACAATTAAATGGGTCATTCTAGAGGAGGCACACTGTTCGCTCTACACTGTACATCCTGGCAGTACAAAGATGTACCGAAATCTAAGGGAATCTTTCTAGTGGTTGAACATGAAAAGAGAGATTTTTCGATCAGTAGAGTAATGTATGACATGTTAGTGGGTCAAGGCAGAGCACCAGAGGCCAGTAGGACCACTTTAGCCACTTGACATCCCCAAGTGGAAGTGGGAGCACATCTCAATGGACTCTGTGATAGGATTACCTGCAACTTTCATAGGCAGAATGTGATATGGGTTGTAGTTAATCGTCTGACTAAGACTGCACATTTCATTCCTATCAGAGTTAGCTATTCCTTGAATAGGATGGCAAAGTTGTACATGTTGGAGATAGTACAACTCCATGGTGTCCCTATTTCTGTTATTTCAGATCAAGATCCACATTTTACGTCTTGTTTCTAGAAGAGTCTATAGGATGCCTTAGGATCGCAACTCATATTCAGTACGTATTTTCAGCCACAGACGGATGGTGTTGACCTTATAGGTCACACCCGGTTTTGATAATGAAAAATACTTAGGTATTTGATGGTTTTCAAGTGTTTGTGCAGACTTATTTGAACATCCCAATGAAGGACACTTGAAGCAACTAGAAGACCTTGAAGACCTTTCATATTTGTAATCGTAAAATCAATATTTGTAATATGGGTCGGTAATAGTAACTTAGGATATGGTCTTTATTTGCCTTACCTGCACATCATGCATATTGGATATACGGTAAGCTCAAAATGACCGTAGAATGACCATAGGGGTTGAATGACCTTAGGGCACCCTTCGGTCGACCGACGCCGGATTTTTGGGACTATCTCAAAACGACCTCAGTAAGACCATAGTAAGACTTTAGGTCCCAACACTCACACACATATCATATAATATATAGGAGTGTTTAATCTATGCTAAAATTGAGCATTATTAAGAAAATTGAGAGGGTTCTGGCGATCGAACCTATGTCGTGTAAAGCGGCTTAGGCGACCAAACAAGTCAACCTGTTGACTTTCTTTTCAGGCACCCGAACCTATTTTGAACGTATCTTCCTCAGGCACTCGAAGCTTTGTCAGAACACTTTTCAACTACCTAGGCGACTGAATAACTGCGTTCAAATTGGGCTCGGGCGATCGAATTCACTAGTTCGATTAACTGAATTGTGAACTGGGCACCCGAAGTCACGAACAAAGGCTACTGACTTTGATTTGGGCTGCCGAACTATGACACAGGAAACCAAACTATTTTTAATAACTTTTATTACTGTGTCTGTTGGGCGATCGAACCTAGGTTCAGCTACCCAAACCCCAGCCAGTTAAAATTAATTTAATAGCAGTAAAACAGGGTTACTTTGAGCTAATTGTATTTTAATCATTTGAGACTTTTTTAATTATTCCCATTATATCCCAAACGGTTATATTTTTATCCCTAGCTATAAATATGAGTCCATTTGCATGATTAGGGCATGATTAGCAAATTAATTAACCAAAATATTCTCTCTTTTCAAAATACTCTTTTTGGTTAAATATTCTCAAAATCTCCACTTCCTTGATATATTCTGAGATTGTGAGAACATTTTTAGAGTGTTTATGATTGCTATAGATTGCTAGAAACTCCCATTTAATTGATTGCTTGTTATATTTTTATTAGGGAGTTTTAGCTTAGGTTTATCCCATAAATTTTCTCATTATAAATCTTGTGTGGGGATAAATCAAGTAAGCTTAGGATATTTGCATCTTTGTTGCAAGTTAATAGCTAGATTTTTGTTGTGCAAAGATTTCTCAAACAAGCAAGTATTTTAAAACAAGTATTGTGCATCTTTCATCGAGGAAAATCTTATTGAACTAGTTTGATTATCTGATTAGTATACTTGGAATATTGTTGTGCTATTGAAATACCTTGTTTAGATTCCAAGATATTGCTTGTGTTGAACACTATTGAGCATCATACTGATTATATTGTGATTGAGTGTTGTTTACACAAAACTAGCATCATTGAGCTTACACTATATCCATATCATTGATATGTATGTGAATGTGCATATTTGGGTGCATATCCGCTTTACGTGAAAGCACTATTTCTATACCATCTGTTTGAGCAAATACTGTTATATTTCTAGGCATGGCCTGAGGGGGAGGTACTCCAACCCGGTAAGGATTGTGTAGGTTAAGGTCAGCCCTGTGTTAATTGACCTGGTTGTTAAGGTTGAGGTCAGTCCTGTGCTAATTGACCTCATTGTATAGGTGCCCCTGCACCCGTTTAAGTAAGCAATTATAGTGGTAATCCTTGTGCTTGTTGGCTAAGGCGGGGACGTAGGCACAGTTGGCTGAACCCTGATAACATATCGTACGTGTTCCTTACATTTAAGCTCTTTACCTTTACTGCATGTGTATATTTATCTGTTGATTGCATAGACTGACCCTAGGCTATATTGCACTATTGATAAATCTAGTTAACTTAGGTGATAAATTTTTAATACCCAATTCACCCCCCTTTTGGGGTTGCACCAACTCTATCAGATGGCTAGTCTTAGAGAACTACTCAGACGTTAGAGGATATGTTGCGGGCTTGTGTATTGGACTTTGGTGATAGTTGGATACGATATCTACCGCTTGTTGAGTTCATGTATAACAACAGTTACCAGGCTAGCATAGAGATGGCACCTTACGAGACATTGTATGGTCGTCGGTGTCGATCTCTGTTGTACTGGGATTAGGTAGGCGAGTGGAAGATACTGGGTCCGGAACTGATTCAGCAGGCCTCTACCAAGGTCGAGTTGATCAGGGAGGGAATTAAGGTAGCTCAGGGAGAGAATTAAGGTAGCTCAGAGTAGGTAGAAGAGATATGCTAATACTTGTCGACGAGAGCTTGAGTTCGAGGTAGGAAGTATGGTATTCCTGAAGATCGCTCTGATGAAAGGAGGGATAAGGTTTGGAAAGAAGGGGAAACTAAGTCCTCGGTATATCGGGCCTTTTCAGATCCTGGAAAGGATAGGTTCAATAGCTTATTGGGTGGCCTTACCCCCATCACTATCTAGAGTCCATGACGTGTTCCACGTGTCAGTGCTGAGGAAGTATGTGGTAGATCCATCACACGTGTTGAGTTACAAAGCTCTAGAGATGAGTGATGCTTTATCATATGAGGAGGTACCAGTACAGTTATTTTATACTTAACTTAACCCTTTTTGCTGATGCCAAAAGAGAGAGAATGTTTTTGAGTAAAATGATAATGACTGAAAGGGAAAATCTTTAGGGGCAAATACTTGAGCATGTGCTTTAATGCAAAATTAAATGCATAATTTTATTTGTTATGTCTTCTTCCATGAATATGTTTGAGTTATTATTGTTATTTTTACATTATGCATACTCTTAGGGGAAGCCTTTTCAGGTTATACCCATTTTGCTCATAGGTGTTTGTCATCATCAAAAAGGGGGAGATTGTTGACTTTTTGAGTTCAATCCCTATTTTGATGTTGACAAAACACCAGTTTCTTATGTGTGTTTTAAAGTGCTTGAACATGTTTACTATTCAACACACACATAAGGCAAAAGGGAAATGGAAGCCAGAAGACTTCAAGGTTACTTCAACTAACACATTCCATGGAAAGAAGAGCAATGAAGAAGAAGAAGATAACATTTAATTTTAATCTGTATTGCATTTAATTTTTTATTATTTGGTCTGTAATAATGCATACATCTTGCATGATATGTCTGAAAGCTTAGATTGGCCATAGGTTGACCTTAGGGATCACCTTCGGTCGATCCCTCAGTCAACTGACATCAAATTTTTGGGGTTAACTCTCAAGGCCATAGATTGACTTTAGGTCCTCATAAACACTTCATAAAAAATCCTCCTTAACTTAGAAGTTATACTATGAGTAATAGGGGTGAATTCTAATAAGAATAAGGAACTAAAATAATAATTGAAAGTCACTCAATCGACTGAACCCAACTGGTTATATTCAGCTCAATCGACCAAACCACTTAGGGGTCAACAGTTTGACCAAGGTTCAGCCGACTGAACAGTTTTGAACGTATCTTCCACAATCGACCAAACTGGCTCGTGTCTGACACTCAGCTATTCAGCCTACCAAACCTCTAGTTCATTTATGATTGATTTGACCAAACCATATGAATAGTAGACCGAACTTAAAATATAGTCTACCGAACCTTGAACGCTTTCAAAATCGCCTTAATTTAGTCGACTATATCTTTAGTTCAAAAGTACCTTGATCAACCGAACTTGGCAATTGGGTCGACTGAAGTTAAAATAAAGTCAATTGAAACTCTCGGGTTGGAATTTTTTAAAAGCGCTAAAACGTCATTAACTTTTAATTAAATTTTTCCAAAATATTGAGCGTGTCCCAAACGGTCATAATTTTCGAAAAATATATAAATACCCTCTCATAACTCCTATTTAACAACTTTGATTAACTCTAAAATTCTCTCTAAACCTTTGTTAATCAAATTTTCCCCAAACTAATTTTTATTGCTAAAATATCTTCTTTAGGGTAAAATCTTTTAAGTAAAACTCTCTTCCACTCTTTCATTTCAAAATTGCTCTTGAAGAGAGTATATTTATTTTTGGGCATTTAATTTTATATGCTTACATTTCAAAATTGCTCTTGAAGAGAGTATATTTATTTTTGGGCATTTAATTTTATATGCTTACTCTCATTTATTATTTGTTTTTGAAAATCTTTTTGAGAGTATAGCTTTGCTTTCTCCCGATTATTTCCTTCATAAATATTTTTTAGAGAAACCTATTTATTGCACAAATATTTTCTTGAGCTTAAATTCCTAAATTTTTCAAATATTATTTATTTGTAAAAATATTTATAGGAGAACAATAATACTTATTTTTCACATATATTTTATTTGTACAAAATTATTTGACAGCACCCTTTCTTTACTGAGCATAATACATATATGTAGAGAGTGCATATATTTTATGAGCTTAAATGTGTACATCTCAGCTTATTATTTGAAGGATGTATTATGTAAAAAAATATTTTTAATGTATCAATTGGGTTTAGCCTAGAGTTGAAATAGGAAATCTCAGTTTTGTAAGTGAGACCGATTCGGTTCAACTTGAAAATTGAATTGGGGAGTTTTAGCCCCATAAGTGAGACAAGTTAGGTTTAGCCTTGTAATTGGGTTGGGGTTTTCCTCGCCCCATAAGGAGAGGATGTAAATGACTTCTGCTCCGTCTATTTAAGTGAGCAGGTTTAGTGTAATCCTTGGGGGGTATGCTCAAGGCGGGGATATAGGTTGGTTTGGCCGAACCTCGATAACAAATATCATGTGTCTCTCTCTCCCTTATCTCATTTATTTTATGCACTTTAATTTCCATATGTGTATGTTTGTTCATTTACAGTTATAACTATTTGCATGCTCACATTAAATTAAATGAGATTTACTATACATGTGTATGCCTACACTCATAGTTTAATTATTTTACCTACGAATTTGTATTATGAATGAGATATGACTTGTGGTGAATTGGAAAAATGGGTAAAGTAGCCAAAAAGATTTTAAAACCCAATTCACCCCCTCCCCCCTCTTGGGATCACACCAATTCCAACATACCCCTTTGATATTGATTTCTCTTATGCTTCTTGGACTCCTTTTATAGCCAAAATTTTCCACTAGATGTTTGAGACATTTTGGCTCCTTATGATTAAGGTTGGATCTAAAAATCAATGATATGACAAGAAATCTAATTTTTAGGTGAGATGATATATTTTATAAAATCACAAACGGTCAATAAATACTATATAAAATTCTATAAAAATTCATATTGACTTATCAATGATTCTAGTTTCCAAATAAAAAAGAATCACACCAATTGGAATAGCCATTGAAGAGATAAAATTCAAATACTACAGATATGTTAATCTACTTTTATGATAGAGGACAAAATCTATTGGCTAATTTATACAATTAATAACAAATATAATATTTATTCAAATTAAGTGTGCCATATCATTTTGGAATTCTTATAACGTCTACTTTCATATAAAGAAAATATATTTTCAAAGATTTTATAGTAATATATGTCTAATTTACGAAAACATATTCATTTCGGATTGTGACTTTATGGCAGTGCAAAATGATCATATTATTTTAATTATATGAAATAATATTATAATTTTTTGAATCATGTGGAATAAAATATGGACTTAGATTGAAAAACAATATAGAATTATAATCTGACTTTTTTCTTAAGAGTCAAATTGAATGTTTTTGAAAAGATTGTTGAGTTGATTTTTAAATATAAAGGGTCACATTGGAGCTTTCAATAAAAATATATAGTTATTTTATTATATGATACTCAAGTTGGTACATTTCTTTCTAACTAGATATTAACATACTTAGACCTAAATACCAAAAATGATTTCCATATATTGACATAAAAGAAAATAACAATCATATAATAAGCATAAAAGAAAATAACTATCATATAATGATTCATGGAACATAAATTCATATAACATATGTAAAAAAAATATTATTTGTTTTGTCATCACCAAAATCAATACAAAACCTAGTGGGCTAACACTCTCTAGTATGTTGTGGTGCGTCTATTCATCGGCGATTTGGTGATTTTGTCACGAGGGCCACGATGATGTTAGGATGCTAGTATATGGCAGAGATGACATGGATGAAGGTGGCAAAGCAAAAGCTGCGCAAGGTAGCTATTATGTAGGCTTGGGAACCCTATGTTCCAAAGCTTGAAGATGATTAACCCATGCACATGCCATGCACGTGGGTTCTTAAACTCTATTTTATTTATGAGTGATGGTGGATGTTAGGGAATGACAATGTAATGGGATAAATGGGGGTTGGAGATATTGACTTTATATGTACTCTCTAAGAATTTATATTGACAATCAAACTATTAATTTGTGTTTATGTTTGTATTACTATTTTCTTAATTGAATAAACCAAGTAATCCTTTTCATTATTGTATATCATAGATTGTGATGTACTTTGTTGATCTATGAATATTTTCTGTATGAATGCCTCTTGCCTATGTAAAATGTGGTTGTCTTATTAGATGATGTAATGACTTAATATACATGATGTTACTTACTATTGAAATTAAAAACTAGCAATAACTTGTTTCTTGATGTGAGTTATTTTCTAATTCTCTCATGTTTAATTTGCAGAATTTTATTTTATTTATGCGTGTGTCTATATATATGCCTGCATGCATGCAGAGTATTTTTAGTGGCGCTCGCAAACTTAACCTTTATTGATAGCAGGAAAAATTCAGACGCTGCAAGTTGGCAAGAAAGCTCCATCTCCCCAGCTCGCCATAGCTGACAGGCATGCACAAACCCAGAGAGAGGGAGAGAGAGAGAGAGAGAGAGAGAGAGAGAGAGAAAGAGAGAAGCTAAAGGAGAACACAACGCACTACCACGCGTACAGATATCGAGGACGCTTCTATCTTTATGTGTGCAAAGCTGACGAGGTAGTCTGAGCTCTCGCAATAAAAGGTGGTGTACTGATGATTCCATGCAGAGCATATATATATATATATATATATATATATATATATATGATAATCCCTAATACTATAATTGTTTTTGCAGAATCATATGATCAAACAGCCATTGACTGTGTGCTTTTGTTGTATGTGTCTACAATCTATATAAGGCAATGATTCAAGCAAACTAGGCTCGTTCTTCCATGCATGTACGTGTATCCAATCATATGATTTTACAGCCAGCCCCAATATGTACCCAGTCAAGCTTGCTCCTTGGATTCTGTTTGCTCTCTCACTAGAAAGATTAGTTCTCTACAACAAGTACACTTGAGAAGCTTCTTTTTGTCTCCTCTCTCTCTCTCTCTCTCTCTCTCGCTAGGGCTTCCCATGCATGATGATGGCCAGACAAGTGGTCTAAAGAGAGGGAAAAAGGTCAGAAAGCAAACAGGCTGTATCTATCTATCTATATGGGGGCAGATTTCTGCAGTTACTTAACATATCTTATGCAGTTTCTCTCACCTTATACCGCACGTATATATCTTATGCCATGCAAATTTATATTTATTACATGAATAATAATAACCTTATAAAATATAAGAAAGATAAATTCTTAAGTTAATGACACGAAACTTATTCTTTTAAATGATTAATTTTTGAATGCTTCCAACCATGACACTCGCATTACCTTAGACAAGACAATATAGTTGCATGTGACATGCATTAATTACATTCTTAGCTTGTTAACATGATATTTCGTCATTCAAATTGTGATGCATTTTATGTTGATTTTGAGGCTTTGAGCTCTTTCTTATTTAAAAAAAAAAAAAATTTGAAAAAGGAGAAGATTGTGAAAATTATAATGCTCAAGGTTGTTCTTTCTTTCACACTTTATAACTTTTTTTCTCCTCCCATTTTAGTTGATAGTAAAATGAGAGATTCTTTCTTTTTTAACCAAGTTTTTATGCAATATTTGTGCATCCCCTCGGAATATAGTAATAACTACCCAGCCAAGGCAATTGCTTGAAGAATTAAAATGGGAGGTCGCCTAAGCAAGGCATACGGTAGTCATAGGCGGGCCAAACCCATTACTACCCGATAATCTAGAAAATTACAATTGCCCAAGTAAGGCACATGAAAAACATCAGTTAGGCATAAGGAAATAGCCCGACTAGGCAAAATGAATCACTTATCACTTATAAATCAAAGGAATTACAAAAGAGAGTACTCCGAGCGAGGCACATGATGAGCATCGTCTAGGCAAGGCAATTGCCTAAGGAGTTAAAATGGAAATTAAGTCGTCTAGGCAAAACTAAACCAACATTGCCAAGCCCAAAGAGATACAATTTTTGTGTACCCCCTTAGAATATGGTGAGAATTACTAGCCAAGGTAGCCGGCTAAGGAATTAAAATGGGAGATTGTATAAGTGCAGCGTAAGGTTGTCACATAGGTGAAGTGACCCCCTTATCGCCCAACCATCTAAGGAATTACAAGCAAAGTTGCTGAAGCGAAGCACATGACAAACATCACATGGGCATAAGGTGGTAATTGGAAAAAAAATCACTTATTGCCTAATCATTCTAGGAACTATAAAAAAAGTTCCCCAAGCAAGGCACATAACGGATGTCACCTAAGCAAGGTAATCTCATAAAGAATTTAATGGGAAAGTTGCCTAGGTGAGGCTAAACTAAAATTGTCGAGCCCAATGAGCTACAAGTGACCACTTTGCAAGACTAGAAGGGAGAAGCCTACAATAATAATTAGGCTAGTTAATGTCGAAAACTTCCTGAATTTATGATTAAGATTAATGTTTTGAATTTTTTTATTAGGATTAATGCCTTGAATTTATCATTTGTAACCATAGAATTAATGTAGGTTTGACTTTGTAAGGATTATAAATATGTGTACTAGTTATTGCAAAGAGCCTTCAACCATTTTTAAGCATCAAATTCCTTAGTCATATGATTGAACAAGGTCATATCAAGATGGATATGGAGAAGGTGGTGTGAACAATTCAAGAATGGAAGATCCCAAAGATAGTAAAGGAGATGCATTCATTTCTTGGTTTTGCTAACAATTACCAGAAGTTTGTAGAGGGATATTTGAGGATTACTACTCCTATGACAGAACTACTAGAGAAGGGTTAGGGGTGGAACTGGACAGAGAAGTTCCGAGGAGGCTTCAATGACTTAAAGGATGCCATGATAAGAGATCCGGTACTTGCTCTTCTAGACATTATGAAACCTTTCAAGGTGCAAATTGATGTATCAGACTACGCCCTTGGAGGAGTCTTGTAATAGGAGGGACATCTTGTTGCGTACGAGAACGAGATGCTAACGGTGATACATTGTCTTGACGTGCAGTGACATTACTTACTTGGGTTAAGGTTTGTCGTGAAAACAAATAGCTTGGGTATTAGCCACTTCTTCACACAACAAAATTCGACACCAAAGCAAGGCTAATGGTAAGAATTCTGGGTAGAATTTGATTTCTCATTTAAGCACAAGTCGGGGCGTCTAAGCCAAGTTACTAATGCAATAAGAAAGAAGGTCAAACTGGCAGCCTTGCAGATGGTAACACACTTGACTATGAGTACCATTACCATGACGATGTGGGAGCGCATAAAAAATAATTTAGCGAAAGATCTGGTTGCTCAGAACCTCATAGAGCTTACCGAAGAGGGGAAAGCACATCAGTTCTAGATGCAAAATGGATTTCTGATGACCCATGGTAGTCGGATCTTGGTGACATTATCTAGAGATATGAGGAAGACACTGCTGAGAGAGTGTCATGATACCATGTGGGCCAGACATTTTCAATGGTAGCACACTTTAGCATTTCTAAAGCAAAGGTATTATTTGTCACACATGCATGATGATGTGGTGATTATACATGGACTTGTCTCACCTGCCAATAAGAGAAAATGAAATAGAAAAAAATTTTAGGGCTGCTAAAGCCCCTACTAGTACTGTCTAGACTGTGGGAAAGTGTCTCACTGGACTTCATCCCCAACCTGGCTAGAGTGGGATATGCACGGTCTATACTTGTGGTTATAGACAGGTTTTTGAAGTATGATATGTTTATACCCACACCAAAGTACTATTCAGTAGAGGAGACGACGCAACTATACTTTAAGAGTATGGTGATGTATTAGAGTGTTCCCCAATATATTTTTAGTGACCGAGACTCAAGATAGAAAGATTCATTGGGCTACTAAAAGAGTACTTGCACCATTTCGACAACGCTAACCAGAAAAATTGGGTGTGACTACTTGATGTGGTTCAGTTTTCTTTCAATGCCCAAAAGAGCTCAACAACCATTAAGAATCCTTTTGAGCTTGTTATAGGCTAGTAATCGTTATTACCTCACACAGTGGATGAGTCATATAGAGGAAAGAGTCATATAGTATACATTTTCACCAAAGAATAAAAAAAAAATTCAAAGATTGCCTGAGCCTACATGAGGAAAGCTTCTAAGTGAATGAATAAGTAGGTAGATCAAGGGAGAAGACTGCAGCAATTCAACGTAGCTTACTTCGTGCTTGTTAAGTTCAATCCTGAATAGATCAAATCTTTGTAAGGATGATATAGGAGATTACTTCATAAATATAAAGGACCAGTCCCCATTTGGGCTAAAGTCAGGAAAGCCTTTTACAAAATTGACCCTCCAATTTGGATAAAAGTGCATCATATGTTTCACATTAGCTGCCTTAAGACATTCACTATCGACACCAAAGATCCAATTAGAAGTTAGTCAACCAAAGCATTTTTTAAGATAGTGCAACCTAACAGACAAGAAGTTGAAGACATCATTGCAGATAGAGAGTTCACATCCTCAAGGAAGAAGCAGCGGGAGTTCTTAGTGAAGCAGAAAGGCCTTGGCGATGAAGAAATCAACTGAGTTTTTGCGGAAGATATACAACCGTTCGTGGACAAATTTAAAGTATACCTAGCATCAAAGTATGTGAGGATGTTGACCGTATAAGTAGGGGAATGTCACAAGCTGAGCTTGTTTAGGACATTATGCTTGCCTATGATTTCTTGTCTCGTGCGTTTGGGATGGGTTTCCATCATGTAAATACTACTGTAGAGTTATTTTTTAGAGATAATTTTTCCATAGGCTAAAATTGGAGTATGAATCCTTGGTCATGTTGATGTTTCCAAGTTCCAGAGTTAGAATAGCATACAAAGCACTTTAGGGGAGGGTGAGTGTTCATCAACTTGTAAAACTCACTAGATACTGTCAACGTGCTTAGCCTACTTGTCTCCCTTGCTAGCACATATTTTTAATGGAGGTGTTGATAATGAATTATGTTACTTCAATGTTTACTAGTGTCACTACTTTCATAAGTTGCTTATTGCTTCCACTTATATCTGCTTGAATGAAAGTGAGAGTATTTTGTTGGTGAATTGTTCTAAATGCTAGGCTGGTTAGTTAAACAAGAGGGCTTTAGGTAACGTTGCACGGTCCTTTCACAAGGGTGTGAAATATTCGACCCATATACAATAGTCTAGTGCTAAACATGCCTAATGCATTTTTATCTTCTCTC
The DNA here is from genome assembly GCF_029873635.1 of Malania oleifera. Taxonomy (NCBI): domain Eukaryota; kingdom Viridiplantae; phylum Streptophyta; class Magnoliopsida; order Santalales; family Ximeniaceae; genus Malania; species Malania oleifera. Next base: position 3,310,039 of record NC_080428.1, read on the forward strand.
TCTCTCCTTTGATCTCCCTTTACCCTTAATCTTTATATCCCATACTTCTTTCCTCTTTTGTAATATGATTCTAATCACCTCCCTCTCCTTCTCCTTCGTTTCCATGATTTCTATGAATTTTACCAATCTTTCACTCTCATTGTCCTTATTTCATAGGTTACCCCTTGTGTAATAGGGCAATAGGTAAAAAGCCTTTTATGTGAGGGTTGGCATAATGACCCCTTAACCACAACCAAACACACCCACCCACCTCATTACTAAAAGATGTTTTGTGCATTCTTGCTATAAAAATATTTTTAGAACATCTAGTGGGATCCTTTGTATTGCTAGTTACAAGAGGTTCTTGATAGATTATCAGTAGAGACATTATGTTGTCGATTCCATCCAACTCACTAATGGTGGCTTCGTAGCGATTCAGTAATTAAATTGTTAAAGAAAATCTTTGTGCAGTTTCTCAGTCCTCTCACAAGGTTGCAACTATGATGAAGATGATCATGGGTCATTCAAAGAGTGAGATAATATGCTAGATAAAGAACTTCAAAAAGACATGTTTGGTGTCAATGTCAATTTTCATCTAGGATTGACGTGGCAAGGATTGGATGGAGGGACAAAAAAAGTGACAAATTGGAGTAACCACTTTATTTTTAGGGGAAACGGAGAAAATTAAGAAAACCCTAATGATCTATGAAAAAATAAAAAGATGAGTTTAGGAGCTTGGTTAAGCAAAATGAAGGTGTTAGGCACCTTATGACTTAGTTCTAGAAATAGTTGTCATTATTTGATTGGATTTTTATCCTAAGAGAAAACAAAGTAAAGGAAATGAAAACAGGGGAAGGATTGAATGTCCCCTTTTTGCACCCAAACTAACACCAATAATGGATGGTTTTAGGAGGAAGGGACAGCCCATAGGGCCTTTATTATTAGGGTTGTTCATGGTTTGATTATTTGAGTCGAACCTATATGTGCCAAATCAAACTAATCCATTAATCGACAACATGGTTAACCGACAATTTGGTTCGGATATCCGATCTGAACCAAAGACCAATTATTCTTTTGTCTATATAATGAACCAAAGAATCAAAGTGGCATTTGACAAAAAGAGATCATATATAAAAGTATTTTAACATGAGGGAAGGAGAGTTGAAGCCTTGAAAAGGAGGTTCATCTCCGACGTAGAACTGAAAAAGAGATCAGATTCACAAGTATTTTAAAGTGGAAAAAGGAGAGTTGAAACCTTGAAGGGAGTTCCGAGTTCAATGAAGAGCTAAGGCTAGATCTACAAGTATTTTTAGGTGAAGGGGGCTTGAGGGTAGTGATGGGAAGATCGAAGTCGTCAGAGGAGTTGTGAGGCGAAGGAAAAGATGGTGAGGGAAGGACTCGACGACATCATAGGCGGTGGCATTGTTGAGGGTAGCAGGCAGCAGTAGTAGTGAAGATCTAAGGGGCAATTGTATAGACATTTGAGTAGCAGCTTGGTAGAGATTCGGAACAAAAGAGAAAAGGCAGTTGTGGAGGCATCAGACATAAGAGTAGTTGAGAGAATGAGAAAAGAAAGAATCATGAGATAAGGTTGTTGCGTTGGGGACTTTGGGTTTAATTTTTCTTTATTTTGAGTTATCATTAGGTGTGGTTAGCCACACATTATCTTTACATAAACAATAAATCAAATATACCCATTTTTATTTTTAACTTTTAATCTTAAAAGACATTGTGTGTGTGTGTGTATATATATATATATATATTATTGTAGTTATATTACATATATTATTATAAATAAATATACAACGATTCAGTTCGGGAAACCGTCAGTTTAGGAAACTGAACTGATAACAAAAAATCATAAATAAATAAAAAAATTGAACTAAAACCAAACTAAACAAATTAGTTAACCAAATTTTTGGTTCGGTTCGATTTGGTTCAATTTTTAAAAAATTTTGAATAGCCTTATTTATTACAAGCCTTAAAGCTTTCGAAGGAATTTAAACAAATGGAGGAAAGATGGTATGTCTCCCATATGTCGTCCAACTGCACACTAATGACAATGTGTAAGGGATGATCCACTACCCTTATTATATAGCCTTGTGACTTAAAAAAAAAATAATAATAATAATAATTTAAAAAGTTATTAGAGGATGTCACCTCAAATTCCTAGTTTCAAATTTTGAAATGTGGAGAATAAACTTGAATTTTAAAATTGAAAGGGAAGCGTTTGAAATTGGCTTCGGCTAAGATACCTTGACTTTAGAATTTGAAATTGGAAACAAAATTATTTGAATTTTAAAATCAATATCTTCTTAAAAAGGAAATTTTTGAAGATTTGATTAGGAAAAGATACCTTAACTTCAAAATTTGAAATGGCGAAGGAAATTATTTGAAATTTAAAATCAAAATCTTCTTAAGATGGAAATTTCAAAGGTTTGATTAGGTAAAGATGCCTTAATTTTAAAATTCAAAATGGAGGAAAACATTTATATTTCAACCATCAATTTGAAATATGATTCAATAAAAAATAATGGGATTTTTGGGAAAAGAATCCTAAGCACTTCATCATCGACTAATTAAAACGGCAAAGAAAACTAGAGAAAGAAATAATCTAGTTTGCAAAAATAAATAAATAGATAAATTAGCATAAAAGTAAGTCTCTAAGCTTTTTTTTATAATATTTTTACTCTACTTGAACCTCACAATTAACGTAATCTTTATGAACAAATAGACCAACATTTAAAAACACATCTTTTTACTTGACCAAGTGTGGTTTTTTATCATGCTAATAATTAACATGTTAACATCGCAAAATAATTTTAAGCTAATCGAACTATGAACATAATCACATGAACATAATCACGGAGCATAGCAAAAATACACTCATAGAAAAGACATAAACATGTTAACATGGCAAAATCATGTTTAAGCTAAGAAAAATATGAACTTAATCATTGAATGTGGCAAAAACACATTCATGGCAAAGGTTCACACAAGAAAAAGTTTAAAACATGACAAGACCCTTAAAAGGAAAATTGGATAGAGGAGGGGAGAGAAGGAGAGGACCTCAAGGTCAAGCCTTGTTCTTCACCAAAATTTCTTATGTATGATTCCTTCTTCTTGTAATACCAAGTGTGTTTAGAGCTCACTCCTTGGTGTTTTAAATAGGTACCAAGGGTTGACCTCGGGGTGGGACATGTCATAATGCAGACAAGATATTGTCGGTAAGACCAAATTTCCCCTTTCATGATTCTCTTCTATTTATTTGTGCAACTTAGCACCCCCCCCCCCCCCCCCAAAAAAAAATCACAAAAAATTGGAGGATCTCTTACTTTATATCTCCTCTACCTAAATGTGCAAATTAGAAATTGACCCCCAAGGATAATAAATGGGAGGATCTCCATCTTAACTCTTTCCCACCCATTTTCAAGAATTAGAGATCGACCCTTGTTCACATTAAATGTAAACAAAAACATATTTTGTCTTCTCTTGCCAATGTAGGTCCTTAATTTTTATTAAATCATCAATAACCCCACATTTCCAAGGAAAATTCAAATTGATCCACCTTGGGGTTGTTGGCCTAACAAGGCTTAATCTCGTTTTGATAATGACAAACTAAGAAACCTAATTGTGCTTTTAAGTGAATTTACATTTTTATATCTTACAAGCACAATGGACCACATTTATGTTTAAAAGTCATGAAGAAAACAAGAAAAATGAAGAATGACTAGAGCTTGTATGAAGATCAAGCTTCAAGACATTTTATTTCATGTGCAATGTAATATAAGTCTCATGTAAGTATTTCTGAAACTTATGTTTGTTTATGAAGCTCTTAGGATAAATAATTAAACTTATTTGGACCTTAGGAATTTTCAAATATCTTGGAAAATATTTTTACAAGGTCAAAAGTTATTTCAAAAGGCTTAAATCATTTTTGAAATGAAAAACCCCAAAACAAGATTCTCCAAATCCCCCCCCCCCTTTTTTTTATACAGTTACATTGATGTGCGATTTTCTCTATCAATAACTTCCTATCTTCAAAAATGTTCAACACAAAGGTTGTGAGATTTTTTATTAACTTACTTTTTATGTGAATATCGCCTTATTTGGAGTTGTCTAAAAAAAGTTATGCCCCAAATACTGAAGGGCGTTCGTAGCTGAAATTTCCTAGGGAGTTCGGATGACTGAACCTCAAGTTCAATCGCCCAAACGATGATCGAAAATAGAGTTCAGGTGACCGAAGTGCTACTGCCACTTTGGAAATTCAATTTTAATTGGTTCAAGAGACCGAAGCGCTGCGATAACTTTCGGAAAAAACCTAAAATCTTACCGATTTTGAAAGATAATGTTACCAAAACATGCCCAAACAATCATATTTCAAACCTAACTATAAAATGCTAACCCTAAACGTGTTAGGGCTACCCAATAGTAAGAAAATATATTGATTTCATTCTTGAATAGCTATTGTGCGCCGTTCTCCTTCACTTATTGTATTTTCTGGTTTTTGTACTTCAAGTTCATTGTTTTCAATCCCAAAAACCTAGAAAACTTCTTGAGCTTCATTACCTACTTATCTTTGAGAGTATCATATTGATTTTAAAGTGTAAAAATTCACTCTTTGTGAGAGTTTCATTCTTGTATGAAAATATGCTATTGTTTAATTGTAAATGAATGAGTTAGGAATTGAATCGGTGACAAGCAAAAGGGTGTTCTTGCTTGAGAGGTGCTCCACCTACTGAAAGGAGAGAAGTGCTCCACCTATTGAAAGGAGAGACATGTTCCACCTATTAAACGAAGATAGTTAGTAAAATCCTCATAGTGGGTTGCTTGAGGCAAGGATGTAGACACGTGCTGAACCTTGTAAAAAATTTTGATGTCATTCTTATCTCTTATCTGTTTACTTTTTAGCACATATATATTGATCTTTACATGTTGTGAATGTTTTAGTTTGATTTGGGAATGTTGTGAATGAATTAATTTGATTTGTGAATGCTTTAGATGATTTAAATAATTTTGTTAATCAAAATTTGTTGTAGCTACACATTCAAACTTGATTTAGTTTGCTAGGATTATTTGGTATTGGTTGATTAATTATTTAAATACAAGAATAAATATTTGTGATTGAACATATTGTTGTTGAAATTAATTTTCCAAGAATATTTTTAATATTGAGATTTGATTTCATACTTAGGATTATTATTACTGGTATAGTTGTTTGCTGAATATATTTCCGTGGTAGTTAAAATATTTAGAGCACGTGTTAAATAAGTTTTAAAATTGATCAGGCTTTCGTACATAAAAATTTTAAAATGCCCAATTCACCCCCACTTTGGGATTACTCCTTCACTTTCAATTGGTATCAGAGCCTAGTTGCAATAAATCCTAACAAGTAGTTCTATAACGATCTAAATGGCAAACCTAGGTGTGTCCCCATTTTGTGAGGGTCAATCCTCCATAAGACCTCCAATGTTTTGTGGTGTAAATTACACCTCTTAGAAATAAAAAAGAAATGAGTGTGGGCTTGGAGAGTAATTGTTTAAGGGAAGTATGTTCCAATGAAAATTGTTAATAATAATGAAATTCTCAAACTAGAAAATGAGATGAATGATAATGACATTTGTAATAACTCGAGGAGTTTTTCAGCTCCTCATTGACGAACACAGGGGTTTCGTCGACGAGAGTTCTGGAGTGTCTTATCAACGAAGGCACATCTCGTCGACGAGAAAATACTGAGAGGGGGTTTTTGGATGTCTGAAATTCGTTGACAAGGAGAGAGGGTTTGTCGATGAACTTTCTTCAGGACTCGTCGACGAGGTGACGTGTCTCATCGACGAAACTGGCTCTGTAAATAGTGAAAAATCAGATTTTTGACAAAATTTTCAGTGCAAATCTTCCCTTTCTCTCTCTAAAACACACCCCTCCCCTTCTCTCTTCGATCCCGACTCCGTTTCTCGCTAGATCGTCAATCTGAGGCCACCACGACACTCCTGGGAAAGTTCTTTGTAAGTCTTCCAGAGCGGATCATTGGTGGAGGTAATTTAAAATTCATCCCAAATTCAAGGTAAGGTGTTTTATTCAGGATATACTTTCTCTACAATCATAAGAAATGTTGTGTGCAGAAAAATACTGATGTTTTGTTCTAGGGAATGTTGTTTTCAGGGTGTTGAGTGGAGAACCTTGTGGGTGTAGGGCCAGAGTATTGTAGGGGCTTTGTAGAAACTAGGTAAAGGAAATTTGCTATGCTAGGGAATTTAATTATGTTATTATAGATTTTACGTATATGCATGTATACCAGTTATTATGTAGTTTTTACAGAATGTTTTTTTAAAGTACGTGTGGCCTGAGTAGATAATATTTGATGTAGAACTTTATACAGTATTTCCAGTATATGAAGTTATATAGAACATACAGATATAGCCTGATATTCACAGATATTATACAGATAGATATAAGTACATATACAACTTTTATTCAGATAGTTTCGCAGACAGATATATATATATATATATATATATGTATGTACGTATACAAATGTTTATTCAGATTAGTATGTATAGTATTTACAGAAAGTCATGTCTTCCTAAATGCCATAACACTCAGAGTATACAGACAGATTACACAGATAGATGATATAGACAGATTATACAGTATAACATCAAGATGTTATAGTTATTCAGAGATTATAGTATTTACAATACAGAATTATAGTGTTATGGTTATTTTGGAAACATGATGAAAATAGTAAAAGAGTATATATATATATATATATATATATATATATATATATATATATATATATATATGATATCAGATCCCTGTGAAGAGATTACAGACAGATACAGATACAAAATACAAAGCATGGTACCGTTGCTAATACAGATAGAGTGCAATCACATATCTCAGATAGTGTGTGGGTACCATCAAACTGTGCTCGGAGAGGATGCAGCTCCCTAGTTCGCCGAGTTAAGGGGGCCAGTTTGATGAGGTAGCAGCCAATCTCGTGCCTAGGAGTGGTAGCAGTTTGGCCGGGCTGAGGTAGTGAAGAGTATAATGGCTTTTCTAGAGGGCTGACTAGGTTAAGTCCCGCCTATAGGCCGCACAATCCTATCATGAGGGGTCAAATCGTGACATACAGAGTTCCAGGGATAAAGTACAATTATGTATATGTATACAGTGTTACAGTATTTGATAAATATAGTATGATATTAGCAGTATGAAAAGTAGAAAACTCAGATGATACAGTTATGTTTTAAACTGCGAAAAATGTAAGATATGCTTTATAGATTTATCATTTATTACAGCTCAGATGTTATTTAAAGTATATGTAACTTAGTCTCCACACTCTATTAATAGCATATTTCCACTTACTGAGCGTCGACTCACTCTATTATTCTAACATTTTTCATGTGAGCTAGTTAGGCGAGCAGATCAGGCTCGCGGATAGAGATTTCTTAGTTACCCAAGTTATAAGGTATGTTGGTGTAGAATTTTGTATTTTTGGGATAGATTTTACTGGGGAGAGATGTATTATATAGCCATGGTCTAGAAATATTGAATTCTGGTATTGTATAGTATATATGGATGTATGGTTTATGTTTTCGTTGTGTAAGCATGAATGTTGTATACAGGAATACCCCAGTGCCCCTTTAAGACCTGAGATTTTTATAGAAGGGGTATCAAAGTAGTACACATGTGTTTATGAAAAAATAAAAAATAAAATGATATAAATTTTGAGATCGTTACAACATTGATTTAACTCAAATCAATTTTAGTGCTATGAATGCATTGTATTGTGCTTTAGATACTAATGAATTAATAGGATAATGACATGGCAAAGTGCAAAGGAAAATTGGGAAGAATTAGAAAATGCATGTGAAGGAACCAAAGAGAAGAAGTCCACAAATTGGGATGATTCAAACTCAAGTAATCAAGAAGTGGAAAATTGTTACTTAATAGCATTAGCAGATGAAGAGGAACACACCTCTCCTTCTACCTTGTTTCATGATTCATGTAATGATTCCTATGATAAATCTTGTGATGAATCATGTGATGAATCTAATGATGAAAGCATGCCTTCTTATAAAGAACTATTGAGTTATTTAAAGTGCATAAGATTCTAGTAAATGTTTCTAAAAAGAATATTATTCTAAAAAATGAGAATGAAAAGTTGGCAAAGGAGTTAACATAGTTAAGATAATCTCATGTCACTCTCAAAAAGGAAGATGAGTTAAAAACCACTAGCTTAGTGACAATGGTGGAAGATTATTATAGAATAATCTCGAAATTTACAAGAGAAAAGGATAACTCCACTAAATCCTTAGGAGTTAGAAGAAATAATTTTTTTCAAAAAGGATTCGGGTTCCTATTCTTAATCCTATAGTCATAATTATTTTCATAAAAATAGGAATAACAAACCAAATTCCTCAAACAAAACATGCTCATATTGTGAAAGAAAAGAGCACATCCATTATACTTGCCCCTTTAGAGGTACTAAAGGCAAAGATAGGAAGATGGTATGGGTGGTCAAGAAAACAAATCTTTTAGGACCCAAGGAAGAATGTGTACCAAAGCAAACTACATAATCTTTAAAACAAGCTCTTCCTTAGAACTTAGGATTTGTCATCCCTTAAGAATTAAGAAGATTCAGTTGTACCTAAACGAAAAAAGTTAGTGATGCCACACTAGTGTAGAGAGTTTGAGTTGTTCAATCCTAATATATGAAGAGATTTAGTAATAACTCTAATAATGCTTCGATAGTGGATCATGCTTAAAATGTCAAATCCTAGTATATGCATCTACATTATGGAGGACTTTAGAGAATCAAGCCAATATGAGAAATTCAAAGGATATATCCAATATGATATTTTAACTTGTATATCATTGTGATTGGTTAATACATGAAAGTATTGGCTAATACATGAAAGTATTGGCTGTAGCTCAAGGGATGAGAAAGCATGCTAACTTAGGACTAGAAAAAAATGAAAAAGGATAATGGGACATCTGTCTCCATATAAATCCAAAATGTCCAAAGTAAAGGTTAAGGGCTTAACTAGCCTATTTAAGGATTACAATAGAAAATTCCTTTTTGTTGACTTTTTGAGTCCTATCTCGTTTTTGATATAACAAATACAAGGTGTTTAATGTTTGTCGAGTTTGTATGCAGGATCAAAATTGGCAAAATCATATGGCGACACACAGTGGCTTGAAGAAAAAAAAAGACCCAAAGTGTTAAATTTCTTTGTAATCCATACTCAATTCACTAGGTTTGTAATAATTAATTATCGGTTTGTAATAATTTTCATATCATGCATGGTAGGGACTATAAGCTCAAGACCATTGAATGACCTTAGGGATCACCCTTCGGTTAACCGATGCCAGGTTTCTAAGCTTAATTGAAAAGCTCAAAGACCTTAGAAAGACCCTAGCACCTTGCACAGACACTTAGAATAAGTCCCCCTTTCAAATGTGCAATTAGGGGAATATACATTTATCAGCTCCTAAATTAATAAGGTTTCGGACGACCAAACCTTGGTGTTCAAAACACCTCAGTCGATCGAACTGTTGAATAGTAAGTGTGTTGACCTGACTTCGAGCGACCGAACAAAAAAGACTTTACCATCTTCGGTCAACCGAACATTTACCCTAACTTTTTCCAACTACTCGGGCGCTTGAATATTAGTGTTCAAATCACCCTCAGGAGACTGAACATGTGAGTTTGGTAAACTGAATTTGAGACTAGGCAACCAAACCTCGGATAGATTGGAAACTCGCCTTGGTCAGCAGATTGAACCCTCATTCAGGCACCCGAACATGGAAAAGTTACCCTTTTTGATGTGTCTGTTCGGGCAACTGAACTTATGGCTCGGCTAACCAAAACTCTCGGGTTGGCCAAAATTTTACTGTGGTTAATTGGGGTTAAACTGGGTTAGTTTTACTAAACTCATTTAAAACAAATTTAATTATTCCTTTTGTATCCCCAATGGTTATAATTTTGGCCTTGCCTATATATATATGGGTTCATTTGCTCAGATTAGCAATGGATTAGCAATTTGATTAGCAACAAAATCCTTTGAAATTTTTCAAACCCATTCTTTCATACAAAGTCTATACATTCATATACAACTATTCTTTTGAGAAATCAAGCATTGTGAGAATATCCTTGAGTGATTATTCATTGTTTGTTGTTGCTAAAAACGCTCATTGCATTTATTGTTTGCTTGATTTTGAGATTGAGAGTTGAGCATATTTTCCCCCCATATTTAATTTAATAAATCTTTTGTGTGGGAAAACTTAAAGCGTACGGGTCTTGGCATTCAAATTGCAAGACACCTTAGCTTGTGTTTTTGTTTGAGCAAAAACCGTTTTTCACAAGCTTGCTTTTAAATATCTCATTGTGCTTGAATTTTGAGAAAATATTTTTGAGATATTCTTATTACACTCGGTGAAAATCTTTGAAACCCTAAATTTTTATTGAGATTTACATCTATACCTTGTTTCAAAGATTAGCTTGTTAATACACTTTGGTGCTTGATTGAATATAGACATTATGTTAAGTGTTGATTGCACACATATAACACTGAGCTTATAATTCTTATCTTGTTGATGTGCATTGATTATACTGTGCTGAATTGTTGTACAAATCTGCTTGTGTTAGAAGCACTTTTCATTGTACAAAAAAGTTTATCTGATTATATTCCAGGTGTGGCCTGAGGGGGCGTTGATCCAGCCCGTAAGGATCGGTAGGGCCTTCTCCACCTTATAAGGAGAGTGTGTAAAGGTTGAGGTCAGCCCCAGAAATTTGACCTAGTTGTAACTAGTTCCACTTCACCTGTTAAGTGAGCAACAGTGGTGATTATCGAGCTTGCGAGCTGAGGCGGGGATGTATGCAATATTGGTCGAACCCCAATAACATATCGGGTGTGCACTAAATAATTTCGCAATTTATTTACTGCACATGTATGTTATTTTCATTAGAATTTGAATGTTGTGCATGATTTAATTTCTCTATATTATATTTATCTACGCATTTGGGATTGCATAGACAGACCCTAGGTTGTTTTATACTGCTGTTGGACATTTAACCTAGGGCAAAATTTTTAATACCCAATGTTGACTTTTTGGTCACATCCCTATTTTGATTATGACAAACCACAATATCTCATCTATGTGCTTTGAGTATTTGAACAGCTTTACTTTTCTAAGCACAGATGACAGATGAGAAATGGATGCTGAGAAGCACTTAAACGAGCCATTCTTTCGGCGAAATCCATGGAATTGCCAAGGAGCAGAGCATGAAGCCTTCGCTTATTTTAAGTTGTATTTTTATATATATTTATTTTAATTCGGGTCTATAATAATAATTTAATGGTCTATAATAATTAATGCATATCATGTATGTAGGGATTGTAAGCTCAAGACCATAGATGGACCTTAGAGAAAGGTCGACCGACGCTAGATTTTCTGGCCTAAGTAAAAAGACCTTAGAAAAGACCCTAGGTCCTTGCACTAGCACTTAGAAAATTCCCCATTATCACATATGCTATTAGGGGAAACTTTTAATTTAAATCTAGACCGAAATGCACATTTTTAGTGTGTTCAGTCGACCGAACCCTAACGCACATAGACCTTCGGTGGACCAAACCTCCCCATGGTCAAAGGTTTGACCCTTTGGTCAACTGACCTCAAAATGAACATCAACGGCCTGGTTGACCGAACTGGCACGTGAAAAATCCCAATGCCCTGGTTGACTAAATTCACAGTTGTAAAATGGCTCGGTTAACCGAACGTTCAACTTCGGTCAACCGAACTTAGCCCGGTCGACCAAACCTCGGAGGTTCTAAAATCGCCTCAAGTCTAGTCGACCGAACCTATAGTTCAAAAATGCCTCGGTCGATCGAACCTGGCAATTAGGTCAACTAAATCTCAAGTACGGTCAACCGAACCTCTCGGGTTGCAATATTTTTAACCGCAGTAACATGGGGTTATTTAAGTTAAATTGCGTTAAAATAATTTTAATAATTACCTCTATATGCCAACGGTCAAAATTTTGAGGGTGTCTATATATATAAGCTCATTTGCAAAAATTAAGAGAAGATTAGGAATTTGATTAACAAAAATATCCTCTGAATTTTTGAGAGCCTTTTCGTCATATACTAAGCCAAATACTCATCTTTTTACTATTCCCTTGCAAAATATTTTTGAGTGAGTACATCTTGAGAGATCCTACAAAGCTATAACTCTCATTGTGTTTAGTTAAGTGATTGATTTTTGATTGAGAGTTTAGCACAAAGTTTTTCCCCCGGTTTAATTAATAATCTTTGTGTAGGAAAAACTTGGTAGTTTGTGAGTCTTAGCATTTGTATTGCAAGACTCCTAAGCTTGTATTTTGTTTTGTGAAACAAAATATTTTTACAAGCTTTCACTACAAATATCTCTTGTGCTAGATTGTTGAGAAAATTATTTTATGAGATATTTTTTACCCTTGTTGGAGATATTTGAAATCATACTTGTGATTGATATACTTTGGTTTATTATTTCAAAGATTGTTTGAAAATACACTCTTGTGCTTAATTGAATATTAACATAAGATTGAGTGTTTAGCACACATATTGCACAGAGCTTATAGTTCCTATCTATTTGAGGTGCATTGATTATATTGTGTTGTATTGTAGTACATATCTGCTTGTGTAAGAAGTATTTGGTTGTACATAAATTTTTATATCTTTTGTATTCCATCCGTGGGCCTGAAGAGGGATACAAACCCTGTTGAATAGTCCCGGATTGGCTTAGACCCGATTAGGAAAGTTAGGTGCATCATCGTGGTAAGGTGCGGTTATAGGTTGAGGTTAGCCTCGTCAATTGACCTGGTTGTAATCGGTGCTGCTCCACCCATTAAGTGAGTATTAGTAGAATCCTCAGGCATGTGAGCTAGAGGTAGGGACGTAGGCAGTATTGGGCGAACCCTGATAACATATTGTGTGTGCACTTTACATTTCCATCACTTTATATTCTTGCACGTGTATGTTATATTCGATATATTGTGAATGTTGCGCATGATTTGATTTCTGCACATTATATTTATTTGCACATTTGGGATCGCATAGACAGACCCTAGGTCGTGTATATACTGCTTCTGGATAGTTTAACTTAGGACAAAAATTTTATAATTCCAATTCACTCCCCCCTCTTGGGAATACACCAATTCCAACACCCAATTCACCCCCCTCTTGGGAATACACCAATTCCAACAATTGGCATCAGAGTAAGGTTGCACTACACTAAACCGTTTTTGCAAAAGATCGCAATGATTCACATTGGTGTATCCCCATTCGGAGAGGGACAATCACCTTCTAGTCCTCAATTGTTTTGTGGTGTTGATTACACCGCCTAGAAAATAAGAATGAGCATTTTTATAAAATCAAAAGATTGGAGGGCCTAGCTGGTGATTGTTAATGGAATTTGTATACCCTTGAATGAAAATTATATAAGGTTACTGCATGCGAATTCATATGCCATGGACATGTTATACCTTGCATTAGATTCTAATATCATTGTTGAGATTGTGGCATGTAAGAGTGCACATGAGATTTGGGAAGAGCTTGAAAAGAGATATGGAGAGTCCCAAGAAAAGGAGACCACCACTCCAAAGGTGTCATGTTCAGATGACCAGGGAGTGGTAAATGATAGGGTGATTGCATTAATAGAAGTTAAGGTATATGAATCCAACTTTATATCTATTGATGATTCTTGTGCTAATTTTTGTAGTGTATCATGTGATGAATCATCTGATGCCTCATGTGGAAATCCTATTAAACCTAGTGATTATACTAAGAATGATGCATGCAATGATTCATATGACATCAATTGTAATATTTCCTATGTTGAATCATGTGCTAATTTGATAAATAAAAGCATGCCATTTTACGAAGAACTAGAAAGGGATTTACTTAAAATGCATAAGCTTCTAGTTCGAATGCCTAAGCAGAAATCAATCATGAAGAAATAAAATAAAAGACTGGCGGTACAATTAGACAATCTAAAAGAATACCATGCCACCTTAAAAAAGAGAAAGATTAAGAAGACATTAAAAACTATCTACTTAGAAGAAGAAATGGATGATTATTCTAGAGTTACACTCGAAGTTAAAAATGAAAAGAATAATCATAATAAACCCTTAAGAGTTAAAAGAAATAAATTTTTCAAAAAGGGTTCATGTTTAGTTTATCAAACCCATAATCATGCCGCGTCAAGTAAAAATGGAAGAGGCTTGGATAAAAGGATGATATGGGTGATCATAAAAGTAAGCCTCGTAGTACTTAAGGAAAAATGGATTCCAATTGGAATCACATAATCATTTAATCCATCCTTAGCTCATTGGTTTAGGGGTTGTGATGACTAAAGGCTCGGGAAGTGGTGTGTGCTTAAAATGCTAAATATCAGTATAAGCACTTACTATTCTATTATACTAAGATACTTAAAGAATCTAGCCAATGTGAAAATTTAGATTGATCATAATATGAAAATATTGGTTGTTGCTTGCTTAAGTTGAATAAAATCCACTTCCTAACAGACAAAGGTAATTTTACCTAATAAATAATTCCTAATGCTTAACTCATGCTTAAAATATAAAACATTTTAAGTTAAGCAACTGTTGTTCATTACACAGAAATGAGCTTTAGGGTTTCAATATCTTTAACCCTAATCTCATCAACCAAAATCTAGTCATCACTCTAGGTATAAACGCTTTTTATTAAAATTCCATATCTATTGTGTGCTTATTAAAAGTCATCATTCATAAAAAATAGAGGCATCAACTAAGGGAATCAAGCTCCTCATCTAATAAAATCAAAATATTCCCTTTGAGCTTAAAATATAAAAATCCTCTAATTTTAGTTCATCTCCTCCATAGGAACTCTTTACACACCACGATCACACTCAGTAAAGAGTCACCTATCCCGTGGTTCGTATTCTTGCTTTAAATTGTGATTATATTTATAGGATACTTTCCATTCTCTAAAGAGCATTATTCACAACATTCACATCTCCTATATGCTCTTTGCCCAAGTCTGGACATGATTACCATCACGAAAATATTTTGAAAAATGTCCTGCTACTACCTAAATACTCTTCTTAACTAAATAGAAATTTAATCCCTAAGAGTATTTGGTCAAATTCCTTTCATAAGTTCTGAAACCTTAAATCAAATCCTTAAATCAAATCCACTAGAGTTTCAAATCTTTTGAAATGTGTTGAATGGATAAAGTGATTGCACTAGGTTTCAAATCTAGATGATGAAATGAAATTTGCAAGAGACCTATGCATATGTAGTTAAAATTCAACGCCATTCAATCTTGTGCCTCTTACATGTATTCAGATTCTTGAGAAAAGAGGCTGACACAGGCTTATCATCTTAATGAATATTCATTGTGACTTTTTGGTCCGATAAGCCTAAAGCACTCATGCCAAGTCAAAATCCATTGAAAATCTTAATAACCTTGGCTAAAAAAAGTATATAATTAAGAAAAGACATAAATTGAATAAGTGCATAACTCAGGAAGAGCATTCATTTTTCTATGGTTACAAATTCAAAGGTTCTCCTGATCTTATATCCTATTATATGCACATATGTATTTATAGGAAGTAAATTGTACATAGCTATCCATAGTGCACTGATTGATAAAAACTGTTGGATAGTTTTATTTTACATGATTTGTTTTTTAGCTACCTGATTGCATGCTTGTGTTGAATGCCTCCTGCATGGCGGATGCAGTTGATGTGTATTACATGTAGGTAGTAGTTTTAGGTTCTCGTGTGCCTTGAATTGAATTAAAAATTGCTTATTTGAACCTATCAGGTACATGTTTATTGGGAAAATGTTCGATTTATAGACGACACGCTGCCAAATTTTCGTTAGAATTTTCCCAAGTAAAACCTTGTCCAAAGATGATCATAATAAAATGAAAGTTAAAATATTTTTGAAAGGATGAGTGAAAATCAATTGAATAATTAAATTCCATCCTTGCATAATCATCGAGAATATTTAGATGACCTCAGCTTCATCCCTATAGAAAGAACATAAAAGACTCAAATGCATCACTTCGCTTTTTGAAATATTGAGGTTCTTCTGAAAACCTGGAACATCATATACATCTCTTAAAGCTCAATGAACAAATATGGATTGTTCTCGGTACTTTATTGTTCTCGGTACCTCCTAAGGACCAAAGACAAGCTAAAAAATATCCAACAAAGCAAAGGCAATCATAAAGCCTTCTAAAAATCATCAACAAAGTGTACATAAGAAACAAACTTCATTCCTACCAAGCAACAAACCTTCTACATGACCACAAACCTCACACCTAATTAGCACTCTAATTAAGACATTTACCACCAAACTGAACAAAAAATGAAATAACAGATTGCCATGAAGAAAACGGAAGATGTAAACCATAATTCCACCACTATCATTGAATAGAAGAAAAACAAACCATAATTCATTTTCTCAATCTATATCCAAGGTTTTTTTTGTCCATAACTGAATCCAAGAAACCCCAACTTAATCTATCAAAAACCTTCTCACAATCTAAGTAACAACTTCATGCACAACCCAAACTGCATCAAGAATGCTTGAGAAACAACCTTATGGACAAAACTAGAAAACCTTGGTTGAATTGTGTTTTAACGTTTTTCTCGTAATATTTTCTTGATGGATGGTATTATATTATATGAATTGTATATTGGAATATATGCTTGTGTTGAACGCCAACAGCATGGCTAATGTAGTACATTGTGAATTGTATTCTGGTACTAGATTTAGGTTGTTGCATGCTTGAAATGTTTTATTTTATGAAAACAACAATGTTTCACATACAAGTTTTATAGGAAAATATCCAATTTATAAACGGCATGTCGCTAAAATTTCATTAAATTTTTTCAAAAAAAAAACCATGTAGAAAGATAATTATGATAAAATGAATGTTAAAATATTTTTGAAAGGATGAGTGAAAGTTAAATGAAAAGTCTTTTCATTAAGCCCTAAATTTGCATCTATTAACATACATGACATATCATTTTCCTTTAACTATGGATAAGCATTATCATTTGTCCACCACCAGGGATACTCTATTTTGAGAACGAGTTAAAGTGTTTACGTGTATGGTTTGATGCATGCAACTGTATATATTCATATGTACGCCATTCACATTCATTTCAGTTATTCATTTAGGGTTGAAAATTATTGTACGGAGCACTCTCTATATTTTTCTTCCTGATTATATCGAGCGTCAGTTCTCCATTTTGTTCTCTATTTGTATACTAATTTTTTTTTTTTTTATGATTTTTAATTTGTAGGGTTCACGACTGTCATAACATCAACATGATGTCATGCATGTACTACAGTCATTGGATGCAACTTTTGATTATTTCTTTGTAATTTTTATTGTTATTTAAGCAAATGAAATTTCTGTATTTTAATTTGAATTTGTATAATGTATTTTTATTTAAGTTTTGAATTTTTTGAAAAGTTTTTTCTTATCTGCACAGATGTTATTTTTTTATTTTAATTAAATTTGTATTTGAATTCAAATTTTTGAATAATTTATGAATTTTTTAGTAATTATGGTTTCAGGTTATGTATGCGAAAATGTAATTATAGATTTTTATAGAAATTGATGATTCAAATAAATTAGTATTAAAAAAAAATTTAATTTCTTAATTATTAGTGAAGAATTAAAATTCATCACTAATAGCAGGGTATTAGTGACGAATTAAATATTCGTCACTAATAGTACAGTATTAGTGAAGGATTCAAATTCGTCACCAATAGCAGGGTATTAGTGACGAATTAAATTGATGAATTTGAATCATTCACTAATACTGTACTATTAGTGACGAATTTATAATTTGTCACTAATACCCTACTATTAGTGACAAATTTATAGTGATGGTATTAGGGTATTAGTGACGGTTATAATCCGTCACTAATACTCTATTATTAGTTAGTAGTAACGGTAGATATAGCAACTAATTTAAAATCGTCACGAATACTTATAAATTCGTCACTAAAAACCAACATTGTCTTGACTTTTATCAATGGCGGTACAAATTCGGTTGACCAAAATTTTTGTTTAGTCGGGCGAGCTCAATGTTTTTAAAATAGATTGTTCAGTTTATTGCATTCAGTCGACTGAGCTTGAGCCTTGGTCGCCCGAACTCTCTAAAATTCATTTTCCCTTTTATTTTTTATTCCAAAATTCATTTGTCTTCTTTTGAAAAGATGTTTGGAATTTGAAAGAATATTTTCAAGTTGTTAAAATAGGTCTCTAAGTCCAATTTATCCTATGAGCTTCATAAACAAACTTATGAAAGTATGATGTAGTCCCAAGAGGGGGGGGTGAATTGGGTATTTAAAATTTTATTACGCGGAAGCTTGATTTATTTTAAAGCTTTTTAAACAATCTCAATAGCTACAAAACAACTAATCAACGAATGGCTATACCAATAAGCAATCCTAAGTATATATGTAATTTGAAAACACAATATGTATTTTACCTTCAGCACATTGAAATATCCACTCTAAATTTAAACAACGAACAAGTATTTATTTAAAACGAGATTCAACAATATAAGTCAAGCAAGTAGCCTTCTCATACTTGAACAATCAAACCACAAAAATAACTTAACCCTAGCCAATCAAATTTAACTCAGAGTTTTAGCAATCATCTAATTTTCAACCAGAAACTTAAATCATCCAAATCATTCACCAATCGATTTAATCATTCAAAATAATCCAAATCTAATCTCAGCATTCAACCAACTTTCCCAATTAATTTAAAACATACACAGAAGATAATGAGCAAGTAATAAGTGTATAAAATTAAAGAGTCAAGGAAAGAAGATGAACACATAGATTCAAATCTAATCTCAGCATTCAACCAACTTTCCCAATTAATTTAAAACATACACAGAAGATAATGAGCAAGTAATAAGTGTATAAAATTAAAGAGTCAGGGAAAGAAGATGAACACATAGATTCTTTACAAGGTTCAGTGTCCAGCCTACGTCCTTGCCCCAAGCATCTTGCTGTGAGGATTTTTCTTACTCTCTCTGTTCAATAGATGGAGTTCCCCCTCTCCGTTGGAAGGTGAAGACCCCTCTCTAGTAAGAATGTTGACTCTACGAGTCCAATCCGGTTTTGATAATGACAAATCACTTGGTATTTGATCTGTGCATTGAGATTATGAACATGAACTATATTAAGCATGCATGGAAGGATAACAAGTAATGGAAGCCATGAAGAATAAAGCATACATTTCTGGGCAAGATTCATGGAACTCAAAGAGTACAAGAATGAAGATACAAGTGACAAGTTCAAGAACGTCATGGGAATGGGTACTTAGAATCAATGTATTTACATTTCATATGATTTAATTTGAGGCTCAACATATATCCTAGAATGACTTTACGACTCATGCATTTCATGAACATCATTTGAGGATATCTATGGACTTAGAAATATTTTTAAAACTCCCGAAAATAATTTTATAAAAGAGCCAAGAAAGAGAGCAAAACGGATTTTTAACCTAGAAAGAAAAAATTCAGAAAAGGGGAACTTCAGTAGCCTAAAGTTAACCTCAGTCACCTGAAAAGTTTCTTTAGAAGATCGAAATTAAGTTCAGTCACTTGAAGAATTAATGGTGAAACACAGAACCTGGTCGGGGCACTTCGGTCACCTAAACTTGAGACTTCAGTCGCTTGAACTTGTCACATCAAGAGCTTGAACCCAACTTCATTCGCCTAACCCTGTATCCAGGTTGTTTTTTTTTTTGAAGCACTAAGGAACTTCAATCGCGTGGGGCTTTGACCTCAACCACCTTAACTTGTGGGAAAACTCAAAAATTTAATTTTTATTAAGAGAACTCGTGAGATATTTTTTGATCCAACGGTTGAGATTGATTCTAAGGGTAAGACACCTATATATTGAACATCTAAACCCTAGTGTGTGAGCTAAGATCAATGAGAAGAGAAGAGAACATTATTTTTTAAAGAGATTTGAGAAACTTGAGCATATAGCTATATGATTGCCTACACTCTAGCACATACTCATCAAGCTTGGGCAAATCAACTCATAAAATCAAAGGGTATTCATTTACACATCTTGATTTCAACTTGGTATTGAGGTTTGGTTAATCCATTTAGTGTTTTCAAGAGTCTCTCATATCATCATCTATTATTAAATATCATTAAAGAGATTGACCTTGAATGTTAATATCCATCTAGAGATTGTTGTTTTAACAAGTTCATTACTTGCAAAAGTTTTTCTTTTGCCATTGATTAAAAAGTTATCATTCAAGTATGTTCTTAGTTAAAGACTTGATATTTTGGATACTTCTAAACTATTTGATTAGATATCCTTAGAAGTGCATAACTATATATATATTATTGAAGGATATTTTCTGAAAATCTTATATTAAGTTTTGATCTTTGGTAATCTCATCATATATACATTAAGTTAAATATTACAAAGATCATATTGAGATTGAAATCTTGAGAGAAATATTGTTTTGACAAAGTGTGTTTTCAAATCTTTGAAGTCTTCAAAATTGTTTGTGTATTCAAAGATTTAACCTAAGTTCTCCAAAGCATTGATTTATATAAATATTTTTGGGAGATTTGATAAACGGGATAGCTAGTGAATCATACTCTTGCATATAATGATTATATCATTACATTCATTCTGAGCTTCAAGTTTCATCATATGATAATGTATTAAGAATTTGAATTGTACTCACTAGCTTTGTTGGAAGCAACTTTGAGTGTTTTACATATTTCATTGTATTCATGGTTCGGGTTGTGAAGGTTCGGGTTGTGAACTGAGTTTGAGGAGAGAGTTGTATCTTTTGTAAGCAACGGATTAGGAGGAAGTTGTACCTCTTGTAAGCAGTAGGTTGTAAGGGAAGCCCCGTCCCAATTTAAGGAGCAGGAATTATAGTGGAATCCTTGAGTGGGTTGCTCAAGGCAAGGATGTAGGCTGGGTTGGCTGAACCTCATAAAATCGCTTTTGCATTCTCTTTTCCCTTATCTCTTTACTTTCCGCACTATAGTTCATTACTTACGTTGCATGTATGTTTGTTGAATAATCTCACTTGAAATTTATAAGTAATTGGTTAAATTTAGACATAGGGACTAAGTGGTGAATAAGTTTCAAAGTTTCAAAGAATTTTCACCCCCCCCCCTCTTGGGATTACATCTAAATCAACAAAGAACAACCCTCTCATTAGGCAACGATTCTAACCCCGAATTGTTAGTTAGCAAAATAGTAATACAATCGTGCGTACAAGCATATTACTCTCAAAAGAGAACATATTTGTATAATGATAAAATCATTATATACTTTTAATAGCAAATTTGCAAAGAAGCTCACAAAGAAATCAAGGGTTTTCTGATTTGTGATATCAGAAATTCATAAGAAAGAATCAGAAATCGGTTTAAGGCTTAAGGATTGCGCACATTAGATATTCAGAGTATGAATCAAAGTATATTGAATGTATTTCAGTGTGTATATTTGTGCCCTAATGCGCATATAATAAGCCTTATATAGCTTAGGAAAAAATCTTACCGTTTTCCCCAATTTTGGAAACCATATCTTGTAAATTAGGAAAGAAATCGCACAGTTCATAAGTTTAAAACACAGACTTTAGTTGTCTAAACCAATTAAAATATGCACTCCGGAACTGATTGTAGCGATCTTGTCACCTGAGCTTGTGAATTCAGTTGCTTGACCTTTTTCGGGTGACCTAAATTCAATTCAGTCGCCTATACTAACTTTGGTTTCTTTACACTACTAGTAGCAATTCAGTCGACTGAGCATTTTCCTCAAGCGCTTGAACACTCTGTAACTTAGTGTATATCCATATTTCTTATTCCAAAACTTGTTTGTATTATTTAGAAAATAATTTTGGATTTGTAAAAATATTTTCTAGATTGTGAAATTGGTCTCTAAGTCCAATATGTAATCCTAAGAGCTTCATAAATAAATTTGAAATTAAAGAGCACTTACATGAGACTCTAAGAACATCCAAATAACAATAAATCCTAAGTCTTCATGTATTGAAGCTTTAACATCGTCCAACTTTGTCAATAGTTCAATGTGCTTGTTTTCTTCATAACTTGTGAATTTAAGTTGAGCTTCATCCAATCTTCACTAAGTTTAACCATTTTTCTTATAAGAAATGTAAAACCTGAAATTTCACTTGAAAGCACACTTAGAATACCTTAGTTTGTTATCATCGAAATGAGATTAAGCCTTGTTACGCCTACAATCTCTCCCTTTTTGATGATGACAAATAAGGAGCAAAATGAGGTAGCCTTGATAAGGCTTCCCCTCACAATAAGCATGAAACATAAAATATAATTAATATAAACATATTTGTTCAAGCTTAATCAAGATTTGGTTTTTCTCTTTTTTAGAAAGATTGTCCTCAAAAAGTTTTTTATAATAAAAATTTTCTCTTTTCATAACATGTATTACGCATGTAACAAGTATACAATTTAGCTTATCAACTTTGCACATGTATGAATAATTTTGCAGGAATAACATGTATTCAGCATTTAACATGTATTCCAGAATTTCAACATAGCTTACACATGTATTTAGCATTTAACCTGTATTCCATTATTTCAACATAGCTTACACATGTATCTAGCATTTAACGTGTATTCCAAAATTCTAACATAGCTTACTCTCCCCCTTAATATCATGTTTCCTTAAAATCATGCACTTACTACATTTCATTTTGCTTATTCTTCTCCCTCTTTTGACATCAACAAAAAGGAATGCAATAGAAATATTTAGCTCGTGGTTCACAATTAGATCGTTAAATAATCCACATGCAATTCTTAATATATCCATCAATATGTCCATCAACATGTTCATCTTCCAACATGCAATGTTGAATCAATAAGATCATTTACTAACATGCATTTCACAATGTTTAGAATATTGTGGTCAGAAGAACATAGCAGTAGTATTAAGCATTCATAACAAGAAATAAGTAAGACTTCAAAGAAAAATAAAAGACAAAGTATCAATACAGTACAACCAGATACAACACAAGAAATTGTTCTCATGAAGTGATATCAAATAAACATCTAATCCTCATTAATGTCGTCATCACTAGATGAAGTCTCCCCCTCCTCATCATAATCATCATTGTCGTCCTTATCACTCGAACTCACCACCATGGGAGCTTTTACTTTTGAAGAAGAAGCACAACCCATATTGCCCTCAATGTGTGCGAGCCTCTTATCAAAAGAGCTCAAAAAGGATTGGAGTGCATTATATTTAGTGTCCAAATCTCCTCAAAAAGAACTCAACTAGGAGTCCATTTGTTAGTGAAAATCCATGAACCAAGAAGGAGCATCATTAGCTGAACCAGCTGGAGCAGGTGGTGCTGCATAATATGGAGCATTTCTATGCACATGACCTTCCTCCATTTGTTCTATTAGAGAAGGTTGGTTATGTTTGGAAACCCAACCATTTACACCAGAAAATTCATATCCCCATGAGTTTCATAGTGGTTGATGAAAATAGATCATAGGATGTTCGTTTTATGAATAGGGTGGATGAATTAGCAACCCCAAGATGCTCAAATATGAGATTCAAGATTCCTTTATATGGAAGAATGACTCACTTCATTTCTTCCTTTGAAATCATCCATTTGAGTATCAGGGTGTGAATATTAAGACGTTTGCCTTTATACAAACACTACTTAACAAAACAATCTAAGTAGGAAATGTGGTCCTGAGACCCACTCCTAGGTAGAATATTGTATATGATTAGCAAATGAATGATCTTCACCTCAGGAGTCAACTGCCTATATAAAGGTGGGTAACCAAAGTAGATTGGTTGTTCAATCATAACAAGAGGCAAAAAACTCTTGGGCTGTAAATTTACGTTCCATCAACCAAGAATGTCCCAAGTTTGGATTCAGAGTCTTGTCATTATAGATTGTGGGGTGAGTGCAAATGATTTTTCCATGACTTTGGTAGTATGTATGTTTCCTTCCCTTCCTAAGTTCGCATAAAACAAGCGAACCAAAATTGGGTACACTGCTCTAGATTGATATGAAATGAACTTATCCCAACCTAGAACATTGAACATACGAAGAAAATTCGGAAAGCTTTCTTGCATGAATGGGATATCCAAGATCTTACCAAGAATCGGTTCAGTAGATCGGATATATTTGTTGTACATTTTCTTAGCTGTCAGAGAGAAGAGCCAGCGTTGGATAATCTCAGAGTCATCTTGTCCTGTAGATTGGCTCCTAGGCATGATTTTTGAAGAGATAGTGTAGAAATATCTGAAAAACCGAGACTATGAAGCAAAATTTGAAGCTTTGATTGAGCTTTTTGGACAAAAACTCAGTGAGAGAGCTTCTAAGAGTGATAGACGAAGATTTAGAGGAGAAAAGAATAGGGTTCAGGAGCCTGAATGTTTGTATAGTTAGGGTTTTTCGTGAATAGTAGTATATATATTTGTGTGGTTCAGGCACCTGACTTGAACGTTCAGTCACCTAAACTGCCTGGGAACTAGTAGCTGTTTGGTCGACTGAAAAGGGAAGTTTAGTCGCCTGATGGTATCAAAATTTTAACTAACTTTAACTTTTGACCCAAACACTAAGGTTAATCAATATCTTCTTCTCAAATCACTTCTATACTATGCAATAAACCTAATTCTCGTTGTATTGAAATGAAACGGTCCTTTTAAAGAGGTTTTGTGAAAATATCCTTCATCTCTACTTATGAATTCAAGAATGATATCCTCCTTTTGTACGTGATATTTAAGGAAATGATGTCTTATGTCAATATTCTTAGTCCTTGAATGAGATATTAGATTTTGAATATTTATAGCGCTGGTATTGTCACACTCAATAGGCACAATCACATATGCCAAATTAAAATCTTTGAGTTATTGCTTCATATACAATGCTTGTGCACAACAACTATCTGTTGTTACATACTCAGTCTTAGTAGTTGATAATGCCACAAAATTCTATTTCTTCAAAAACCAAGATACCATAGATTGTCCTAAGAAGGGACATGTACCACTTGTACTTTTACGGTCTATTTTGCACCCAGCATAATTTGCGTAAGAGTAGCTGATCATTTCAAATGATGTATCTTTAGAATACCATAAACCTAAGTCTATTGTAAAGACCAAGAAAATAATAGAAATTAAATAAAGAGGAAAAGGAAAATTTAAAGGAGGTAAAGCAGGGTTCGTCGATGAATACCTTAGCTTCATCGACAAACTCCCTTATACAATTCGTGGGCAAAGTTTAGTGTTTCGTCGACGAAGAGATACCGAGAGGGGGGTGTTTTGGACCCAGTGGTTTGTCGATGAGATTCTTATCTTCATCGATGAACTACCTTCTTAATCTCATCGATGAGTACACATGGCTCATTGACGAAGCCACGTGTCAAGTTACCTTTAAAAATCGGGTTTCAGCGAGGAAATCAAATCCTCTTTCCTTTCTCTCTCTAGAAAAACGTTTGCTCTAACTTTTCTCTACAAATTCGGCCTCATTTTTCCCCAGTTCGATGATCAGAAGCTACCACGATGATCCTAGGGAGATTCTCTACAACTTAACCGAAGCAGAATTTCGATTTGAGATGTTTGGGCACCATCCCAAAATCAAGTTAAGTAGGTTATTTAAGGGTTATTTGGCTTGTAGGTTTTTTTGAACCCATATTTAGTTTTAGATGTTATACTGGCGTTTGTGATGACTAAATTTGGGTGTTGTGAATTTAGGATTTTGGGGCTTATACTGTAGGCAAGTTAGAGAACCAAGTGGGTGTTCTCAGGAATCTAGGTAAATGATAAATAGTTTATAAATTCAAGAAATGTGAGTATGGAATTATTTTGAAAATTCAGTTGATTAATAGGGAGATATGTATGTGTATAATTTTAGGATTGTGAAATTATAAACATCGTGGCCATAAGTTAGAAATAAGTAAACGAGCCTAGTTTACCAGGTAAGGGAAATATGTTATGCTAGGAATTTTAAAAATTTTATCAGAAATATATATATGTTTCGTGGTAAATTCTACAAAGTATAAATTATCTTCATTATCATAAAATACAGATTTAAGTACATGGGTTTTTATTTATTTAGTTGTGTGGCATGAGTTAATATCATAATAGTTCGTAATTTATACAGTTTTTCAGAATATCATGATTTATAGTATTTTTGCATAGAAATATGTTTTACCAAATTTTACAAAATTATGAATTACAATGTATATACAAACAGATGTTTTACAGACAGATATTTTATAGTATTTACAAAATACCATGATTTCTAGAATTTCAAAACCATAACACTCAGATATTATAGTTTATTTAGTTCAGATATTATAGATTAGATATTACAGTTATTTCAGTCAGATATAACGGTATTTTCATATTAGTTTTATAGTGTTATGATTATTTTGGAATCATGATGAAATAGTAAGATAATTATATATATATATATATATATATATATATATATATACTAGTATTATACAATATCAAACTCTGATGAATTATTTCAGTCAGATTCAGTCAGCAGAGCACGGTATCATTGCTATTTTAGATCATAGTGCAATCACATATCTCAGATAGTGTGTGGATTTCCGTCAATCGTGCCTTTGGAGGGATTTCGGGCTCCCCAGAAATCTAGGTTACGGTGGCCGGTTTGATGAGGGTTAGATCAGTTACTGTGCCTGGAGAGATTGCAGGCTCCCCAGTATTCTGGGTTGAGGAGGCCAGTCTGATGATTGATAGAGTTTCAGTTGACTTATCCTGGTGGGCCAACCAGAGTTAAGTCCTACTTACGGACCGCACAACCTTGTCATGAGGGGTTAAATCATAACATACAGTTTTCTAGGATAGTTTTCACAGAGATATATATATATATATATATATATATATATTTACAAGATAATATAAAATATATTATAATACTAGAAGTATGATTAAATAGAAAGTTTAGATATTACAGATATATTTTTAAGCCACATTGGTGTGAGTTATACTGTGTATTATTTTACAAGCTATCTCAATTTCAGTTATTTATCAATAAATTATTTATGTAAACTCAGTTGCCACACATTGGTAATAGCATATTTCTTCTTACTGAGAGTTGTCTCATCCCAATAATTAACATTTTTCAAATGATCTAGTTCGATGAGCAGATCAGGCTCGAAGATAGGGAGGTTAGTTGCATTGCCCTATTTGTAGGGTAAGTGTTTGCAGGGAGAAGTATTTTTGGGTAGACTCTAGGAGCTTTTATAGATGAGACTTGAAAGATATGTATTTATGTACATATATTATGGAGAAATACTAAATTCTGGTATTGTGTATATGGATTGTATAGTATTATGTTTTTCGCTGCATAGGTGTTTCCCAGTAATCGTTTCAGGGGTATCATAGTAAATGATTATCAGTCTATTTATATTTTATTCTAAAAAAATGGCATGAAATTTTGGGTCATTACATTTTTGTATCAGATCCTACGTTGCTAGGTTTTGTAGACTCTAGAGTACAACGGAAAACAATACCAGAATATTGGAATGGAATTTTGGGAAGGATAGAATAGAATATCAGTGAGATAATGTTAGAAAATTAAGATGATAATTTAGGGTTCTGCTCTGCAATCTGGAAGTAGGAACTTCAAGGTGGTTTCCATGTTTTTCCTAGAGTGACGATTTTAGGAAAACCATAGTAAACTATCATCGGTTTCTTTTCCATATGGTAGGACTAGACCTTAAATTAGTAATAGGTAGTAAGAGGACATTTTAGTTAGACTAAAGTTAGAATAGTATTATGAGGTTTGGATTCTCAGAATAATTTGTTATTATTATAGGATGGACCTTGGAGGTAGTAGTGCTAATGCTAGCGGCGATGATGGAGCAGGATCCTCAAATGCTGTTTTACACAGCATAGCTTAACAAGTTATGGCTGAGATTGCACAGAGCTCCAAAGAGCAGGGAGGTCCATCTACAACCCAGGGTTGTACAATAGAGAAGTTTACTAAGATGAACCCTCTAACGTTTTCAGGGGCAACTGATCCTATAGTTGCTGAGAATTGGATGCAGAAGATAGAGAAAGTACTAATGGTGCTTCACTACACCAATGAGAAGAGGATCATATATGCCACGTATAAGTTGACAAGAGAGGCTGAGAGATGGTGGACAGCTACTAGATTACTAGAGGAGCAGAGATCTATACCAGTGCTTATGACCTGGAGCCGATTTAGAGAGATATTCTTTGACAGATATTTTCCTACTACCATCAGAGAGGCTAAAATGCAGGAGTTTTTGAGTTTGACTCATGGTCCGTTGATAGTTCAACAGTATGTGGCAAAATTCATCAAGCTATCATGATTTACTCCATACATAGTTCCAGATGAAGCTAAGAAGGTCAGGATGTTTGAGAGGGGTTTGATGTGAGATATATATAAGTAGGTCATGGTTCTAAAGATACAGGATTTCTTTGAAGTGGTAGAAAGAGCCACGGTAGCAGAGGAGAGCAAACAAACAGATGTGGGAGTACCGAGCTAGAGGAAGAGGCCGACGCCTCTGGGATTTCAAGCGAGTTCCAGTCGGGGGCCATGGAGAGGAGATCGATTCAGAGGAGGCTAGAGAAAGATGATAGGACACCGAGAGTTTCAGGGTGAGCCGGCTTACCCATTTGTCCTAGATATGGCTAGAAGCATCCAGGTGAATGTAGGATAGGAGAGAACGTTTACTATTAGTGTGGGAGAGAACGTTTGCTACCTGTTCATAGGGCTTGGTCATATCAGAGACTGTCGGCCCAAGAACTAGTTCACAGACCGTTCCAGGGTTGTTACTAGGCGCCCCGTGGACGCCAGAAGAGGAATACAGTACCGGCGAGAGTCTATGCATTGACGTCGGGAGATGCTGAGGTTGCTGGAGACATCATGACAGCTATTCTTATTGCTTTATCATATAAAGTTGTTTTTTTTACACAAGTGCCACCTATTTTTTTGTGTTGTTGAGATATGCTAAGTTATCTAGGATTAAGGAATAGCTGTTAGATGTTAAATTGTTAGTAGTCATGCCTACTAGATCAATAGTGAGGTGTAAGAGGGTACTTGAAAATTTTCCAGTGAGCATTCAAAAGAAAGTTCCACCAGCCGATCTTGTGGTATTAGATATGCAGGGGTTCAATGTGATATTGGGTATGGACTGGCTGGCTACTAACCACGCCAACATAGATTATTATAAAAAAAAAAGTGATTTTTAGACCTCTAGGTGAGCAAGAATTCATATTTTCGGGATCACAGATGCACGCCTTGCCACAGTTAGTGTCAGCAATTCAAGCGAGGAAGCTACTTCAGGGTGGTTGCCAGGGTTATATTGCATATATAAATGAGATGCCAGAAGAAGAGTTGAAATAGATTAACATTCCAGTAGTCAGAGAATTTCCAGATGTATTTCCACAGGAATTACCTAGCTTACCACCAGACCATGAGATTGAATTTACCATGGATCTACTACCAGGGTCGGCACCAATATCTAAAGCACCGTACAGAATGGCCCTAACTGAATTGAAAGAATTGAAAAATCAATTGTAGGAGTTGATGGATAAAGGGTTTATCTGACCTAGTGTGTCTCCTTGGGGAGAACCAATTTTTTTCATGAAAAAGAAAGATGGGACTATGAGGATGTGCATTGATTATAGAGAGATAAACAAACTTACGGTCAAGAATAAATATCCTCTTCCCAGAATTGATGATTTATTTTATCAGCTCCACGGGACCCAGGTCTACTCTAAGATTGATCTTTGATAAGGTTACCACCAAGCGAGAGTTAAAGCAGAAGGCATCTTGAAGATAGCTTTTCGAACCAAATATGGGTACTACGAGTTCCTAGTAATGTCATTTGGATTGACTAATGCACTGACAGTGTTTATGGATTTAATGAATTAGGTGTTCCATCAATATTTGGACCAATTTGTTGTAGTATTTATTGATGATATACTGGTTTACTCGAAGAGTTTTTAGGAGCACGAGAATCATCTGAGGTTGGTTTTGCAGGTACTGAGAGAAAAGAAATTGTATGCTAAATTCAAGAAATATGAATTCTGGCTGAGGTAGGTCACTTTTCTAGGTCATGTGATCTCGGAGGACAGTATATCAATTGATCCAAGTAAGATAGAGGCAATGGTGAGTTGGGTGAGACAAGTGAATGTTTAGGAGGTCAGAAGCTTCTTAGGTTTGGTAGGGTGCTACTGACATTTTGTGTACATTTTCTCCAGATTATCAAGTTCACCAACATGACTCATGAGGAAGAATGTGAGGTTTGAATGAACTGATGATTGTGAGTAGAGCTTCTAGGAGTTAAAGCAGCGATTGGTCACTACACCAATACTGTCGATTTCATCAGGAGAGGATGGATTTGTGATATATAGTAAGACATCCCAGAAGGGACTTGGGTGCGTGTTGATGCAACACGTGAAAGTTATTGCCTATGCTTCTCGGCAGCTTAAAGAATATAAAAAGAATTATCTAGTACATGATTTAGAGTTAGCTGTAGTGGTGTATGCTCTGAAGATATGGAGGCACTACCTTTATGGTGGGAGATGTGAAATCTTCACTGACCATAAAAGTTTGAATTATTTCTTCACTCAAAATAAATTGAATATAAGGCAAAGAAGATGGCTAGAACTCATTAAGGATTATGATTGTACTATCAGCTACCATCTAGGGAAAGCAAATGTGGTGGCTGATGAGCTGGGCCGAAAGTCAGTGAGTACAACATTGTCAGTAGAGGAGATTCAGTATCCGATTCAGATGGATTTAGAGAGACTAGGTGTGGAGCTAATAGAGGATGGTCACTAGGCATTTATTGCCAACCTGGTGATACAACCTACTTTGCAAGAAAGAATTAAAGTTGCCCAGAGGAATGATGCAGAATTGGTTGAGCTGATAGAGAAAGTGTAGGACGAATAAGGGGAGGAGTTTAGTATATCAGATGATGGAGCCCTATGGTTCCATACCAGACTGTGCATGCCTGCAAATGTTGAGATTATGAGGGCTATCTTATAAGAGGCACACAGATTCCTATACACAGTTCATCCTGATAGTACTAAAATGTATCAAGATCTCCAAGAATCCTTCTGGTGGAGTGGCATGAAGAGAGAGATAGCGGAATTCGTGGAGAAGTGTTTGATGTTCTAGTAGATAAAGGCTGAGCACCAGAGGCCAGTACAACAGTTTCATCCAGTTCACATCCCCAAGTGGAGGTGGGATCATGTATCTATGGACTTTGTTACGGGGTTACCACCGGTGCTACATGGACAGAATTTCATTTGGGTGATTGTAGATCGGCTAACAAAGTTAGCTACCCTATAAATAGACTAGTAGAGATATACATTCAAGATATAGTTTGACCCCATGGAGTGCCAATATTTATAGTTTTAGAACAAGACCTGTGTTTCACATCACGGTTTTGGAGAAGCTTATAAGAGGATTAGGGGTCTCAGTTATCATTCAGCACTGCTTTTCATCCTCGAACTGATGGGCAAACAGAGAGGATGATCCAAATACTTAAAGATACACTACAAGCGTGTGTGCTGGATTTTGGGGGTAGTTAGACCTAGTATATGCCACTGGTTGAGTTTGCATATAATAAGAGCTATTAGGCCAGTATCGAGATGACACCTTATGAGGCATTGTATGGTAGGAGGTGTCATTCTCCATTATGCTGGGATGAAATGGGTGAGAGGCGAGTTTTGGGATCAGAATTAGTGCAGCAAGCGCATGATAAAGTCCGACTAATTAAAGATAGGATCAGTGCAGCTCAGAATCGGCAGAAAAGTACACAGATACTCACCGCCGGAAGTTAGAGTTTGATGTGGGAGATCAGGTGTTTTTGAAAGTGGCACCACTTAGAGGAATTATGAGGTTTAGGAGGAAAGGTAAGCTAAGCCCTAGGTTTATTGGTCTATTCGAGATACTCGAGAGAGTGGGTCCAGTCGCCTACAGGCTAGCGTTACCACCAGCACTATCTAGGATACACGACGTATTTTATGTTTCCATATTGAGGAAATATGTCCCAGATCCCTCCCATGTGATCAGTTATGAGGAGATAGAGCTCAGAGATACACTAACATATGAGGAAACACCAGTACATATTCTAGACAGAAAAGAACAGGAATTATGTACTAAAAGAATTCCATTAGAAAAAATCATGTGGAGGAATCACGCAGTGGAGGAGACCTTATGGGAGCTAGAGGAGGAGATATGATAGAAATACCCACAGCTATTTTCTGGGGATCAGTAGTAGTTAAGGGTGATAATTTAGAGAAAATCAGTATTACTTATTTTAGTGCAGAGTAATTAGAGTATTAATGTATATTAGATTATAAAATAAATAGTTTTTTTGGTTATGGGAGAATTTTCTTTTTATGTATATATTTGTAATCTCCCACAACCCTAATTATAACCACGGTATTCCTCCACCATAAGTGAGGGTAAGTAATAAAATAAGTAGCCAATTTTCCTCAAGGGATGGTGTATAACACAGATAGAAAATTTTAAGCACGAAATTTTATAAGGAGGGAAGAATATAAAGACTTGAAAAATAATAGTAATTAAATAAAGAGGAAAATAAAAATTTAAAGGAGGTAAAACAGGGTTCATCGACGAATGCCCTGGCTTCGTCGACGAACACCCATATATGGTTCATGGACGAAGTTCAATGTTTCATCGACGAAGAGATACCAAGAGGGGAGTGTTTTGGACCTAGCGGTTTTTCATCGAGATCCTTACCTTCGTCAACGAACTACCTTCTTAATCGCATCAACGAGTACACATGGCTCGTTGACAAAGTCACGTGTCAAGTCAACTATATATATATATGCGAAAACCGAGTTTCATCGAGGAAATCAAATCCTCTTTCATTTCTCTCTCTAGAAAAACGCCTGCTCTGACTTCTCTCTGCAAATCCGACCCCGTTTCTCCCCGGTTCGATGATTAGAAGCTACCACAGTGATCCTAGGGAGATTCTCTACAACTTAGCGCAGAGCAGAATTTTGATTTGAGAAGTTTGGGCACCATCCCAAAATCAGGGTAGGTAGGTTATTTAAGGGTTATTTGTCTTGTAGGTTTTTTTGAACCTAGATTTGGTTTTAGATGTTGTTATACTGGCGTTTAGGATGATTAAATTTGGGTGTTGTGAATTCACAATTTTGGGGCTTATACTGCAGGCAGGTTAGAGAACCTAGTGGGCGTTCTCAGGAATCTAGGAAAATGATAAATAGTTTACAAATTCAGGAAATATGAGTATGGAAATTATTCTGAAAATTCAGTTGATTAACAGGGAGATATGTATGTGTATAATTTTAAGATTGTGAAATTATGAACGACGTGGGTGTAAGTTAGAAATTAGTAAACGAGCCAAATTTGTTAAGTAAGGGAAATATGTTATGTTAGGAATTTTAGAAATTTTATCAGAAATATATATGTGTTTTAGGGTAAATTCTATAGAGTATAAATTATCTTCATTATCAAAAAATACAAATTTTAGTATAGAGGTTTTTATTTATTTAATTGTGTGGCATGAGTTAATTTTAGAACAGTTCAAAATTTATACAGTTTTTCAGAATATCATGATTTACAGTACTTTTGCATAGAAATATGCTTTACTAGATTTTACAGAATTATGAATTACAGTGTATATACAGATAGATATTTTACAGTATTTACATAATACCATGATTTCCTGAATTTCAAAACCATAACACTCAGATATTACCTTTTATTTAGTTCAGATGTTACAGATCAGATATTACAGTTATTTCAGTCAGATATTACAGTATTTTCCGATTAGTTTTATAGTGTTATGGTTATTTTTGAAATCATGATGAAATAGTAAGATAATTATATATATACTAGTATTATATAGTATCATACCCTGATGAATTATTTCAGTCAGCAGAGCAAGGTACCATTACTATTTCAGATAAGAGTGCAATCTCATGTCTCAGATAGTATGTGGATTTCAATCAACCGTGCCTTTGGAGCGATTGCAAGCTCCCTAGAAATCTGGATTGAGGTGGTCAGTTTGATGAGGAAGAGCTCAATTACCCTGTCTGGAGGGATTGCAGGCTCCCTAATATTCTGGGTTGAGGAGGTCGGTTTGATGATTGATAGAGTTTTAGTTGACTTATCTTGGTAGGCCAACCAGAGTTAAGTCTCGCCTACGGGCCACACAACCTTATCATGAGGGGTTAAATCATGATATATAGTTTTTCAGGGTAGTTTTCATAGATTTATAGGATAACAGCTAATATATTATAATACTAGAAGTTTGATTAAATAGAAAACTCAGATATTATAGATATATTTTTAAGCCACATAAGTATGAGTTATGCTGTGCATTATTTTACAGGCTATCTTAGTTTCAGTTATTTATTGGTAAATTATTTGGGTAAACTCAGTCGCCACACACTTGTAATAGCATATTTATTCTTACTGAGAGTTGTCTCATCCCAGTAAATTAACATTTTTCAGGTGATCCAGCTAGACGAGTAGATTAGGTTTGAAGATAGGGAGGTCAGTTGCACTACCCTGTTTATAGGGTAAGTGTTTTCAGGGAGAAGTATTTTTGGGTAGACTCCAAGAGTTTTGATAGATGAGATTGGAAAGATAAGAATTTATGTGCGTATATAATGGAGAAATATTGAATTATGGTATTGTGTATATGAATTGTATAGTATTATGTTTTTCGATGCATAGGTGTTTCCCAGTAATCGTTATAGGGGTATTAGAGTAAATGATTATCAGTCTATTTATATTTTATTCTAAAAAAAAATGGTATGAAATTTTGGGTCGTTACATCTATAGCACCTATCAAATACCTTAAAATTATTTTTATAGTAATTTGATTTGATTCTTTAGGTGATGCTTGAAATCTAGCACACATACAAACGTTGAACATTATATCTGGTCTACTAGTTATCAAGTAGAGCAAACTACCAATCATACCTCAGTAGTATTTAACATCTACTAGTTTTCCTTGCTCATCTTTATCAAGACTTATAGAAGTGCTCATCGGGGTTCCCAATGGTTTGCCACCTTCTAAATCAATTTCTTGAGTAGGTCTTTTATGTATTTAGATTGGTTGATAAATGTTCCATTTTTAGCTTGTTTGATCTGAAGACCAAGTAACTATGACAATTCGCCCATCATGCTTATTTCAAACTCATCTTGAATGCACGTAGCAAACTCTTTGCATAAGTCCTCATTTGTAGCACCAAATATCATATTGTTGGCCTAACAAGGCTTAATCTTGTTTTGATGATAACAAATCAAGGTAACTTAGCATGTCTATGCAAGTTTGAGTTTTAGGACTTAAATGATCTTGTGATTTCACGTGGATATGCTTTAAGAGTTTGAATGAAAAATCACACTTAAGGCCATGAGACATGATAAGCATGAAGGTTCAAGTCATGTGAGACATGAAGCTCGTTGAAGTAGTGCTTAAAGCTTAGAAGACATAGTGGAAGCTTCGCAATATGAAGACTTAGACACTAAGATAGGAAAATCATATGAAAGTCTCATGCAAGTGATTCAAAACTCAATATTGATTGATTGAAGCCCCTAGGATATGTCATTGGACTTAGATACCTGAATTCATTCATGGAAAATATTTTCTTAAAGTCCAAATTGAGTTTTAAAATATATGAATTAAGTTTGAAACCTAAAATATTGAAAAACAAGTTTTGCTAAAAGGCAAGTGACTATGGTGCTTCTGTGTTTGAAAAAATATTCAAATAGAATAGGCACAGGTGACTGACTTATCGAGCACAGTCGACTAACCCCATTCTGACTTCCAAAATACGCTGATTTCAAAAGAGCACGGGCGACTAACCCTTCAAGGATAGGCGACTAATTTGTGTGTTTAAACGTTTAACCACACTAATCTTATTTCCAAATCTTGCATGAATGGTTTCCAAATTGAGAGAAAATTCAAAGGAAAGTTTTTGAAACCCTAGTGCACTATTTAAACGTATTATTCTTCCACATTAGGGCAAGAACACTGATTGAAAATGCAAACAACACGCACATACTTCTGTATACTTTTGTCTAATCGGCGACTGCTGTGTTCATGGTTGTTTCACTTTGAGAAACTGATTTGATCTTTGAAAACTCACATTTTAATTAGTTATGGTGATATAATTCGAGCTTCAACTTTCATATTTTTATTTTGAAGTATTATTTTTTAATCTAATGTGTACTAATCTGCTCGTTTGAGGAGCTTTTCATTGTACAAGCAAGTTTTTGCTGTTTGTTGTATTTTTCACGGTTCAGGGATTAAATCATTGCCTTATGGAGAGGGAATTCTCCTTAGAGATACAAACTCCACCTTTGAGGGAAAGGGGTTGTAACTTCACCTGGTAACGAAGTTGGTAAAGGAAATCCTCACAATGGGTTGCTTGGGGCAAGGACGTAGGTTGCGGCTGAACTTCGTAAAAACAATGGTGTTTAGCTTCTTATTCCCTACTCCCTTTATTTTCTGCAAGATATAACCTGCGTGCTTGACTAAATTTTTATTATCATCTTGCTATGTATTGAACCTTGCTGAACATATAATTTTTTTGATTATCATATTGTGAAGAAAATCTAAATTTGTTGAATATTGTGTTATGCTGAAAGTCTGAACTTGTTAAATATTGTATCTTGCTGAATATTGGCTAGTTGTGAACAAATTTGTATTAGCTATATGGTTGAGTTGTTGGATTAAACTATACACATATAACTCTAAATTTGCAAGTAATTTATCCAAGGAGAAACAAGTTGTTAATTGATATTTCATATTAGAGCATAAGAGCTGAAGTTAAGCAAATGACTTGCAAAATTTGTTTTGAAAGAATAGTTATTGCTGAAATTTAGATCTTAATCTCTACTATATCATTGAGGCATAAAACAAATCACAAAATTTATTCTAGAATATATTATTGTAAACCATATTCATTCCAACTGAAAAGCATATTCTAGATAAGGGCTTAATTGAAAGTATTAACTTTTCACACAATAGTATAAATTCATATTGTGTATTTAGTTCCTACGTTCATATCTTGGACTCCTTGTTTATATAATCTTAATAACTAAATAGAAATAGGCTTTGCGATTTTATTAGAATTTAACATTATCAAGGGTTGAAGTAAATAAATTACACAAATAATTTTAAATAACCAAATTCACCCCCCCCCCCCCCCTCTTGGGATTACGTCCTAATTTCAATTGGTATCAAAGCATAGGTTTGTATTATATCCTAACAAGTAGCTATATAAAGATCCCTATGGAAAAGTTAGGAGTATCCCCTTTTGGAGAAGGCCAGTCTTCATCTAGAGCTCCCATCTTCTGCGGTGAAAACTACACCTTTAGAAGCAAAGAATTAAAATATATTTTCTAACCATGGATTATAAGGTATGGAAAGTAGTCATACATGGTGACTTGATTCCCACTAAAACCATAGATAACAAAGAAATCCCTAAAGAAGAAAAGGAATTAACTGAGATAGACATGAAACTAATACAAATTAACTCTAGTGCAATGAATGTGCTATATTGTGCCTTGGATGCAAATGAATTCAATAGAGTTATGAGTTGCAAATCAGCTAAGGAAATTTGGGAAAAGTTAGAGGTTACCTATGAGGAAACCATAGATGCTAGGGATAGTAGTATTAACATGCTCACCAGTGAGTATGAAGCCTTTAGGATGAACCCAAAAGAATCTATAACCAGTATGTACACGAGGTTGTCCCATATAATCAACTCCCTTAATGCACTAGGTAAAAGCTATTCTACCTATGAGATGATTAGGAAAATTCTAAGAGGACTTCCTCATATCTGGGAAACTAAGGCTACTACCATAACTGAGAGTAGAAATCTGAAAACTACTTCCTTAGATGAATTAATAGGTTCGCTTCTCATGTATGAGATGGCGATGAATGGAAGAGTTGTCGAGAGTAATAAAGAAAAGAAAACAATAGCCCTAAAAGTTTCAAAGGATAGTTCCAATTAGGAAGAGGATGATGAGGGATATGATGATGATCTAGCCTTATTCACTAGACGCTTAAGAAAATTCTTTAATAAGAACAAGAGATTCGCTAGAAAATTCAGAGGTTCAAAAATAGATAAGGGTGAAACTAATAAGAGAGAAACAAAGAATGAACCCCCTACCTGTTATGATTGTAAGAAAGTAGGACATATTAAAATGATTGTCCATAGCTCAAGAAAGATGCCAAGAAGAATAAAAAGAGAGCAATGAAAGCAACATGGGATGACTAAAGTTCAAGTGACTCTGAAATTTAATCAAGCGATCATGAGATGGCTAACCTGTGCTTCACAGCAAGAGAAAACAAGGTAAGTTCCTATTCAACCTCATCTTATGAAACTAGTGATGAATCTTGTAATGAATCATCTGAAAGTATGCCTTCTTATAGAGAAAACCAATTTGAATTGTTTTCATTACATAATAGATTCATAAAAGTGTCCAAAATGAATATAGCTCTAAGACAAAAAAAAAAAAAAAAATGAAACACTTGTGAATCAACTAGAATCATCTAGATTAATTAAAAAAGAAAAGGACTCAACCATTGATGAACTCATGGATAAAATCAATAAGATGTCCTAAGAACTAGTTAAGCTACAAGTAAATAGGAAAAGTGCAAAAGACTTAGAAGTTTGTAGTCATAGAAGTAAAGTTGAAGATCAAGCTAAAATCATTTATAAATTTACTAGAGGAAGAGAGAACTTTGAAAAACTTGTTGGAGTTCAATGAATGTCCTTGGACAA
This sequence comes from Malania oleifera, assembly GCF_029873635.1. NCBI lineage: Eukaryota > Viridiplantae > Streptophyta > Magnoliopsida > Santalales > Ximeniaceae > Malania > Malania oleifera. The sequence goes on from NC_080428.1 coordinate 3,348,890, forward strand.
GGAAGGAATAGGCTTTAATGGAATTAAGAACACTAAGAAAAAGAACCTCTACATGGGGTACTTTGTAAAAGCCTCAAATAATTATGCTAATAGATCTTCAGTCAATACATATGAACACACCATATGTTTCTTATGTAAGGAGAAGGGACACATAAAATTTGAATGTACATAAAAAAGAAAGAATGTTAAAATTAAGAAAGTATGGAGAGAAAAATCTAAAAATAAATCAAATTCAAAAAGACCTAAGAAGGTATGGTTACCAAAAGTAACACCTTGAATCCCTTCTTGTAGGTATGCTTTAGGTCCACACCAACAAAAGATAAATGGTACTTGGATAGTGGGTGCTCAAGGCATATAACCGGAGATAAGTCCAAGTTCAACTCATTAACATTAAATGATGGTGGTGGATATGTCACCTTTGGAGACAATGCTAAAGGCAAAATTATCGGCATCGGTAAAGTTGGTAAGAAACCCTCCTTAGAGATTGATGATGTGCTATTAGTTGAAGGGTTAAAACATAATCTACTTAGCATTTGTCAACTAAGTGATAAAGGCTTCCAAGTAACCTTCAAACAAGAAAAATGCATGGTTGAAGACAGTAAAACGCATAAAACATTGTTTATTGCTAATCGGGTTGATAATGTATATTACATAAATTTTAAGAACCTGATGTCTTAAGAAGTTCAATGCTTCACAATTGTGAATGAGATTAGTTGGCTGTGGCATAGGAGATTAGGACATGCTAGTATGGATCTGTTATCCAAATTAGAAATGAAAAACTTAGTCAAGGGCTTACCTAGTACTAAGTTTGTTAAGGACAAAGTGTGTAATGCTTGTCAACTTGGGAGGCTTACCTAGTACTAAGTTTGTTAAGGACAAAGTTTGTAATGCTCGTCAACTTGGGAAGCAAACCAAGATAAGCTTTAAAAAGAAAAAGCATATATCTACTGGTAGACCACTAGAGCAGATTCATCTAGATCTATTTGGTCCCACCAGAACTCAAAGCCTAGGAGGTAAGCATTTGCATTCGTTATAGTTGATGACTACTCCAGATTTACCTGGGTAATCTTCTTATCCTCCAAAGATGAAGCGTGTGATATGTTGGTCAACTTATGTAAGAAGCTTCAAAATGAAAAGGGATATGGCATTCAAAACATTAGGAGTGATTGAGGGAAAGAATTCAAAAATAGAGATGCTAAGGATTATTGTACTGAACATGGAATATCACACAACTTCTCAGCTCCCCGTACACCTTAACAAATGGAGTTATTGAGAGGAAAAATAGGTCACTTCAGGAGATGGCTAGGACCATGCTGAACAAGCATAACATGCCTAAATATTTTTGGACTGGAACGGTATACTCTGCTTGTTATGTAATGAACAAAGTCTCACTCAGGACCAGCCTAGAAAAGACTCCATATGAAATTTGGAAAGGAAGAAAACCGAATATATCCTACTTCCATATGTTTGGATGCAAGTTCTTTGTTCTAAATGGTAAAGACCTATAAAATTTTGATGCTAAATCAGATGAAGGAATCTTCTTAGGATATGCTGAAAATAGCAAAGTCTTTAGAGTCTACAATAAAAGGACTCTTTCAATTGTAGAATCCATTCATGTTACATTTGATGAAGCAAATCCACTTTCCTCTAAACCTATTGATGTTGATGAAGTTGAAGTAAGAAAAGGTTTAGAAGACTTGAGTATTCATGAAATAAAAGATAAGAGTAATAAAATGAGCATGCATTCAAATGATAACTCCCACAGTCAATCTGAATTACCTAAAGAGTGGAAGTTCGTAAGGAATCACCCGAAAGATCAAATTATTGGTGAACCTTCACGAGGAGTATCCACTAGATTATCATTAAAGAATTTATGCAATCATTGTGCGTTCCTGTCTCACGAGGAACCTAAGAACATAAATGAGGGAATTAATGATGAATCCTAGATAGCTGTCGTGCAAAAGGAATTGAATCAATTTGAAAGGAGTAAAGTTTGGAAGTTAGTTCCTAAACCCACAGATCACTCTATAATCAACACTAAATGGGTATTTAGGAATAAGAAGGATGAGAACGGAATTGTAGTCCGTAACAAAGCTAAACTGGTAGCTCATGGTTAGAATCAGGAAGAAGGAATTGATTATGATGAGACATTTGCTCTAGTAGCTAGAATGGAAGCTATAAGAATGCTACTAGCCTATGCATCTCACAAGAATTTCAAATTCTATCAGATGGATGTAAAGAGTGCATTTTTAAATGGATTCATAAATGAAGAAGTGTATGTTGCACAACCCCTAGGGTTTGAAGACTTTCATTTCCCTAATCATATATTTAGACTAACAAAAGCACTATATGGATTGAAACAAGCTCCTAGAGCTTGGTACGAACAATTAAATGGCTTCCTATTAGAAAATGGTTATAACGACCTGCTACTTATATAACATATTTATATATATATATATATATATATATATATATATCATGAGTCAATCTGTCTGAAATACTACTGATAATATCTCAGGCTCAAAAGAGCACTGAGGAAACTCTGTATGTCATGCACACCTAAGCAGCGATAAATAAGAAATTATAAACTATTATATACAATACCAAAAAACTATAAATCTCAAAGTGTATGTCAATTACAAAATACCTAGCAACATCACCAAAACCTAGAATCTACCCCAAAACCACTGGCATCATAGAAACACCTACCCTTCCAGTATGGGCAGTGCAAGATAATCTCTACCTGCAAGCCTGATCTGCTCGCCTAGCTGGATCTACTGAAAAATAGTAAGTCACTGCGATGAGACAACGCTCAGTAAGAGGAAATATGCTATCACTAGTGTGTGGTGGTTGAGTTATACATTTAACATACTGATATAATACCGATACTGTAAAATGAGTAATTTGATATATTGTACAAAACACATGGAATGTAGTTCAAAATACAACTGTGTTTCTGAGTTTTCTATATGTACATGATTCTAATATGATAATATAAACTGCTGATGTATGATATATTTGTATATACATAGGAACTTCAACTATATCCTAGGATCTGTATGTCATGGTTTATCCCCTCATGACAGGGTTGTGCGGCCTGTAGGCTGGACTTACTCTGGTTGGCCTACCAGGCAAGTTAATCTATATTTCTAACATCCACCAATCTAGCCCACTGCAGTCTCTCCAGGCAACTCCAATACTATCTCATCTAACTGGCCACCTCAACCCGGCTTGCTTGGGAGTCTGCAGTCTCTCCTAGCTCAGTTAGATGGAATCCACATACTATATGAGTAATGTGGTTGCACTCTATCTGCAATAGCAATGGTACCTTGCTCTGCTGTAAATCTCAATTTGTAACTTCCACAGGGATCTGATACTGTGTAATACTATATATATATATCTTTATCTTGTTGTTTTAACATGATTTTAAAACAACCATAACACTATAAATCTGAACTGTAATATCTGGAATATCTAACCAAAATACCTATAATATATGTCTGTAATATTTGTAATATCTGTCTGAAATATCTGTAATATCTGTTTGAGTGTTATAGTTTAGAAATCATGTTATTCTGAAAAATACTATAAATCTTACTTTCTTCTAATAATCTGTATAACTAAATATCTGTAAAGTTGCATAATTAATCATGCTAAACTATAATAAACTCAGGCCACACAACTGTGTAATTAAAATCTCATGATCCATTTCTGTAATTTCACTATAATAATAATAATAATAATAATAATAATAATAATAATATTCTGGAAAAATAAACTGATCAACACGCTTATAAATATACATTCATAATCTTCTGTTATACATTCTAAAATCCTAGCATAGCATATTTCCCTTACCTAATTTATGGGAAATCCCCTACTATATTTTGGCCCTGCACTCGTAGGGGTCCCTACTCAACACCCTGAAAATAACATCTCCCAGAACAAAATATCAGTATATCTTTGTATACTACATTTCTTATAACTGTGAAAAATGAAAATACTAAATAAAATGTCTTACCCTGAGATTGTAATGAAATTCAAACCAGCCCCACCAACGATCCACTCTAGCAGACTTGAAGAGAACTTTCCTAGGAACGTCGTGGTGATCGTCGAATCGGCGAGAATCCGGCCCGAAAACCTAGAGAGAAGATGGGAAAGATGAATAGGAGAGAGAGAGAGAGAGAGAGAGAGAGAGAGAGAGAGAGAGAGAGAGGAGAGTTTTTGCGTGAAAAATCTATAGAAAATTCGAGTTTAGGCTATTTATACATTGAACTTCATCGATGAGTCACGTCACTTCGTCGACGAGGTCAAGAATGATGAAATTAGGATAGCTTCCTAAGAGGGAGAGTGAATTGGATTTTTTAAAATTATATTTTTTTAATACTTTGTTTTATATCAACAATCACAACAAAAAAACAAAAAATTAATTCAACCACAACCAATCAACAAGATAATCAAAATCTTGATCTTTGTATCAATAGCCCTGTAATAAATTGTAAAACACACTGAATTTATGTAAGCCCTGTGTTATTCCAAACTCACACTTCTTATTTGTGTTTAGTTTTTAAACAAACTTTTAGATTAATAAGTTTAGGATGATCAACCAATGTAGTCCCTTTCGGTTTCCGCAATCAATGTTGATTAAGCCAAAACGAATTATCCTCCGATCTATTTAACAACCATACACTCAGAATTTAACAATTTAAAGCATACATGCAGGTTGTAAGTATTTGTAAAAAATAAAGAGTAAGGAAGGAGAGACACAAGGTTTTATGAGGTTCAACTTGTACCCAGCAAACGTCCTCGCCTTTGGCAAACCACCAAAGTATTCACTAGTTCAGTTCCGTTGATAGGTGGAACAATACCGATTACACCCACTCCTTCCTTTAGGCTAGAACCCGCCTCTCCAAACGATATTCCCTTGTTCGGTCCAACAATTCTACAACCTTGAATCATCTATAAAAAAGAACCAAGATAGAGAAAAGTTTGTGTACAAAATAAACTCTCACAGCAGAGTAGATTAGTACAACATTCAGCATAAGAATACTTCAAAGTAAATCAAATATAAAACGATTGAAGCTCAATACTAAATTTAGATCGTCAAATATCTTCCAAGTATTGAAAGATTCAGAATTTGAAGGCTTTACTTCAGAGTTTGTATCAGCAGTAACTCAGTAGTTGAAGTTGGATGAACACAAGAGAGTTTGAGAGCTTTTTAGAGAACTTTGATTGTTGGAAATTTCTTGGTGTGAAAATTCTTTGAAGTTTGGGGCTATTTATAGATGCTTAAAAGTAATTCCTTGCCCCCCAAGTTTCCTTGAAGTAATCCCTAAGTTTTTCAAAATAGTAGTGCTAAAAAAAATTCATTTAAAAAATCTTCCCATTAGAATTTTACAAACAAACGTTCGAGTGGCAGTCGCCTGCCACGACTTGGTAGTCGCTTGCCATAGAAGAAATTTAAAACACAGAACACTGGCAGTCGCCTGGCATGCCCACCTAGGCGACTGGCTGTACTTAGGCAGTCGCCTGGCACCCTACAACCTCTTTGAAATTTATTCATTTAATTTGGACAGTAGCCTGGCATGTAGAGGAAGTTTCCTAGCCCTTCTGTTTTGTTAAAAAGAAACTTTTATTCTTTAAACCCTTCTTTTCTTTGATTTGAAAAACATACTTTAGGGTTTTACTAAAACTTTATTTCCAACTTTCTTTTGATTTTATGAGAGCTTCAATTTAGTTTATATTTGAAGTTCACTTGAAGTACTTACATACAAAACATCCTTAAAAATATATTCTTTTGATCTTCAAGTAAGTCCTTGTTCGTCTATCATCTTTGAGCTTTTGATCATCTTTCTTTCTTGATCTTTTTGAATCCATAAACTTTATCATCCTTTTGAGCTTTGTCACTACCTTTAAGCTTTGCCTTCTTCCTAAAAAACTTTTGCTTGAAATAAACCATATTGAACATATCATGACTTGTTATCATCAAAATAAGAATTGTAAGCCTTGTTAGGCCAACAAAGGATGTTCGTCGATGAATGTCCACTCCTCGTCGACGAAATTCAGAACTGATATATAGCCTCTCGATATCTTCTCGTCGACGAGACACGCCCCCATCGATGAGACCCTCATGTGTGCTCGTCGACAAATCCCCTGTGTTCATTGACGAGACCCTGTTTAATTTTCCAACTTTAATTCCTTTTCTCTCCTTCTCTTATTATTAAATTATGAAAATTATCTGAGTCTCTACATTCTCCCCTCCTTATAAAATTTCATCGTTGAAATTTACTATCCATATGATTCACCATCCCTTAAGATAAAAGGTCTACTTATTTTATTACTTACCCTCGCTTATGATGGAGGAATACCGTGGCTACATTCTAAGTTCTGGGAGACTACACATATAACACAAAAAAAAACTACTTACTAACTAAATTAATACATGTACCTGCAAAAGACACATTACCTAACTACTTACACTTTACCTGATTCCCACTAAACCTCTTGGAACAATTGCGGCTATTATTGTCTTATCTGTTCCTCAAGCTCCCAAGAAGTTTCCTCTATAGCATGTTCCTCCACAAAACTTTTACTAGCTGAATTTCTTTGGTGCGCAGTGCTTGTGTCTTTCTGTTCAAGATTTGTACCGGTGCTTCTTTATAATCTAATGAATATTTAAGCTTTATTTCTGCATAACTGATTATGTGGGATGGATCTGGGACGTATTTCCTCAGCATAGCTACATGGAATACGTCATGTATTCTAAACAAAGTTGATGGTAAAGTAAGCCTACAGGCAACTGACCCCACTCTTTCTAGTATCTCAAAAGGGCCAATATACCTAGCGCTCAACTTGCCCTTCTTCCCAAACCTCATGACCCCTCTCAGAAGAGCTACTTTCAGGAATACTCGATCTCCCACGTCAAACTCTAATTCTCGGCAGCGAGTGTCTACATAGCTTTTCTACTGACCTTGCGCGGTACTGATTCTTTCTTTAATTAGTCAGACCTTATCATACGCCCATTGTATAATCTTTGGACCCAAAACTCGCCTCTCGCCTATTTCATCCCAGAAAATAGGATAACGACACCTCCTACCACACAATGCCTCATAAGGCGCCATACCGATGCTAGCCTGATAGCTCTTATTGTAAGCAAATTCAACTAGCAACATAAACTGAGTCCAGCTACCCCCAAAATCTAGCACGCATGCATGAAACATATCTTCCAATGTCTGGATCATCCTCTTAGAATGACCATCTATCTAGGGGTGGAAAGTAGTGCTAAATGCTAACTGTGTACCCATAGCCTCCTAAAAACTTTTCCAAAATCGTGAAGTAAACCGAGGATCCCGGTTTGAGACTATGGATACCAGTACACCATGGATGCAAATTATTTCTTGAATGTATATTTTTTCTAGTCTGACCATGGAATAGCTGACTTTACTAGGGATGAAATGGCCGATCTTTGTCAAACGATCAACAATCACCCAAATTGCATTTAATCCCTATCGCACTGGTGGTAACCTAGTAACAAAATCCATAGAGATGTAATCCCATTTTCACTTTGGAATGAAGAGTGGTTGCAAATGTCCTGCTGGTCTCTGATGCTCATCCTTAACTTGCTGGCATGTCAAATACTATTGTACAAATTCGGCAATTTCTCTTTTCATTCCACTCCACCAAAATTACTCTCGTAGATCCCTATACATTTTAGTACTACCAGGATGGACTGTGTATAGTGATCTATGAGATTTTTCTAAAATCATTCTTATAATATCATCATCTTCCGGCATACACAATCTGGTGCGAAATCTCAAAGTTCCGTCATCAGAGATACTGAACTCCTCTCCCTGTCCATCCTACACTTTGGCTATCACCTCTGCTAATTTTGCGTCGTCACCCTGAGCGGCCTTAATTCTTCTCATATAACGTAGGTTGTACAACCAGGCTGGCAACAAATGCCTGAGAATTATCCTCTACTAAGCCTACGCTAAGTCTCTCCAAATCCATCAGGATCGGGTGCTGAATCTCTATAGCTGCCAATGCTGGTCCCATTGACTTCCTGCTCAAAGCATCTGCTACCACATTCGCTTTCTCGAAGTGGTAACTAATAGTGCAGTCATAATCTTTAATAAGTTCTAGCCACATTCTTTGCTTCATATTCAGTTTATTTTGGGTAAAGAAAATTTTAGGCTTTTGTGATCCATGAAGATTTCGCACTTTCTGCCATATAGATAATGCCTCCAGATTTATATAGCATAAATCACTACAGCCAATTCTAAATCATGCATAGGATAGTTCTTTTCATATTATTTAAGCTATCTAGAAGCATACACGATAACCCTGCTATGCTGCATCGGTACGCACCCAAGACCCTTTAGGGATGCATCACTGTATATCACAAACCCATCCTCCCCTAATGGGATAGCCAACACTGGGGCAATAACTAACCTCTGTTTCAATTCCTGAAAGCTCTGCTCACAGTCATCATTCCATTCAAACCTCACATTTTTGCTCATAAGTTGCGTCAATGGACCTAATAAACTGGAGAAACTATCAACAAAGCATTGATAATAACCTGTTAAACCCAGAAAACCTCTAACCTCTTGAACATTTCCTGGCCTTACTCAATTCACTACGGCCTCTATTTTACTTGGGTCAACTGATACACCTGCCTTAGAGATCACATGGCCTAGAAAAGAAACCTACCTCAACTAGAATTCACATTTCTTGAACTTCGCGTATAACTTTCTCTCTCTCTCTCTCAATGTTTGCAATACCAGCCTCAAATGATACTCGTGCTCCTCAAAACTCCTCAAGTAGACCAGTATATCATTAATGAATACAATCACAAACTGGTCCAAGTACTAATGGAACACTTGATTCATTAAATCCATAAACACTGCTGGTGCGTTAGTCAACCAAAATGGCATTACTAAGAACTCGTAATACCATATCTTGTTCGAAACCTCGTCTTTGAGATGACTTCTACCCTCACTTTTACCTGATAATAACCTGACCGCAGGTCAATTTTAGAATCGACTTGGATCCCCTAGAGCTGATCAAACAAGTCATTGATCCTAGGAAGAGGATATTTATTCTTAACTGTCAGTTTATTTATCTCCTGTAATCTATACATATCCTCAGGGTCCCATCTTTCTTCTTCACAAATAAAACTAGTGCTCCCTAGGGCGATACGTTGGGCCTGATAAATCCTTTATCCAGAAATTCTTGCAATTGACCTTTCAGTTCTTTTAGCTGGGGCCATTTGATAAGGTGCTTTAGATACTGGTGCTGACCTCGATAGAAGCTCCACAGTAAATTCAACTTCACGGTCTGGTGGCAAACTAGGTAATTCTTCTGAAAATATGTCTGAAAATTCTCTGACCATAGGAATATCAACTTGTTTCAGTTCTTATTTTGGCAACTCCTTTATGTAGTTAACTGAAAAGCAAGGTGTAGTCCCAAGAGAGGGTGTGAATTGGATTTTAAAATTTTCTTTTAATTCCTTTGAAGACTTCTTTTTATTTCTTTTAACCAATTCTTGACTTGTTTGTTTGATTTACCAATCAAACAAAAACTTAGTTCTTTTAATCCACAACACTATTGCTTAACCAAACAAGTAATCAATCAATCAACCAAACTAATTAACGATTCAAGCACAATATTCAAACCAAGATATATAAGATACAAAATTTCAGCTTTTCTTTGTTTGCAGCCATGTTTGTGAATACAATCTCTTTGATAATGAATTAGATTTCTCAATCAACACAACATTCACACTCTTACCAATATTCAAAATTCAAGTAAACTCTCAGTTAATTTATCTTTAGGTGTTTAACCAAGTAACGTACTCCCTTATGATTTCCACAAAATATGGTTTAACCAATGTACTCACTTTCGGTTTTCGCAACCCAAATCAAAATTAGACTTTAAATTTACTTGATTTCCAAATATACGTAGTATGTATGATTATCAATTAAACCATCCGCGTAATTTAAATGTGCTAAAAATATAGCGTAAGGGACAGAGAGAGTGAGACCAGGATTTTTACGAGGTTTGGCTTATACCCAGCCTACGTCCTCGCCTTTGGCAAACCACCAAAAGATTACTAAATTCAGTTCCTTTTTTGTGTGGAACAATAATGTTTACATACTTCTTCAGTAGGCTAGATCTCGCCTCTCCAAACGATGTACCCTTGTTCGGTCACTCCTTTAATTAGGCTAAAGCCCGCCTCTCTAAGCAATATCCCCTTGCTTAGCCGATGATCCAAACAATCCTTCAAATCGTCAATCTATAAGATACAAATCAAATAGATGTGTACAAAGAATTGCTCACACAAAGAGCTTATTAGTACAACAATTCAGCACTATAATATATTTCAAAGTAAATAACAATATGGAATTTAAGTTGAAGCTCAAGGGAGTATATCACCGATTAATTCTTTCAATGATTGAAAGATTTAGAATTTGTAGCACAAGATTGGTGAGTAGAATCAACAAGAACTCAGTAAGCTTAGTGTAAGTTGAGAGCAAAAGAGAGCCTTGAGAATTTGAGAGCAATTGAGAGAGATTTTGAATGCTGAATTTAATTCTTGGTTCTTTGATTCAATGATATTTGAGGCTTATTTATAGACTTGAAAAAGTATGTAACTTGATCCCCAAGTGACTTGGAGTATTCCCCAAGTTTTCACAAAGTTTGCGCCCCAAGCAATCTCATTTAAAAAATTTGTCCGTTATAGAAATTTAAAATCTGCCGCATGACAGTTGACTGTCAGGTTTGGTCAGTCGGCTGTCGAGTTATTTTAAAGGGGTAGTAGGGTGGAAGTCGCCTAATGGAACATGGACAGTCGGCTGTCAAGCTGTTAGCTTCGAGCATCCTTTAGTCTTTTGGTCATAACTTTTTCAATGTAACTCCAAATTTGACGAACTTGGTGTCAAAAGAAATCTAAGAGAAAATCCTACAAAAATCTTGTCCTAAAGACTCATTTGAATCTTCTTTTATTTGAGTTCTCTTTATTGCTGAACTTCAATGATCCTAAATTTGAAGTGAGCTTTCCAGATTTATCCCTCTTGATCTTTCAATATTGCTTTAGATTTTAAGCTTCATTGATCTTTGAGCTTTCCATGTTGATCACTTGGGCTTTCATTCTTGAAGCTTTTTCTTTAATATCAATACTCTCATGATCTTCAAGTTTTAATCCATGCCTCAAGCTTGATATAAGCATCCTTCTTTGAAGTATAAGCTTTCATGAATTCTTTAACCTTGCATTCATCATTGAGTCTTGAAAATACATCACTTAAACAAAGCATGTTAAGTTCTACTTGTTTGTTAGCATCAAAACAGGATGTTAAGCCCTATAAGGCCAACAATCTCCCCCTTTTTTATGATGACAAACAAGAAGCAAAAATTGGAGCGAGCCTTAAAAAGACTCCCCCTTTCAATAAGCACAATATTTGCAGATCAATATTAATTTCAAAAACTCTTTTACAATCATGCTCATCACTTCATTTTACAATCATGCTTATCACTTCATTCAAGTTCAAGTTTATCAAACAATATCAAATACTTCTCCTCCTTTTGACATATATCATGTTCATGCTCAATTTTTGCAATACCATGCTCAATTTTTGCTTAAAACTTCTCCCCTTTTTGACATCAATCAAAAAGAGAAAAAAAAATGATCAAGTTCAAATAAAGTCACATTTTGAGCATATCATCAAACATGCATATCAAACATATGAACACACTCAATTTATTATTTTTCAATATAGCATGTGTAGTGTGTTTTAATAGTCATGTATATGAGTTGTATCATTATTACTGGCAAATTTTTCCCCCTTCTACATTATTCAAGATACCAATTGTTGAATTTATGATACCAATTTAAAATTTTAATTCATGATATCAATTGATTAATAGGGAAACGATCATAATATAAGCAATAAGTCATGACACTCCCCTTGAATTCAATACATTCAGTTTTGTTACCATTTATGCTTTTATCATCCCATGTTTCAAAACACTAATTCACATCATGTATCAAATATCAATATCATGCCAATATCATCAATGTCATACCATGCTCATAGATATAATCATACTTGTCATTATCACATCATGCATAGCTCATGGATACCAATATAACTATTATATCTTTCATAGCTCATAAATATCAATAAAGAGCAGTAAGTTTATCCATGTGTTTCATCAATAGCATACATAGTCAAGAATTAATCTCATATCAAAATTCATGTTTAAGCTCAATAATCTCATGCTCAAATTTTCAACAGAGTGAGTCATAAATTATCAATATAAGTCAAGTTAAGTCAAGTCTTACACATATATCATATAGCATGTCATATAGGCATGTAAGCATGTAGCATATAGGCTTTCATTCTCAAATATCTTTTTAAAAAAATTTATGCAGGTCAACAAATAGGGGGCCAGGCACCTATCACTGAACAACTGGGCTTTTTAAATGTCCAGAAGGGTGACAAATGACTGGAAAAACACAAGCAGTCATCTCAATTTACACTAAAAGTCTCGTGTCAAGCACTACACAGTTGATTGTCATGCTTCTGTTTGCTTATTTAAGGTCCTTTAACATGGCAGTTGACTGCCCATGTGCAGTTAGTCGCCTATCGAGCAATTTTTTTTTTAAACTTTCTTATTTAGGCTTGTATGACTCATTCTTTGATTTTGGCCAACAATGTCATTTTGAATTTGTTATAATAAGCTCTTTAAACTCATCTTTAAGTTTTTCTATTTCAACTAGTTTGTTTTTTTATCATGAATTAAGTTACTTTCTCAATTTTTAAAGGGGAATGACTTAATCCAAGGATTTTTTTTGTTTATGAACTAGTCTTTCATCTTGGTACCCATACTTTCTTGGGTCCAATTGGTTTAATAAAGGATGTTTTCTTAATTTTCCATACTTGTTTAGTTTTCATACCCTCTCTCTTAAATGGACATTCAAACTTTATATGTCCCTTTTTCTTACATTTATAACATATGGTGTAAGTGTAGGCATTATAAGATATGCTAGCATAATCTTTGGATTCTTTTGAAAAATAACCCATGTAAAGATTCTTTTTCTTTTTATTTTCAACCCCATTAAATCCAATGCCTTCTTTGTTTAAGGACAGCCTTTGTGAGCCTATCATTTTGTCAAAGTTTTCCTTTCCTTTTGTGAACTTATAAATGATCTTTTCTTATCTTCAATTTTATTTTTGAGATCATTTATCTTCATATCTTTCTTGTCATCAACCTTCTTTTGTGATTTCTCTAAATCTTGAGATAATTTTCTGATTTTATCTTCTAATTCAAAAGTATATGTCTTTCTTATATTCTATAGAGGATAGGGATCGAAGGTCTTCTATCATTTTTTCATTCCTGCTTTCTAATTCTTTGATTTTCAAGTCTTTTTCTTTTTCCGCAAGATTTTTAGATTCTAACTCCTTTGTTATAGTTTCATTCTTACTTTTTATTTTCTTGTGTAACGACTCGGCCCTTTATACGGACCAGCACCGTTAACCCAAATACAAAATGATTAAAATAATTAGGAAAAATAATAAATGAACAAATAAAAGGAATAGTATGAAAAAAAATTAATAATAAAATAAAATTAATTATTAATTAATTAATTAATTATTATTTAATTGAATTAATAAATTAACTAAATGTTAATTGAATTAATTAAATTAAATATATGATATTTATATGTTTATATATATATATATATGTGTGTGTGTGTGTGTGTGTGTGTATGTTTATAAAAAGGTTATAATATTATAATGTTATAATATAGTATATTATATTATATATTATATATAAATCTAGATGCTCAAAAGCATCCAGATTCAATTTTGGATTTGCAGAACAAAGAAAGGGCGCCCCCCTGCTCACGCTCTCCGTCTCGCCTTTTGCCTCCGTCTCTCTCTCTCTCTCTCTCTCTCTCTCTCTCTCTCTCTCTCTCTCTCTCTCTCTCTCTCTCTCTCTCTCAATTTCTCGATGAGTTTGCGGCGGATCGGGAAACGAAAGGTGTCATTGGATTCCTAGTTCCCCTGCCGACATTTCTACTAGAGCAGATTTGTCGTAGGAACGGCTTAGGCACTGCTCTTGGGGAAAGATAAATTTTCCCCATTTTTCCAATTTCTCTTTAAATATGTTGTTAAATCGATGATCAGGCATCACCACGTGGTCCTAGTCGCAATTGTCGTCATTTTGATGTAGGTAAATTTTCAATTGGGGTTTTCTAGGCCCCACTCCAAAGTGAGAGTGAGATTTGGGAAATTTGGCAAATTGGTTAAATTTTTGGGTATAACTGTTAATATGAAAACTATGGCCCTAGAAAATATTTAAATAGTATTTTATTTATGAATAATTTAAATGGAACTAGGGTTTTTTAATCAGGGTCCGGGTGAGCGCCATAGACATTTGTGTGGGATTCTTGTCGGTGTAGTTCGAGAATTCAGGTAAGGGAAAAAATATATATTAAACCAGAATTTTTATGAATTTAATAAAAAATAAATTATATTATATATAAGTGTATATGTTTCGGTTTGGGTTAAAAATGCCAATCTTTTAAATTATGTTTTATGAGCCTAGGGTTGTTTTATCAGATACTTATATACAAAATTGAACTGATGAAAGTGGGAAATATTTTTCAGAATAATTATGTAAGAAATTAAAGATATTTTCTAGTTTATGAATGTTAAATATGGGTTGGCCTATTTTACAGGAATATGTATGAATTTTACTGCTAAATTGTGTGGCATGAGATTTTGTGCATATATATGTTAAATGTATGAGATGCAGGTTAAATAAGTAAAATACTATGAATAAAATATGATATGGATTACGTTGCCTGTGTATGTTAAATGCAACCATGTAAATGTAAGACAGCTGAAAGACAATCATGTTAGTAGATTCTAGCGTATTTCTATGTGGACTAATTATAGCACATTCTAGCACATTTCTATGTGGACTAAGTGATGATGGCTAAAGACTAGCTGTAGTACGAAGGAATAAAATGAAAATGTTATGCAATGAAATGACAATGGAATGACAATGCAATGAAATGAAATGTGAAACGTGAATGATACAAATAGAAAAGAGTCAATTAAAATGAAATGCAATGTAATGTTAAGTTATGAATATCAATATATGTGTATGATTGAATCATGATAGAAAGAATGATGTACTATGATATTAGAAGTATGTATGTACGTAGAACATGTTACGATTGGGCGAGGCATACCTTTCGCCTGAGGGCTTTCTAAGTAAGGCGAGTGCACTAGTAGCAACAGATGTGGAAGTAGTCACATACCGTACTAGGGCAGAGGCAACCTACTTGTATGGGTGGGTAGATTTCCCTATCTTTAGGGCCTTTGCTTGTAAACTATTGTTGAACTGTGGGAGTACAAGATTAATCTAACACTTGAGGGCTTACTGAGTAAGGTGAGTGTTTTGGTATGTTTTAATTGTGACCTTAGGGTTACCTAAGTATCAGAACAGAGGGGTGCTACTTGTATGGGCGGGTAATCACCTCTATCCTTGGGTAATCTCATAGGTAAATCTCTGCATGTGATTGTTTAGGTTCAGAAAATGGTTTTAAAATGTTATGATAATGATTTGCAAATGTATTTAAAATGATATCTATATACCCCATGTTAGCCACACGTTGTTTTAATATGTATGTTTCTTCCCTTACTCAGATGTGTCTCATCCAAATACGAATTTATCTTTTTCAAGACCTCCACAAGATCGAGCTTAGAGAGCTTGAACTGTTATAACACTTTTGAGAAAAAGGGTATAATTTTTGATAATATTTTGAGATGTAAATATTTTATGTTTCATGTTTTATGTTTTAAGTCTTCTGAGAAACGGATGGTTGTGAAATATACCGGTGTTTGTGAATACTGGAAGTGTAGGTTATGTTTTGGAGATATGTATATATGGAAATATAGGTGATGGATGATTTATTATGGATTATAGTCAGAATTAGTAAACTCTGGTATTATGTTATATGGAGATTATTTTTATGTTTTTCGCTATGTATATTATGGATTATGATTTATCAAGTACAATGCACCGGACCCGGGTTTAAGGGTTTGGGGCGTTATAACATAAACATTCATTGGGATTTGTGCTATACTTATACTAGAGCTTACTATTACATCCTTAAGTACATAAATTTAGACATAAAATACAACCTGTTATTTCAACCCTCCAAAAAGGAACTTCATTTTAGTTTAATACATGATTTGAGTGCTTACGCAAGATAAACCAAAAACAATTTCCTAGGTCCCTCTAGCTACAAGGACTGACGACCTGATGGACCTGAAAACAAAGGTTGTATAATGGGGTGAGACACTTCTCAGTAAGGAAGAAAGTGTTACAACAGTGTGTGATTGCATATATGCATATTTTAATAAAAACTCATACATACGGAAGATTTCTTTATAATACTGTAACATATAAAATTTATCTGCACATTCGAGTATTTAAATCATGCATATGAATATTAGAACAACTACCAGCTTGGTATGACAAGTTTGCCTGTTTACCCCCGTGGCACGGGTTGTGCACTGATACCTCTAATAATGTCTTGTTCGTATAGACAATGCCGAGCATCTTCCATAGTCCGACCGCCCCTTGGTTTATCTTTACCAACAGTTTACAAACTCCACGCAGATCGACTATCTTAAGTACCCACACTAATCCCTCATGTGTGGTTGCACTGCACTGCCAGCATCGGAACTGTGCTTATAATAGTTTAGAGTATTTTTCAAACCCATCACTAAAGTTTTTTTCAACTTCTTTTGGTAGCAAGTCGTGGTTCCAAAACAAAATATAGTAACCTGTGCAATTCCAGTATTTTCACAAATTCAAATAATCACATCGGGTATAAACTGGCACATATCCTCTCGGCTTGCCCTTTTCACATATACAGCTCGGTGCATAACCGATATCTATTTTCAACATTTTCAGTATAGTAAAGTGGAACTCCAATACCCATATCTCATATACATAGTATAGAAAATTCATACATTTCCATTTCAACACATATCACACGAGTTTAATCCAAAAATCCGCTAAATGATAAAGAGTCCAGTAAACGACATTTAAATAAAAAAATAAAGGATTCAAGCATCTCCTATTACAGTATACATACAAATACGTTATTTTTTGTCAAAATTTGGAGATCATATTCTAAAATCCTTGTTTTTACCAAAAATCATAAAATCGTAAAACCGGCATTTCTACTCAGTAGAATTTAGCAAATAAACAGTTAAATCATACATATAAGCATAACCTAACTTTTTTGCGGTTCAGCTTTTATAAAATACTATTGTAATCAAATTCCCCTTACCTTAAATTTGAAATGAAACTACGTACGAAAATTATCCAAACCGACAACACGGGATCCTCAAAACCTAAAAATCACATAACATAATCTTACTATAATTTCGACTACTATCCAAATATTCAATCGAAATCGAAATCAAAGCCCTACCTCGATTTTTGGGAAAAACTCAAAAATCCTCAAAACAATGATCCAATTCGCTAAAGTTGTAGAACTTCCTCCTCTTATCCCCGCAGGAACTTTGGTTTTTAGAAACAGACGTCGAACGACAAAGAATCTTAGAGAGAGAGAGAGAGATAGAGAATTTTCACTGGTTTAGAGAGAGAGAGAGAGAGAGAGAGTTTGGAGAGAAACTAAGCCTCTAAGCAACCAAAATGGATATTTATAGAGCCTTTGAGTGAGTCAAAATCGTCGACGTGGCAGCGTCTTCATCGACGAAGCTGCCACACAGCTCATCAACGAAGCCGCCACATAGCTCGTCGATGAAGCCATTCCTTCATTGCCGAGCCCAAATTCCATATATTTCTCTGACTTGCTCAGTATTTGCTCATCAACGAGGCTCTGAATTTCATCGATGAGGCTTTAAAGAAATTCGTCGACGAACCCAACTTATTACGGGTTTGGGTCTCTACAGTCTCCCCTTCTTATAAGAATTTCGTCCTCGAAATTTACTAACCATTGCTAAACATAATCTTTTCTTATAATTCCACTCTATAAAAGATTCAGTCACCTACAAAGCGACTTCAGCCCAAATTCATTACATATCCTCACATATGGTGGAGGAATACCATGGTTACACAAAAGATACATCGGAAGATTACATACACACACAAAGTTCTCCCGAAGATCATACAATTTTAATTTATACTATCTACACTACAATAGACCTATGTACTATCAAGTAATTGTGGGTGCTTTTGGCATATTTCAGATTCTAATTCCCATGAAACTTCCTCCACTGCATGGTTACGCCATAATACCTTCACGAGAGGTATTTCCTTAGTCTATAACTGCTGCACCTTCCGATCCAATACCTGCACTAGTACTTCCTCATATGATAAGGCATCACTGATCTCTAAAGGTTCGTAACTCAGTACGTGTGATGGATCTGGTACATACTTCCTTGGTACAGACACATGAAATACATCATGGAATCTAGCTAGAGGTAAAGCCACTCGATAAGCAACCGAACCTATTCTTTCAAGGATCTCAAAAGGCCCAATATACCGAGGACTTAGCTTCCCCTTCTTCTTAAACCTCATCACTCCTTTCATTGGAGCGATTCTCAGGAATACCATATCTTTTACCTCAAATTCCAACTCTCGTTGATGAGTATCAGCATAACTCATCTGTCGACTCTGAGCTTCTTTAATTCTTTCCCTGATTAACTCGACCTTTGCAGAGTTCTGCTAAACTAGTTATGGACCCAATATCTTCCGCCTACCTACCTGATCCCAATACAATGGAGATTAACACCGATGACCATACAACGCCTCATAAAGTGGCATCTCTATGCTCGCTTGGTAACTGTTGTTATATGCAAATTCAACAAGCAATAGATATCGTATCCAACTATCACCGAAATCTAGTACACAAGCCCGCAACATATCCTCTAACGTCTGAATAGTCCTCTTCGACTGTCCATCTGTCTGCGGGTGGAAAGACGTACTGAACGTCAGTCGTGATCCTAAGGCATCCTGTAAACTCTTTCAGAAATGAGATGTAAAACGCGGATCCTGATCTGAAACAATAGAAATAGGGACACCATGGAGTCATACCACCTCTTGCACATAAAGTTCTGCCAGCCTATTCAGAGAGTAACTGACTCTGATTGGAATGAAATATGCAGTCTTCGTTAGTTGATCCACTATAACCCACATGGCATTCTGCCCATGCACCGCCGTAGGTAAACCCATCACAAAATCCATCGAGACGTGTTCCCACATCCACTCAGGGATGTAGCTGAGTGGTTCTACCAGCCTCTAATGTTTTGCTTTAATCCGCTGACATGTTAGGCATTGTTCTACGAAACGGGTGATCTCTTTTTTCATGTTGGACCACCAAAAAGATTCCCTCAAATCTCGGTACATTTTCGTACTACCAGGATGTATAGTGTAAAGTGAACGATGCGCCTCCTCCAGAATGACCCATTTAATCACAGCATCATTCGGTACACAAACCCTGCCACGAAATCTCAATATCCCATAGCTAGAGACACTGAAGTTCGGCTTCAACCCCTTCTGAATTCCTTCCATAACCTCAACTAACTCAGGATCCTCCTTCTGCACCACACGAATCCTCTCCTATAAGGTTGGTTGTACCACCAAGCTAGCAAGAACAACTTGATGGTTTTCTTCTAATATCTCCAAGCTCAACCTTTCAAGGTCCATACAAATCTGATGCTGAGCCTCCACTACTGAGACTGACGCATCAACATATTTCCGACTCAGAGCATCAGCTACCACATTAGTCTTTCCTATATGATAGCTAATAATACAGTCGTACTCTTTAATCAACTCAAGCCACCTACGTTGTCTCATGTTAAGCTCTTTCTGGGTGAAAAAGTATTTAAGACTTTTATGGTCGGTAAAAATTTCACACCTTTCACCATATAGGTAGTGCCTCCAAATTTTCAGTGCAAACACTACCGCTACTAATTCCAAATCATACGTTGGGTAGTTCTTCTCATATTCTTTTGGTTGACGAGAAGCATAAGCAACTACCTTGCCCTACTGCATTAGAACACAACCAAGACCCTTTTTCAAAGCATCATTATAAATAACAAAGCCAGCATCACTAGATGGAAGAGTCAAAACTGGAGCAGTGACCAGTGGCCGTTTCAGCTCCTAGAAACTCAACTCGCACTCATCCGTCCAATCATACCTCATGTTCTTCCATGTGAGTCTCTTCAAAAGACCTACTAAACTAGAGAACCCTTCCACAAACCGACGGTAGTAACCTGCAAAACCCAGAAAGCTTCTGGGCTCCTGAACATTATTCGGTCCACTACTGCTTCAATCTTACTTGGGTCCACGGATACACCTTCTCTAGACACCACGTGCCCCAGAAATGCAATTTATTCCAGCCAAAACTCGCACTTCTTCAGTTTAGCATACAATCTCTTATCCCTAAACATTTGTAATACCAATCTCAAATGAACTTCATGCTCTGCAGCACTCCTAAAATACACTAGGATATCATCGATAAATACCATGACGAACTGGTCTAGATATTCATGAAAGACCCTGTTCATCAAATTCATAAAGGCCGCAGGTGCATTAGTCAAACCAAAAGGCATAACCATAAATTCAAATTGGCCATACCGAGTTCGAAATGCAGTTTTCGGGACGTCCTCCGCTTTCACCTTCAACTGATGACACCCAAAACGTAGGTTAATCTTGGAGAAGACCTGCATGCCCTGGAGCTGATAAAAAAAATCATCAATCTTGGGTAGCGGATACTTATTCTTTACCGTCACTTTATTCAGTTCTTTATAGTCGATGCACATTCTCATCGACCCATCCTTCTTTTTCATAAATAACACTGGTGCTCCCCAAGGAGAAACATTGGGTTGAATGTACCCCTTATCTAGCAGCTCCTGAAGTTGTTCTTTCAACTCTCTCAATTCTGCTGGAGTCATACGATATAGAGCTTTTGATATTCGCGTCATACTTGGAGCTAATTCTATGGAAAATTCCACTTCATGGTCCGGAGATAAACCTAGCAAGTCCTCTGGAAACACGTCAGGGAACTCGCGCACTACAGCAATCATCTCCAGTTTATTTTCTTCTGCTGGCATGTCTTTCAAAAATTCCAAATACCCTTGGCACCCCCTAAGGAGTAGCCTCCTAGTTTGCATAGCAGAAAGGATCCATGGTGCACAATGCACACATGACCCTAAAAACTGAAATTCCTATCCTCCCGGCAGTCTGAACAACACCTCCCTTCTGTGGCAGTCAATAATGGCATAACTGGATGACAACCAGTCCATCCCAAAGATGATATCAAAGCCAAACATGTCATACACCACAAGGTCGACTGGTAGCATCCTTCCCAGAATTTCAATCGAGAAGTTACAGACTACACAGCTACATTGGACTACAGACCCAGACGGCGTAGCCACTACCAGTTCATAATCTAACCTTTGCACCTCTAATCCACACAGTTTAAAAATCCATGGGAAATAAAAGAATGTGTTGCCCTAGAATCAAATAATACAATAGCTTTATGAGAAATCATGTAAATGATACATGTGACAACATCGCCAGCGTTCTCAGCATCGGCTAGAGTCAGAGAATACACCCTTGCTTGGGTCGTACCCCCTTGCTGACCACCACGATGTGCCTGAGTATTTCCCCTGTATGGTTGCTGTGAGATTTCACTGTTCCTCTGCATCTGAAAATCTCTTATCTGATGTCCTTGCCTACCACACCACATACAGGCTCCTGTAGACAACCAACACTGCCCATGGTGTTTCTTACCACACAAAGGGAAACATTGAACACATGCGGTGTTCTAGAATGTACCACCACTGTTCTTCTTCCAGTTACTCTATCCTACCCCAGACGAAGAATTAGGAGGCGTTGGCCTCTTCTTCGAGACCTGAACCTCTGCGTCCTCCAACAAACACTCTTCTACTACCGTGGCTTTATCAACCAACGTAGCAAAGTTCTGCAACTGCAAGATCGTCGTCTGCTTACGAACCTCCTTCCTCAGACCCCTTTGAAATTTCCAGGCCTTCTTCGCTTCATCTAGTATCACGAATGGAGTGAATCAAGACAGCTCCTGGAATTTTGCAGTGTACTGCTTCATTGTTAGTGACTCCTGCGTCCGATTCATGAATTCCTCCATCTTCGTGTTTCTAACCGTGGGCGGAAAATAACGTTCAAAGAAGAGCTCTTTGAACCGGGCCCACGTCAACGCTATTGGTATCAGTCGGTGCTCTTCCATCTTCTTTACAGACACCCACCATCTCTCAGCCTCCCCTGCCAACTTAAACGTAGCAAAGGTGACTTTCTGCCTCTCAGTGCAGCTCAAAACAACTAGGATCTTCTCGATCTCCTAGATCCAATTCTTAGTTAGAACTGGATCTGCGTTGCCCACAAAGATCGAGGGCTTCAACCTGGTGAACTGCTCAGTGGAGCAACCCAACTCAGTCGTAGGACAATCTTGCCCTCTATTCATTCGCACTACCTTAGCCATAAGCTGTTGTGCAAACTCCTGCAATACACTAGTAGAGTCGTTACCAGCCTCAGGGCCGGCACCCTCACTACTACTACCTCCCACGTTGGTAGTAATATCCCTGGATTCCATCCTGAAAAACAAATTATAAGAATCCATTAGAAAGGTAATAGCCTAAGAATCAACTGGTACTATCACCCTATAACTCAATCCCTTAAATTCATATCCCAAATATTGACATACTCCTTTAATTTGACATTATCATTCGAACTCGAATTCCGACCTTCTACTAGGAAACAAAATCGTCAATGGATTGCCGTGATTTTCTGAACCTTAAGACTGATCTAGAAAAACACTGAAGTCTATAATGAATTCCGTCTCCAGATATCCTTATCTCATACTCTAGTATATTCTAGGCTATAGAACTAGCAACTCCTAAGTCCTGAACACATCCCTAACCAGATAGCATGCATCAAATCACACTTCCAACTGGGTAAGGGCTCTTATACCAACTGTAACGACCCGACCCTTTATACGGAGTAGCACTATTAACCTAAATACAAAATACCTATACTTGTTCAAGATAAATAGACAACCCGCCCTAAAAAGGGACATACGGGTGTAAACCATCCATAATTACAATGTAAATGTTGCGGAAAAACATAAACATTCATTGGGATTTCCGCTAGACTTATACCAGAGCTTACTATTGCATCCTCAAGTACAAAAATTTAGACATAAAATACAACCTGTTATTTCAACCCTCCAAAAAGGAACTTCCTCTAAGTTTAATACATGATTTGAACGCTTACATAAGCTAAACCAAAAACAATTTCCAAGGTCCCTCTAGCTACAAGGACCGACGACCTAATGGACCTGAAAACAAAGGTTGTATAATAAGGTAAGACACTTCTCAGTAAGGAAGAAGGTGTTACAACAGAGTGTGACTGCTTATATGCATATTTTCACAAAAACTCATACATACGGAACATTTCTTTATAATCCTGTAACGCCTCAAACCCTTAAACCTGGGTCCAGCACGTTATACCTGATAAAATCCTGATAATCCATAATTCATAATGTACGCAGTGGAAAACATAAACATAATCTACATATAACATAATACCATAAAACCGTAATATACCAGATTTTTCTATTTTCAATCTATAAATCAGTAAAAACCATCCAACACCTGCATTTCCATAAATACATAATTCCATAACATTCCAGTTTGTCCACGAACATTATTTTCTCCACAGACTTAAAACATAAAGACATATAACATAAACATTTTCATTCCCAAAATATTATCAACATATACCTTGTTTCTTTATAATCCTCAAAACTAAGTACCCTCGAGCTCCCTAAGACCGACCTCGAAGATGTCCTGAAAAAGAAATAATCATATTCGGTTGAGACACATCTCAGTAAGGGAAGAAACATACATATTAAAACAATGTGTGGCCAACATGAGGTAAATAGACATCATTTTAATTTCATTTGCAAATCATCACGTAACATTGAAATTGTTTTCTGAACCTACACAATCACATGCAAATATTTAACCCACGAGATTACCCAAGGATAGGGGTGATTACCTGCCCATACAAGTACCACTCCTCTGCTCTGATACTTAGGTAACCCTAAGGTCATAACTAAAGCATATCAGGGCACTCACCTTACTTAGCAAGCCCTAGAGTATTAACTTGATCTCGTACTCACGCATTCAACAATAGTTTACCGGTAAAGGCCCTAAGGATAAGGAATTCTACCCGCCCATACAAGTAAGTTCCCTCTGCCCTAGTACATTATGTAGCTACCGTCACATCTGAAGCTACTAGTGCACTCGCCTTACTCAGCAAGCCCTCAGGTGAAGAGTACGCCCTGCCCAATCATAACATGTTTTATGTAAATACATACTTCTAATATCATAATATAAAACATTCCTTTATGTTATTATACATTCATACACATTCATTCATGTTCATATCTTAAACATTGCATTTCATTTCACTTTAAGTGACTCTTTCCCATTTGTCTCATTCACATTTCACATTTGATTTCATTGCATTGTTATTCCATTGTCATTTCATTGCATAACATTTTCATTTCATTTCTTTATACTACAACTGGTCTTTAGCCATCATTTGTTAGTTTCCACATAGAAATGCGCTAGAATCTGCTATAGTTAGTCCACATAGAAATGTGCTAAAATCTACTAATATGGTTGTCTTTCAGCTGTCTTACATTTACACGGTTGCATTTAACATACACAAGCAACATTGTCCATATCATATTTTATTCATAATACTTTATTTACTTAGCCTGCATCTCATACATTAACATATATTTGCACAGAATCTCATGCCACACAATTTAGCAATAAAATTCATACATATTCTTGTAAAATAGGTCAACCCACATTTAACATTTATATGCTGAAAATACATTTCATTCCTTACTTACTTCCTTAGAAGATACTTTTCACTTTCATTCGTTTATTTTCACATATACATAACTATATAAACATTCGTAGGCTCAGAAAACATGGGTTTACATGGTTGGCATTTTAAATCCACATAAAAACATAAATTGTAATGCCCCAACCCTTTTAAACACGGGTCCGGCGCGTTATACCTGATAATATCCTCACAAATCATATTCCATAACATACGCAGTGGAAAATATGATCATAATCTCCATATAACATAATACCAGAGTTTACTAATTCTAATTACCAACCATAATAAATTAATCATCCGCCATTATTCAAATATATGCATGTCTCCAAACCATTATTCACTAATACCAGTATGTTTCACAACTATCCTTTCATAACTGACTTAAAACATAAATTATAAAACATAAAATATACATATTAAAATTAACATAAAGATATACCATTTCTCTTATATCTTCCAAAAATGTTATAAAATCTCGAGCTCTCAAGCTCGATCCTGAGAAATCCTGAAAAAAAATAAATTCATATTCGGGTGAGACACATCTCAGTAAGGAAGAAACCACATATTAAAACAGTGTGTGGCAAACATGAGTTTATATATGACATTATTTAACATTTGAAAATCCTTAACATAATTTCTGAAATCATTCCCTGAACCTAATCAAACACATGCAAATGTTTAACCCATGAGATTACCCGAGGATAGGGGTGATTACCTGCACATACAAGTAGCAGCCCTCTGCTCTGATACCTAGGCAACCCAAAGGGCGCAGCTAAAGCATACCAGGGTACTCACCTTACTCAGTAAGCCCTCAAGTGTTAAATTAATCCCGTACTCACACATTCAACAATAGTTTACCGGCAAAGGCCCTAAGGATAGGGAATTCTACCCGCCCATACAAGTAGATTCCCTCTGCTCTAGTTCGTTATGCAGCTACTGCCACATCTGAAGCTACTAGTGCACTCGCCTTACTCAGCAAGCCCTCAGGCGAAAGGTATGCCTCGCTCAATTGTAACATGTTCTACATACATACATAATTCTATTATCATAATACATCATTTTTTTCTGTCATTATACATTCATGCACATTCATTCCTCTTCATAACTTAACTTTGCATTTCGTTTCACTTTAAGTGACTCTTTCCCATTTACATCATTTACCTTTGTCATTTCATTTCATTGTCATTTCATTACATAACTTTTCATTTCATTACTTCGTACTACAGCTGGTCTTTAGCCATCATCAGTTAGTCTACGTAGAAACATGCTAAATCTGCTAACACAGCTCCTTTTAGCTGTCATCAGTTAGTCTACACAGAAGTGTGCTAGATCTGCTAACATGGCTCTCTTTCAGCTGTCTTACATTTACATGGTTGCATTTAACATACATAGGCAACATTGTCCATATCATATTTTATTCTCACTGTTTTACTTACTTAGCCTGCATCTCATACATTTAACATATATTTGCATAGATTCTCATGCCACACAATTTAACAGTAAAATTCATATATTGCCTGTAAAATAAGCCAACCAACATTTAATGTTTATATACTAAAATTACCTTTCATGCCTTACATAAATATTCTGAAAATATTTTTCCACTTTCATAAGTTCATTTTCGCATATACATATCTAATAAACAGCCCTAAACTCAAAAAAATATAATTTAAACAGTTGGCATTTTACCTATACTGAAACATATACACGTACATATAACACAATTTATTTTTCCATTAAATTCATAAAAATTTTGATTTAATATATATTTTTCCCCTTACCTGATTTCTTGAACTACCCCAACAGGGACTCCGAAAAATACCTGCGGCGCTCACCTGGACCCTGAAATTAAATTCCTTATTCCAATAAATTATTCTTGAATAAAATATTATTTAAATATTTCCTAGGGTCATAATTCCTAAATAAATAAATATACCCTTAAATTTAGCCAAATTGCCAAATTTCTCAAATCCCACTCTCGCTTTGGAGTAGGGCCTAGAAAACCCCAATTAAAAAATTATCTACGTCAAAATGACGACAACGACAATTAGGACCCCATGGTGGTGCCTGATCATCGATTCAACAGTAGATTTAACCAAAAATTGAGAAATTAGGGAAAAATTACCTTTCCCCAGGAGCAGTGCCTAAGCTGTTCCCACGACAAATCTGCTCTAGTAGAAATGTCGGTGGCGGAGTTACGAATCCAACGGTACGTTCCGTTTTCCGATCCTCCATAACCTCGTCGAGAAATAAAAGAAGAAAGAGAGGCGGAGACGGAGGAGTGAGAGAGGGTGAGAGAAGGGAACTGGGAGAAGAAGAAGCACGCAGGAAGCCTCTCTGGCTTCCTGCTTTTGTTTTGTTTCTTTTTCTTTTTTCTTTTTTTTTTTTAACTTTACTTTAACTTAACATTACTTATATATATATATATATATATATATATATATATATATATATATTTTAAGTTTACATAAATATTACATATATATCTTTATTCCATTTTTTTTTACTATTTATTTATTTAATTTAATAACATTTAATTAATTCATTAATTAATTAATAATTTTTTTTTCATACAATTTATTTTTATTTGTTTATTTAATACATTAATTTAATATTGTGTACCCAATTAATTAATTAATAATTTTAATTAATTTTTTTTATTTTTTTTCGGCTTATTACATAAATAAATATATATATAACACATGGTCCATTTGATTTCATGAAAAACCTAATTTAATACATAAATTTCCCCCTTACCAGACTTTCAAACTACACTGGCACGATCCCCGAACTGATACCCGCAGCGTTCACTTGGACCCTAAATCCAAAAATCCTAACTTAATTAATATAAATTCCAGTTAACTCAAATCTTAAGAAAAACACTTATTTACTATTTCCTAGGCTCCAAATAACATTATTCCTTAAGAAAATCCCAAAATAACTCACGTATCCGGATTTTGGGATGTTTCCCAAACCTCACAACCCAACGATCAGCTTCTATAGCCTTGAAGAGAATGATCTTACGAACCTCGTGGCAATTCTGGATCGTCAAACCGGGTCAAAAGCGGCTCGAAATAGAAGAGAGAAGGATGGAGGTTCGTTTTAGAGAGAGAGAGAGAGAGAGAGAGAGAGAGAGAGGAGAGAGAGTTCGGAAAATTCACATTGAAAATGAAGAACTCTCTATTTATAGGCAGGGCTTCGTCGACGAAACACGTTGATTCATCGACGAGGCGCTATAGAGACTTCGTCGACGAGAAGATACCTTCGTCAATGAAATTCATAGTTCCACAAATATACTCTCTCGGGTTTCCTTTATCGATGAGAAATCGAGTTCATCGACGAGCTTAGAAGGACACTCGTCGACGAATACAGGACATTCATCGACGAGGCCTATTATTTTCTTAAAAATTCTTCCTTTCTTCCCCTTATTTTCCTTTAATCCATTTTATTCATTATATTTTCTAATTATTTTAGTTCCGGGTCTTTACTTTCTCCCCTCCTTAAGAAATTTCGTCCTCAAAATTTTACAAACTAATCATGCTTTCACATTACTTGAAATCATTTGCTAACTACCATCATAAGAACTCAACATACATATCATCATATAAATTATTCCATCATTTCTCATTAAATAAAATTATCATACCCGCTTCTCTAATGGCATCCTCCTCAGCTCGGAGTGTATATAGCTGAGGCGAACCACCTCTTGCAAGCGGCATCTGCTGCTTTCCCCTGTCCTGATTCTGAGCAGCTACCATAGGCAAAGGTTCTTGGCAATCTTTCCTGTGGTGCTCTGGCTTACCGCACGTATAGCAATTCGGAGTGCCATACCAGCATACAGAGCCTATTGCTTCCTTCCCTTTCTTAGCTTATCCCTGACTAGCCTCAGAATGAAAACCAGATGGTGCAGGTCTCTTCTTCTTCTCTGAAGGCTCAGTGCTGCCCTGGATACTCTTCTCCAACATTGAGGCCTTGTCGACTAATACTGAAAAATTCTGAACCTGAAACCTGACCACCAACTCGTAAATCCTGCGCCTCAGGCCTTTCTCAAATTTCTTGACCTTTCTTACTTCATTTGGGACAGAAAATGGAGCGAAACGCGACAGTTCCACAAATCTAGCGGCATACTCCGTAACTATCATATCCCCTTAAGTCAGACTAGTAAACTCCTCAATATTTTCCTCTCTGATAGACAAAGAAAAATACCTGTCAAAGAACAACTCCTTGAATCTCTCCCAGTTAAGAGCTATCTTTACCACCCTCTGATCCTCTAGCAGCTTCGTATAAAGCCACCAGCGCTTCACCTCTCCTGTCATCTTGAAAGTGGCATAGCGGACCTTTTGTTTTGTGGTGCAGTCGAGTACAATCATAATCTCTTCTATCTCCTATACCCAATTCTCTACTGCCACTAGATCAGGTCCTCCTATAAAGGCTGGAGGGTTCTTCCTCACAAATTCTTTTATGCGGCAACCTTGTCCTACAGGTGGACAGTTCTGCTCCTTTGGATCCTTCTTCATTTCTTCTTTAACATGGATGATACCTCGCAGCACCTTAGAGGTATCTATTTCTTCCTCGCTAGAGGTCACTGAATCCTCCCTTCTTTCAGCCTCTAAATTCTCATCTCCGGAATCCATCCTGAAAATAGGACTGAAAAGAGATCAGATTTCCATATCATAATCATTAACTTAAATCCAATAAAAATTCAAAATCTTTATATAAGGACCAGTCTCACAATTCAGAAACAAAAATATCCAAGGTTTACCATGGCTTTTCTGAGGCCGTCGACTGCTTCAGAAAAATCACAGGAAATCGTTGACGTAATTTTGACTATAAATCACAAAACAAAATCCTATACTTCCCTACACCAAACCTATTTCTCAGTATCTAACCTATTCATCTCCTATTTTCATCCTAACTTATTCTTATACTCTGGTATAAATCATTCCTAAATCCTCAAAATCCCCAAAATCATTGCTCTGATACCATAATGTAACACCTCGAACCCTTAAACTTGGGTCCAACACGTTATACCAGATAATCCATAATTCATAATATACGTAGCGGAAAACATAAACATAATCCCCATATAACATAATACCATAAAACCATAATATACCAGAGTTTTCTATTTTCTATCTATAAATCCATAAAAACCATCCAACACATGCATTTCCACAAATACATAATTCCATAATATTCCGATATGTCCACAAACATTCTTTTCTCCACAGACTTAAAGCATAAAGACATATAACATAAACGTTTTCATTCCCAAAATATTATCAACATATACCCTATTTCTTTATAATCCTCAAAACTAAGTACCCTCGAGATCCCTAAGACCGACCTCGAGGATGTCCTGAAAAAGAAACAATCATATTCGAGTGAGACACATCTCAGTAAGGGAAGAAACATACATATTAAAACAACGTTTCGCCAACATGAGGTAAATAGACATCATTTTAATTTCATTTGCAAATCATCACGCAACATTGAAATCGTTTTATGAACCTACACAATCACATGCAAATATTTAACCCATGAGATTATCTAAGGATAGGGATGATTACCCGCCCATACAAGTAGCACCCGTCTACTCTGATACTTAGGTAACCCTAAGGTCACAACTTAAGCATATTAGGGCACTCACCTTACTCAGCAAGCCCTCAAGTGTTAACTTGATCTCGTACTCACGCATTCAACAATAGTTTACTGACAAAGGCCCTAAGGATAGGGAATTCTACCTGCCCATACAAGTAGGTTCCCTCTGCTCTTGTATGTTATGTAGCTACTGCCACATCTAAAACTACTAGTGCACTCACCTTACTCAGCAAGCCCTCAGGTAAAAAGTACGCCCCGCCCAATCGTAACATGTTTTATGTACATACATACTTCTAATATCATAAGATATAACATTCCTTTTGGTCATTATACATTCATACACATTCATTCATGTTCATATCTTAAACATTGCATTTCATTTCACTTTAAGTGACTCTTTCCCATTTGTATCATTCACGTTTCACATTTCATTTCATTGCATTGTCATTCCATTGTGATTTCATTGGATAACATTTTCATTTCATTCCTTCGTACTATAGCTGGTCTTTAGCCATCATTTGTTAGTTTCCACATAAAAATGCACTAAAATCTGCTACAGTTAGTCCACATAGAAATGTGCTAGAATCTGCTAATATGACTGTCTTTCAGCTATTTTACATTTACATGGTTGCATTTAACATACACAAGCAACATTGTCCATATCATATTTTATTCATAATACTTTACTTACTTAGCTTGCATCTCATACATTTAACATATATTTGCACAGAATCTCATGCCACACAATTTAGCAATAAATCCATATATATTCCTGTAAAATAGGTCAACCCACATTTAACATTTATATGTTGAAAATACATTTCATTCCTTACTTCCTTAGAAGATACCTTTCACTTTCATTCGTTTACTTTCACATATATATATATATATATATATATATATATATATATATATAACTAACATTCCTAGGCTCAAAAAACATGGTTTTACATGGTTGGCATTTTAAATCCATATATATTCCTGTAAAATAGGTCAACCCACATTTAACATTTATATGTTGAAAATACATTTCATTCCTTACTTCCTTAGAAGATACCTTTCACTTTCATTCGTTTACTTTCACATATATATATATATATATATATATATATATATATAACTAACATTCCTAGGCTCAAAAAACATGGTTTTACATGGTTGGCATTTTAAATCCACATAAAAACATATATATTGTAACGCTCCGACCCTTTTTAAACCCAGGTCCAGCACGTTATACCTGATAAAATCCTTGATAATCCATAATCCATAATCTATAATATACGCAACAGAAAACATAACCCTGATCTTCATATAACATAATACCAGAGTTTACTAATTCTAACCACCAATCATAATAAATTATCCATCACCTGTATTTCCATAAATCTACATAACTCCCAAAACAATTCAGTATTTTCACAATCATTCCTTACTCAATAGCCTTAAAACTTAAAGACATAAAACTTAAATATTTATATTCTACAAAAACATCATTAAAATGTTTATACCCTTTTTCTTATATCTCCCAATAATGCTATAAAAACCTCAAGCTCTTTAAGCTCGATCTCGAAGAAATCTTGAAAAAGATGAATTCATAGTCGGGTGAGACACATCTCAGTAAGGGAAAAAATAATATATTAAACTCAATGTGTGGCCATCATGAGATTATACATATCATTTTATAACATTTGCAAATCATTAACATAACACTGAAAGTCATTTTCTGAACCTAACAATCACATACAAAGGTTTACCCACGAGATTACCCAAAGATAAGAGTGATTACCCACCCATACAAGTAGCACCCCTCTGCGCTAATACATTTAGCAACCCGAAGGTCATGATTTAAGCATATAAGGCACTCACCTTACTCAGTAAGCCCTCAAGTGTTAAATTGATCTCGTACTCACGCATTCAACAATAGTTTATCAGCAAAGGCCCTAAGGATAGGGAATTCTACCCGCCCATATAAGTAGGTTCCCTCTGCCCTAGTGCGTTATGTAGCTACTGCCACATCTGAAACTACTAGTGCACTCGCCTTACTCAGCAAGCCCTTAGGCGAAGAGTATGCCTTGCCCAATCATAACATGTTTTACATACACAAATACTTCTAATATCGTAATACATCATTATTTCCATCATTATTCAATCATTCACATTCTTTCATGTTCATAACTTAACATTTCCTTGTATTTCACTTTAAGTGACTCTTTCCCATTTGTATCATTCACATTTCACATTTCATTTCATTGCATTGTCATTCCTTGTCATTTCATTTCATAACATTTTCATTTCATTCCTTTATACTACAGCCGCTCCTTAGCCGTCATTTGTTAGTCCACATAGAAATGCGCTATAATCTGCTAACCCGGCTTTCAGCTGTCGTACCTTTACATGGTTGCATTTAACATACACAGGCAACATTGCCCATATCATATTTTATTCTCATTGTTTTACTTACTTAGCCTGCATCTCATACATTTAACATATAATTTGCATAGATTCTCATGCCACACAATTTAGTAGTAAAATTCATACATATTTCTCATAAAATAAGCCAACCCACATTTAACATTTATATGCTCAAAATACATTTCATTTCTTATTTAATTCATCAGAAAATTCTTTTCACTTTCACATATACATAACTATATCGACAATCCTAGGCTCAAATTGTGTTTAACCAATTAATTAATTAATAATTTTAATTAATTATTATTTTTAAAAAAAAAATTCGGGTTATTACATATATATATATATATAACACATAGTTCATTTTAATTCATGAAAAACCTAATTTAATACATAAATTTCCCCCTTGCCTGACTTTCAAACTACGCTAGCAAGATCCTCAAACCGATACCCGCAACGTTCACTTGGACCCTGAATCCAAAAATCCTAACTTAATTAAAATAAATTCCAATTAACTCAAATTTTAAGAAAAAAACACTTATTTACTATTTTCTAAGCTCCAAATAACATTATTCCTTAAGAAAATCCCAAAATAACTCACTTACCCTGATTATTGGATGTTTCCCAAACCTCACAACCCAATGATCAGCTCTTACAGCCTTGAAGAGAATGATCCTACGAACCTCGTGGCGATTCTGGATCATCAAATTGGGTCAAAAGCGGCCCGAAATCGAAGAGAGAAGGTTGGAGGTTCTTTTTAGAGAGAGAGAGAGAGTTCGAAAAATTCATGCTTAAAATGAAGAACTCTTTATTTATAAGTAGGGCTTCATTGACAAGACACGTCGATTCGTCGACAAGGTGCTATAGAGACTTCGTTGACGAGAAGATACCTTCGTCGACGAAATTCAGGGTTCCACAAATATACTCCCTCGGGATTGCTTCGTCAACGAGAAACTGAGTTCGTCAATGAGCTTAGAAGGACACTTGTCAATGAATACAAGACATTCATCGACGAGGCCTATTATTTTCTTAAAAATTCTTCCTTTCTTCCTCTTATTTTCCTTTAATCCATTTTATTCGTTATATTTTCTAATTATTTTAATTCTGGGTCATTACAAATACTGTAACATATAAAATTTATCTGCACATTCAAGTATTTAAATCATGCATATGAATATTAGAACAACTACCAGCTTGGTATGACAAGTTTTCCTGTTTACCCTCGTGGCACGGGTTGTGCACTTATACCTCTAACAATGTCATGTTCGTACAGACAATGCCGAGCATCTTCAAAATTTCGATCACCCCCTGGTTTATCTTTACCAGTAGTTTACAAACTCCATGCTGGTCGACTATCTTAAGTACCCATACTGATCCCTCATGTGTGGTTGCACTACACTACCAGCATCGCAACCGTGCTTATAATAGTTTAGAGTATTTTTCAACCCCATCACTAAAGTTTTTTTTCAACTTCTTTTGGTAGCAAGTCATGGTTCCAAAACAAAATATAGTAACCTGTGCAATTCCAGTATTTTCACAAATTTAGATAATCACATAGGGTATAAACCGGCACATATCCTCTCTATTTACCCTTTTCACATATACAGCTCAGTGTATGACCAACATCTATTTTCAACATTTTCAGTATAGTAAAGTGGAACTCCAGTTCCCATATCTCATATACATAGTATAGAAAATTCATACATTTCCATTTCAACATATATCACACGAGTTTAATCCAAAAATTCGCTAAATGATAAAGAGTCCAGTAAACAACATTTAAATGAAAAATAAAGGATTCAAGCATCTCCTACTACAGTATACATACAAATACGTTATTTTTGTAAAATTTGGAGATCATGCGCCAAAATCCTCGTTTTTACCAAAAATCGTAAAATTGTAAAACCGACATTTCTACTCTGTAGAATTTAGCAAATAAATAGTTAAATTATACATATAAGCATAACCTAACTTTTTAGCGGTTCAGTTTTTACAAAATACTGTTGTAATCAAATTCCCTTTACCTTAAACTTGAAACAAAACTACGTAAAAAAATTATCCAAACCGACAACCCGGGATCCTCAAAACCTAAAAACCACAGAACATAATCTTACTATAATTTCGACTACTATCCAAATATTCAATCGAAATCGAAATCAAATCCTTACCTCAATTTTTGGGAAAAAACTCGAAAATCCTCAAAACAATGATCTGATCCGCTAAAGTTGTAGAACTTCCTCCTCTTATCCCTGCAGGAACTTCCGTTTTTAGAAACAGACGTTGAACGGCGAAGAATCTTAGAGAAAGAGAGAGAGAGAGAGAGAGAGAGAGAGAGAGAGAGAGAGAGAGAGAGAGAGAGAGAGAGAGAGAGAATTTTCGCTGGTTTAGAGAGAGAGAGAGAGAGTTTGGAGAGAAACTTAGCCTCTAAGAAACCAAAATGGATATTTATAGAGCCTTTGACCGAGTCAAACTCGTCGCCGAGGCGGCGTCTTCGTCGATGAATCCGCCACATAGCTCGTCGACGAAGCCATTCCTTCGTCGCCGAGCCCAAATTTCATATATTTCTCTGACCTGCTCAGTATTTGCTCATCAACGAGGCTCTAAATTTCATCGATGAGACTCTAAAGGACTTCATCAATGAACGTGACTCCTTCGTTGATGAAACCAGCTTATTACGGGTTTGGGTCTCTACATCTTGATTCTTGAATCCTTTTCTCTTTCAGTAGTTCTAAGGGATTCTAACTCTTTCATCATACCTTCATTCTTATTTTTCAATGAGGTATTTTGTTTAGTTATTTTGACTAGCATCTTATGGACTTTGAATAAACCATTTTGTAATTCATCATAAGATGGCATACACTCATCATTAGATTCATTTGATGAATCACTACAAGAATTATTTAAGGATTTGGATGAGGAGCTTTCCTCATTGTCTCAAGCCATAAAGCAAGTATAAGCAACCTCTTGGTCACTTGATTCACATTCCAAACTACTTGTACTATCCCAAGTAGTTGCTTTCATGGCCGTTTTCTTTTTCTTCTTAGATTCTTTCTTTAGTAATGGACATTTTAGTTCTATATGTCCAACTTTATTGCAATTATAACATGTAGGAGTTTTATTTTTGAATTTCTTTTTGCTAATTTCTTCTTCTTCTGATTCGAAATCTTGGTTTCTTATTTTGAATTTGTTTCTCCTTCTTAGTATCCTTACTAGCTTTTTAGATATGAAGGCTACTTCATCTTTATCCATTTCTTCTTAACTACTAGAGTTTTCTTTTGAGACTTTGAAGGCTATTGATTCTTAGGCTTTGGTTTCTCCACTCCTTTCATTCATTGTTATTTCGTATGTGAGGAGAGAACATAAGTTCATCTAAGGACGTGTTTTTCAAATTTCTTCCTTCGGTTATGGTAGTGGTTTTTGGTTCCCATATAGGTGGCAGCCCTCTAAGAATTTTTCTTATCATCTCATAAGTAGTGTAGGTTTTTCCTAAGGCATTTAGGGAATTTATTATTTGAGTGAACCTAGTGTACATGTTAATTATAGATTCATGTGGGTTCATTTTAAAAGCTTCATATTCACTTGTAAGCATATCAATCCTATTATCCCTAACATCTATTGTAACGACCCGAAGAATAATGGTATTTAAATAATAAAGAGAGAGGGAAATGGAAACAGAAACAAGTAAGCAGTAGGGCTTCGTCGATGTCGACAAGCATAGGGAGTTTGTCGACGAGCGCATAAGTAGGCCTCGTTGATGAAGCCACGCCTCGTCGACCAGAAAATACCAAGAGAGGTTTTGGGGGTAGTCTGAAATTTGTTGATGAGGGAGGAAGATTTGTCAAAAAAATTACTTAAAGACTCATCGACGAGATAACGTGTCTCATTGACGAATTTAGGGCTATAAATTGCCAAAACCCAGATTTTTCAGCACAATTCTGGCGCAAAAGGTTCTTTCTCTCTCTAAAAACGCCTCTCCCTCCTTCTCTCTTTGATCCTAGCCCCGTTTCACGTCGGATCGACAATTTGAAGCCACCACAACACTCCTAGTGAAGTTCTCTGCAAGTCTGCCGAAGCGGATCGTCGGTGGAAGAGGTTTGAAATTCGTCCCAAATCCAGGGTAAGGTATTTTATTTAGATTATGTCTTCTTTGTAGTTATAAGAAATGTTGTAGGTAAGAAAATACTGATGTTTTGTTCTGGGGAATATTGTTTTTAGGATGTTGAATTAGGAACCCTGCGGGTATAGGGCCAGAATTTAGTAGGGGCTTTTCAGAGTTAAGGTAAGTTAAATATGCTATGATAGGAATTTTTATAATGTTATCAAAGATTTTACACATATGTATATACCATCTTATTATCCAGTTTTACAAAATATAAGTTTTAAATGGTTGTGTGGCCTGAGTAGATATTTATGTGATGAAGAACTTATATAGTTTTTACAGTATATCATACTATACTGAAGACACAGATATAGACAGTATATTACAGATATTTATCTAGAACAATATATTATAGCTTTACTCATATCAGTATGTTATAGTTTTATACAGATCAGTATATCATAGATATTTATCCATATTAGTATATTACAGTTTTACTCATATCAGTATATTACAACTTTATTCAAAACAGTATATATAGTATTTATAGTATGCCATGTTTCCTATTACCATAACATACAGTGTATACAAATAGAGTATATAGACAGAGTATACAGAAAAATATACAGAGATAGCATCAAGATGCTACAGATACAACATACATAGATTACAGTATTTATAGCACAAAAGATAGCATTATGGTAATTTTGGAAACATGATGAAATATATAGTATTAGATCCCTAAGGAATAATTACAGACAGATACAGATAAAGAATACAGAGCATGGAACCATTGCTAGATACAGATAGAGTGTAACCACATATCTCAGATAATGTGTGGATACTGTCAACCGTGCTCAGAGAGTATACAGCTCCTCAGTTCTCTAGGTTGAGGGGGCTGGTTTGATGAGGTAGCAACCAGTCCCGCGCCTAGAAAAGTATGCAGTTTGGCTGGGCTGAGGTAGTGTAGAGTATGATGACTTATCTAGAGGGCCGACCAGATTAAGTCCCGCCTAGAGGCCGCACAACCCTGTCATGAGGGGTCAAATCATGACATACAGAGTTCTAGGGATAAAGCACAGTTATGTATATGTATACAGTTTTACAGTATATGATGAGTGTAGTATGATATTAGCAGTATGAAAAGTAGAAAATACAAATGACACAGTTATATTTTAAATTGTGAAAATAAAAGACATGCTTTACAGATTTACTATTTTATTACAATTCAGTTGTTATTTTAACATTATGCAACTTTGTCGCCACACACAAGTAAAAGGATATTTCCACTTATTGAGCGTCGACTCACCCCATTACTTTATCATTTTTCAGGTGAGCCAGCTAGGCAAGCGGATCAGGCTCGTGAATAGGGAGTTTATTTGATTACCCTGGTTGTAGGTTGAGTTTTTGACAAAGTTTTGTATTTTTGGGGTAGATGGTACTGGAGGAAATTATTTTGTATGACTATGGTCTGTAAATACTAGATTCTGGTATTGTATAGTATATATGGTTATATGATTTATGTTTCCACTGCGTAGGTATGTTTATTGTATATAGGAATACCCCAGTGTCCTTTGGGGTCTAAGATTTCATAGCAGGGTTATTAGAGCAATTTATGTGGAAAAAAAATGTCTTAATTTTGAGGTCGTTACATCGATAGTGCCTTCGTAAGTGACTTCTAGCTTGTCCCATATTTCCTTAGCCGATTTGCAAGTCATTACTCTATTAAATTCATTAGAATCTAAAGCACAATATAAAGCATTCATGGCACTAGAATTTACTTGCAGCGCCTTATGATCTAAGTCCATCATATCAATTTTCTCCTTAGGAACTTGTTTTCCATCAACAATCTTAGTGGGAATTAGGTCTCCATCCATAACTACTTCCCAAGCTTTCCAATCCATGTGTTGGAGATAAATTTGCATTCTTTTTTTTCAAAAAGGTATAGTTGTGTCCACAAAAGATTAGTGGCCTAGTTGAAGATTGTCCCTCTCCAAAGGGAGCTACGCCTAAGTGAGTCATTAAGATCTTTTTATAGCTACTAATTAGGATTTACTATAAACCCACTCTGATACCAATTGAAAAGCAAGGTGTAGTCCCAAGAGGGGGGTGAATTGGATTTTAAAATTTTCTTTTAATTCCTTTGAAGACTTCTTTTTATTTCTTTTAACCAATTTTTGACTTGTTTGTTTAATTTACCAATCAAACGAGAACTTAGTTCTTTTAATCCACAACACTATTGCTTAACCAAACAAGTAATCAATCAATCAACCAAACTAATTAACCAATCAAGCACAATATTCAAACCAAGATATATAAGATACAAAATTTCAGCTTTTGTTTGTTTGCAGCCCTGTTTGTTAATAAAATCCCTTTGATAATGAATTAGCTTTCTCAATCAACACAACATTCACACTCTTCCCAATATTCAGAATTCAAATAAACTTTTGGTTAATTTATCTTTGGGTGTTTAACTAAGTAACGTACTCCCTTATGGTTTCCGCAAAATATGGTTTAACTAACGTACTTCCTTTCGGTTTCCAGAACCCAAATCAAAATTAGACCTTAAATTTACTTGATTTCCAAATATATATAGTATATATGATTATCAATTAAACCATCCACGTAATTTAAATGTGCTAAAAATAAAGATAAGGGAAAGAAAGAGTGAGACCGGGATTTTTACGAGGTTCGGCTTATACCCAACCTACATCCTCGCCTTTGGAAAACCACCAAAGGATTACTAAATTCAGTTCCTTCGTCGGGCGGAACAATACCATTTACACACTCCTTCAGTAGGCTAGAGCCCGCCTCTCCAAACGATGTACCCTTATTTAGTCACTCCTTCAATTAGGCTAGAGCCTGCCTCTCTAAGAAATATTCCCTTGCTTAGAGAACGATCCAAACAATCCTTGGAATCGTCAATCTATGAGATACAAATCAAATAGATGTGTACAAATAATTGCTCACACAAAGAGCTGATTAGTTCAACAATTCAGCACTATAATATACTTTAAAGTAAATAACAATATGGAATTTAACTTGAAGCTCAAGCGAGTATATCACTGATTAATTCTTTCAATGATTGAAAGATTTAGAATTTGTAGCACAAGATTGGTGAGTAGAATCAACAAGAACTCAGTAAGCTTCGTGCAAGTTGAGAGAAAGAAAGAGCCTTAAGAATTTGAGAGCAATTAAGAGAGATTTTGAATGCTGAATTTAATTCTTGGTTCTTTGATTCAATGATATTTGAGGCTTATTTATAGACTTAAAAAAGTATGTAACTTGATCCCCAAGTGACTTGGAGTATTCCCCAAGTTTTCACAAAGTTTGCGCCCCAAGCAATCTCATTTAAAAAATTTGTCCATTATAGAAATTTAAAATCTGCCACGCGATAGTTGACTGTTAGGTTTGGTCAGTCGGCTATCAAGTTATTTTAAAGGGGTAGCAGGGTGGAAGTCGCCTGATGGAACATGGACAGGCGTCTGAGAATGCAACAACAGGCTTTTATAAGAACATGGACAGTCGGCTATCAAGCTGTCAGCTTCGAGCATCCTTCAGTCTTTTAGTCATAACTTTTTCAATGTAACTCCAAATTTGACGAACTTGGTGTCAAAAGAAATCTAAGAGAAAATCCTACAAAAAGCTTGTCCTAAAGACTCATTTGAATCTTATTTTATTTGAGTTCTCTTTATTGCTGAACTTCAATGATCCTAAATTTGAATTGAGCTTTCCAGATTTATCCCTCTTGATCTTTCAATATTGCTTTAGATTTTAAGCTTCATTGATCTTTGAGCTTTCCATGTTGATTACTTGGGCTTTCATTCTTGAAGCTTTTTCTTTAATATCATTGCTCTCATGATCTTCAAGTTTTAATATATGCCTCAAGCTTGATATAATCATCCTTCTTTGAAGTACAACCTTTCATGAATTATTTAACCTTGCATTCATCATTGAGTCCTAAAAATACATCACTTGAATAAGGCATGTTAAGTTCTACTTGTTTGTTAGCATCAAAACAGAATGTTAAGCCTTGTAACGCCAACATTAACAAATCCCTGATGGCCTTCTTAAATCAGTTTCCTCACCTGAATAACTGACGCAAGCTATGGCGAAGAACGTAGCCGTGAACCAAGAAATATGTATTCTTGCTCACTTGGAGATCTAAAAATCACTTCTTTCAAATGACAATCAATACTAGCATGATTAACTGTCAACTAATCCATACCCACAATTATATCAAACCGCTGCATATCTAACATCACAAGATCAGCTGGCAATATCTTTCCCTAAATAGTCACTGGAAAATCCCTCAGTACTCTCCTACATCTCACCACTGATCCAGTCGGCATAGCTATAGCAAACCCAACATCCAACAACTGTGTCTCATACCCCGTTAATTTAGCATACACTGATGAAATAAAAGAGTGGGTGGCACCTGTATTAAATAAAATAACAGTTTTATATGAAAAAATAGTAAGGGTACCTGTAACCACATCTCTCGCTGCATCGGCGTCACCCAGCGTCAACGCGTACACTCTCGCCGGTGCAGCGTTCCTCTTTTGGCCTCCACGAGGCGCCTGATAACCACCCCAAAATGGTCTGGGAGCTGGTGCCTATGTAGTGATCCAAAAATAATAGTAATAATAATAATAAAATAACAAAAAAATAAAATAAAATAAAATAAAATAAAAAATTTTAAATTAAATTAAATTAAATTAAATAATTAACTAAATTGAATACTTAATAAAATAATAATAATCATTAATTAAAATATATAATATAACATATTAATATATGTTAATATAATATCATATATTATTATAATATATATATATATTCAAGTGAGCTTTCTGAAGTAACTTCAGGAAGCAATTGGAGAAGAAAAAAAAATTGCAAAGAGTGTCTGCGCCCCTACATCTCCTCGTCCCTTCTCTCCCACTCTCCTTCATCTTGTCTTCAATATTCGGCTGATCGAAAATCCGAAAATACTGTTGGGCTCTGCTCGTCGCCACCGATATTTCTACTAGAGCGGATCTGTCGTGGGAACGGCGTAGGTATATCTCCTAGAGTAAGGTCAAATCTCAAACTTACCTCAATTTCCCTTAAACCATAAGCCTAATTAATGAATGGAAATCACCAGGAGATTTGCGGGGATATTTTGTACAATCTAATCGGAGCGGGTTTTCGAATTGGAGCTTCGGGGTACCAATCCTAAATCGGGGGTAAGTTTAATAATTTAGGCTTTATTAGGCTATTTAGGGTATTCAGAGTTTAGGGGAATTTTAGGGAAAGTTATTCTAGGGATTATGATGAATAATGTAGTGAAGTTTGAATTTCAAGGTTTCAAGGGTTTTTGAATGCCTGGGGCGTAGGCCGAGGTGTTAGCGGGTATTTTTTCAAGAATCAGGTAAGCGAAAAAATATATATTAAATCAGAATTTTTATGAATTTAATGGAAAATAAATTATGTTATATATACGTGTATATGTTTCGGTATGAGTTTAAAATGCCAACCATTTAAATTATATTTTTTCGAGTTTAGGGTTGTTTATTAGATATGCATACGCGAAAATGAACTAATGAAAGTGGGAAAATATTTTCAGGATAATTATGTAAGAAATGAAAGGTATTTTCAGTATATAAACATTAAATGTGGGTTGGTTTATTTTATAGGCAGTGTATGAATTTTATTGCTAAATTGTGTGGCATGAGTGAATGTAAGTTTTGTGCAAATATATGTTAAATGTATGAGATGCAAGTTAAGTAAGTAATGTATTGAGAATGAAATATGATATAAACTATGTTGCTTGTGTGTGTTAATGCAACCATGTAAACAACTGAAAGATGCTGGGCAAAACAGCTAAAAAATGTTAGGTAAAACAGTTGAAAGATGCTGAGTAAAATAATTGAAAGATGTTAGGTAAATGTGTAACAACTGAAAAATGCTGGGT
Organism: Malania oleifera; assembly: GCF_029873635.1. Classification (NCBI taxonomy): domain Eukaryota; kingdom Viridiplantae; phylum Streptophyta; class Magnoliopsida; order Santalales; family Ximeniaceae; genus Malania; species Malania oleifera. The sequence continues at coordinate 3,391,969 of NC_080428.1, forward strand.
AAAACAGCTGAAAGATGCTGGGTAAACGTATGACAACTAAAAAATGCTGGGTAAAACTATTGAAAGATGTTAGGTATGAAATAAAATGAAATGAAATAGAAATGAAGTGTGAAATGTGAACAATGTAAAATGGGAAAGAGCCACGTAAAGTGAAATGAAATGAAAAGTAAAAGATGAAAACATGAACAGTTGAGAGATGTAGAATAATGGCAAACAAAATAATGTATTATGGTATTAAAAGTATTTATGCTAGTAGAACATATTACATTTGGGTGAGGCAAACTCTTCACCTGAGGGCTTGCTGAGAAAGGCGAGTGCCATGGTTGTATTAGGTGTAGCAGTAGGCTGCATAATGTGTTAGGGCAGAAGGAAACTACTTGTATGGGCGGGTAGATTTCCCTATTCTTAAGAGCCTTTGTCGGTAAACTTTTGTATGAATTGTGTGAGTACGAGATAAATTTATCACTTGAGGGCTTACTGAGTAAGGTGAGTGCCCTGATATGCTTTAACTGTGACCTTTGGGTTGCCTAATGTATCAAAGTAGAGGGGTGCTACTTGTATGGGCGGGTAATCACCCCTATCCTTAGGTAATCTCGTGGATAAAATATCGTGCATGTGTTTGAATAGGATCAGAAAATGATTTCAGAAGTTATGTTAACGATTTTCAAATGTTAAATAATATGTTATATATAAACTTATGTTGGCCACACACTATTTTAATATATTGTTTCTTCCCTTACTGAGATGTTTCTCACCCGAATATGAACTAATCTTTTTCAGGACCTCCGCGAGATCAAGCTTAGAGAGCTCGAGTTGTTATAGCACTTTTGAGGAAAAGGGTATAATTTTGATAATATTTTGGGATGTAGATATTTTATGTTTTATGTTTTATATTGTAAGTCTTCTGAGAAATGGATGGTTGTGGAACATACTGGTGTTTGTGAATACTGGAAGTGTAGGTTATGTTTTGGAGATATGTATACATATGAATACAAGTGGATGTATGGCTTATGTTAGAATGTAGATGGATGTAGAAAACTCAGGTGTTATATTTGTTGAAATATTTTAGTTATGTTTTTCGCTACATAAATGATATTGGAATGTGAATTATTAGGTAAATGAATGAATTAGTAGCACTCCGGGCCCACGTAAGGGTCGTGGCGTTACAGGGCCAGCGATCCCTGACACGTCCAGGATCTGTGCCCAAGTCTCCCACAATGGTAGCAGACATCCTCTCCTATTCTACATTCACCTGGATGTCTACGGCCACATCTAGGACAGGTAGGAATAGCTTGTCCACCTTGAAGACCACCGCGGCCCGTTATCCGTCCCTGACTACCCCCATATCGATCTCCTCTCCATGGCCCTCAACTAGAACTCGCCTAAAAATCCTGAGACGCAGACCTCTTCCTTTGACTCTGAGCCGCGACATCTCTATGCATATCACTCTCAATAATAGCAGCTCTATCCACCACCTTCGCAAACGTCTAAGCCCAAAAGTTGATGACTTGCTTAAACAAATTCTGCCTCAGGCCTTCTTCAAATTTCCCTACTTTCTTTTCCTCATCTGGTGCCAAGTGTGGGATGAAATGGGACAACTCAATAAATCATGCGGGATACTGAGACACTGTCATCTGCCCTTGAGCTAAATGCAGAAATTTTGCTACCTTTGTGCTCCAAACAATAGCAAGGAAATATTGCTCGAAGAATAATTCCTTGAACTAACTCCACGACACTAGCACTGGATCTGGCCTCTGTTTCTCAATCAGTCGCGCTGATCTCCACCAGCATTTTGCCTCTCCTACTAGTTTAAATAATGCAAATGATACTTTCTGCTTATCTGTACATGCTAGCACTGCCAAAATCTCCTTAACATCCTGAACCTAATTTTTAGCTATAATCGGGTCAGCTCCTCTAGCAAAAAAGGGAGGCTTCATCCGCCTAAACTACTCAATCATGCATCCACACTCTCCCCCACTCCTAGCCATCTCAGCCATCACCTGCTGGGTGATGCTACACAATATTGCATCAGTATCTCCACTTCCCATACTGGAGGGTCCTGGTCTATCACCTCCAGCATCTGTACCACTACTCCCTGGATCCATCCTGAAATACATAGAACACCATTTCAGCATCCTATTTCCCGTACAGGTCTAATTTATTTCATTCAACTAAAACTTCTGATTCTCTATTAACTATTACCCCTAGTCCTGACCCAAAAATCCAATCCTGTAACCTAACACATGACTCTTCGATAGTTTACTATGGCTTTCCTGAAATCGTCACCCCAGGAAAAACACAGAAACCACCACGAAAATCCTATATTCAGACCACAGAACAAAACCTCAAATTCTTTTCCTATATTCTGGTACTGTTCCCGCTGCATTCTAGAGTCTACAGAACTTAGCAACCTAGGCTCTGATACCAGATTGTAACAACCTGCTACTTATATAACATTATATATATATATATATATATATATATCACGAGTTTGTCTGTCTGAAATACTACTGATAATATCCCAAGCTCAAAGGAGCACCGAGGAAACTCTTTATGTCATGCACACCTAAGCAGCGGTATAAAAGAAACTGTAAATTATTATATACAATACCAAAAAACTATAAATCTCAAAGTGTATATCAATATTACAAAATATCCAGTGACATCACCAAAACCTGGAATCTACCCCAAACCACTAGCATCATAGAAACACCTACCCTTCCAGTATAGGCAGTGCAAGATAATCTCTACCCGCGAGCGTAATCTGCTCGCCTAACTGGATCTCCTGAAAAATAGTAAGTCACTGGGATGAGACAACACTCAGTAAGAGGAAATATGCTATCACTAGGGTGTGGCGGCTGAGTTATACATTTAATACTCTAATGTAATACTAATACTATAAAATAAGCTGATATACTGTACAAAACACATGGAATGTAGTTTAAAATATAACTGTTTTTCTGAGTTTGCTATTTGTACATACTTCTAATATGATAATATAAACTGCTGTTGTATGATATATATATATATATATATATATGTATATACATAGGAACTTCTACTATACCCTGGGATCTGTATATCATGATTTAACCCCTCATGATAGGGTTGTGCGGCCCATTAGCTAGACTGACTCTCGTTGGCCTACCAGGCAAATTAATCTATATCCCTAACAACCGCCAATCTGGCCCACTGCAGTCTCTCCGGGCAACTCCAATACTATCTCGTCTAACCGGCCACCTCAACCCGACTTGCTAAAGAGTCTGCAATCTCTCCTAGCGCGGTTAGATGGAATCCTCATACTATCTGAGTAATGTGGCTGCACTCTATATGTAATAGCAATGGTACCGTGCTCTGCTGTATATCTCAATCTGTAATTTCCACATGGATCTCATACTATGTAATACTATATATAAAAATATATTTATCTTGTTGTTTTAACATGATTTCAAAACAACCATAACGCTATAAATCTGAACTGTAATATCTGGAATAACTTATTGAAATACCTATAATATATATCTAAAATATTGGTAATATCTGTCTGTAATATTTGTAATATCCATCTGAAATATTTGTAATATCTGTATGAGTGGTATGGTTTAGAAATCATGTTATTCTAAAAAATACTATAAATCATTATTTCTGCTAATTATCTGTATAACTGAATATCTGTAAAGTTGCATAATCAATTATGCTAAACTATAATAAACTCACGCCACACAACTGTCTAATTAAAATCTCATGTCCTTTCTATAATTTCACTGTAAAAATAATAATCATAATATTTTGGAAAAGTAAATTGATCAACACGCTTATAAATATACATTCATAGTCTTCAGTTACACATTCTAAAAATCCCTAGCATAGCATATTTCCCTTACCTAATTTCTGAAAAAGCCCCTACTATATTTTGGCCCTACACTCGCAGGGTTAGCCGCTCAACACCCTGAAAATAACATCTCCCAGAACAAAATATCAGTATTTCTTCGTATACTACATTTCTTATAAATGTGGAAAAGGCAAATACTAAATAAAATGTCTTCCCCTGAGATTGGGATGAAATTCAAACCAGCCCCACCAACGATCCGCTCCGGAAGACTTGAAGAGAACTTTCCCAGGAGCTTCGTGGTGACCTTGGATAGTTGAACCTGTGAGAATCTGACCCAAAAACCTAGAGAGAAGGTGGGAGAGACGAATAGAAGAGAGAGAGAGAGAGAGAGAGATGATATTTTTTGCATGAAAAATCTACAGAAAATTCGAGTTTAGGCTTTTATACACTGGCCTTCGTCGACGAGCCACATCACTTCATTGATGAGGTCAAGAAGGAAGTTCATCGACGAATGCCCACTCCTCGTCAACGAAATTCAGAACTGAAATATAGCCTCTCGGTATCTTCTCGTTGACAAGACACGCCCCCGTTGACGAGACCCTCTTATGTGCTCGTCAACGAATCCCCTGTGTTCATCGACACAACCCTGTTTAATTTTCCAACTTTAATTCCTTTTCCCTCCTTCTATTATTAAAATATGAAAATTATTCGGGTCTCTACAATGGTTTTTCTAGAGGGAAAACGAATATATCCTAAAGAATCTCACCAAATAATTGTAAAGAGGATATTGAGATATTTGGTTGGTACTATTGACTTAGGTCTTTGGTATCCTAAAGACACAGCATTGCATTTGAAATGATCAGCTATTCGGATGCAGATTATCTCAGATGTAAGATAGATAGAAAAGGTACTAGTAATACTTGCCACTTTTTAGGATGATCTCTTGTGTCTTGGTTCTCCAAGAAACAAAATTTTGTGGCATTGTCTACTATTGAGGCTAAATATATTGCAGAAGGTAGTTGTTGTGCACAAACTCTATACATGAAACAACAACTTCAGGATTTCAATTTGGAGTATTTGATGATACCAATGAAATGTGATAACACGAGTGCCATAAATATTTCAAAGAATCCTATCTCTCACTCCAAGACTAAGCATATTGATATTCGTCATCATTTCCTAAGAGATCATGTGCAAAAAGGAGACATAATTCTTGAATTCATAAATATGGATGAGCAATGGGCTGATATTTTCACAAAACCTCTTTTAGAGGATAGATTCTTCTCAATACAACGAGAATTAGGTCTATTACATAGTAAAGAGGTGAGTTAAGAAGTGTTGGCCTTACAAGGCTTAATATCTTATTTTGATGCTAACAAACAAGTGGATCACAACATGCTATGTTAAGTGATTTATTTTCTTGACTAAATGAAGAATGCAAGGTTAAAGAGTTGATAAGAGCTTGTACCTCAGATAAGGATGATTATATCAAGCTTGAAGCATGGATTCAAAAATGGATTTAAAGTTTAAAGCTTAAAGATCATGGGAGCATTGATATCAAAGAAGAAAAAAATTCAAATAATGAAAGCCCAAGTGATCAACATGGAAAGCTCAAAGAAAGATGAAACAAGTATAAAGGCCTCAAGGAATTCAAGAATTGAAAAAGTCTAGGAAATTTCATGTAAGTACTTCAAAGAATTTCAATACAGATGCATGAATCTCTTAGGTAAATTTATTGGACCTAGATACCTTTGAACATACTTGGAAAATATTTTTATAAGGTCAAAAATTGTTTCAAAAAGGTTAGAATCAGTTTTGGAATTTAAAGCACCAAAAAGAGGATTTCTCAAATGTTGTTAATTTTTATACATCTGCATTGATGTGCCGTTTTCTCCATCAAAAAGTCTTTATTTTAAAATGTGTTCAACATGAAAGTTTTATTATTTTCTCTTAGCTTTCATTTGACACCAAGAATGTCAAATTTGGAGTTATATAGAAAACGTTATGACCAAAATAATGAAAGGTACTCGAAGTTGACAGCTTGACAAACGACTGTCAAAAACTGGACAATCAACTGCTAGTGCACTTTGAGACATCTATGTGGGTTTGGATAGATGACTGTCACCTTTCTGATCATTTGTTTTAACTATACAGACAACTGCCCAAAATGGACAGTCATCTGTCACATGGCTATTTTGAATTTTTCAAAACGGTCAAATTTTTTAAATGGGGTTGTTTGGGGGTCAAAACTTATGGAAACTTGGGGAATACTTCAAGCCTATTGGGGATCAAGTTATACACTTTTTAAAGTCTACAAATAATCCTCAAAGATCATTGAACCAACACAATCAAGAATTCAAATTCTGAAAAAATTCAAAGTCTCTCTCAAATTGCTCTCAAATTCTCAAGACTCTCTCTTGCTCTCAACTTGCACGAATTCAACTAAGATTTTGTTGATCTTTTTCCACTGGAATTGTACTACAAATTCTAAATCTTTCAATCATTGAAAGAATTAATTGGTGATATACTTCATTGAGCTTCAAGTTAATTTCCATATTGTTGTTTACTTTGAAGTATATTAGTTGTGCTGTAATTGGTGTACTAACCAGCTCTTTGAGGAGCAAATTCTTTGTACGCATCTATTTGATCTTTATCTTGTAGATTGATGATTCCAAGGGTAGTTTGGATCATTGGCTAAGCAAGGGGATATTTCTTAGAGAGGCGGGCTCTATCCTAGTTAAGGAGTGACTGGACGAGGGGATATCGTTTGGAGAAGGCGGGCTCTAGCCTTACCCAAGGAGTGTTGTAAAGGTTTTTTCCACCCGTTAAAGGAACAGGTTTAGTGAATCCTTTGGTGGTTTACCAAAGGCGAGGACGTAGGCTGGGTATAAGCCGAACCTCGTAAAAATCTCTATCTCACTCTTTCTTTCCCTACTCTTTATTTTCAGTACATATTTAAATTGCGTGGATGGTTTAAATTGAAAATCAAATATACTACGCATATTTGGAAATCAAGTAAACTTAAAATTTAATTTTGATTTGGGTTGCGAAAACCAAAAGGGAGTATGTTGGTTAAACCATATCTTGTAGAAACCATACGAGAGTACGTTTCTTAGTTAAACACTCAAAGATAAATTAACTGAAAGTTTATTTGAGTTTTGAATATTTGGAAAGAGTGATTGAATATTGTATTGAACATCATATTAAGCAAATCCATATATAGAGGGCTTGATTCAAATTTATATCTAGGGCTGACAACAAAAAGCTTTTTTGTGTTTGTGAAAGGATTGTTGAATATTAGATTACATTCTTTACAAGGTTTTCAAATTCATAACCACATGGCTTATATAAACAAAAAAACTATCTCAAGATCTTATATTACCAAAGTGCTGAATACTTTCTATCTTGGTTTGGTTGTTTGCTGTTTAACTTGTACTTAGCAAATAAATTAATTGTATGGCTTGAAGATTGTGTTTAATTGATTGGTTGTTTAATTGTGTTATTGATTGGATAAAAGAACTAAGTTCTTGATTGATGAAAGAATTAAACAAACAAGTCAAGAATTTGTTAAAAGAAATAAAAGAAGTTTAAGGTATCTTTAAAGGAATTAAAAGAAATTTTTAGAATCCAATTCACCCCCCTCCCCTCTTGGGAAGCTATTCCTAATTTCAAGAAGAAGACACTAAAGTGAATGAGTGGTTAAGCTAGAAGAATATATATGTCACTAGCTTGAAGGGTAGGCGACTAACTCAATGAAGCGCAGTCGATTGACTTGCTACAGACTTGTGAAATTCAAGGAAATACACATGTCAGGTTATTGACTCTTTGAGCACAATCGACTGACATATGGTAGTATATATACTTACTGTTCGTAAAAACCCTAATTTACATCTTAGTCTACTAACCATCTATCCCCACTCTCCCGAACTCTCTATTTTCTATCTTGAAGTCAGATTTCACGAAGATTTAACTAATTAAACTTCAATATTTCCTCCAATCTTTCATTTCCACTTCTTTTTCAAGGATTTCACCAGTTAGTTTCTTCATATTGATGCCTAGAACCAAGCATGTGGCTAACAGAGGTTCTTTTTTCCAAACAAGACGATGCAAATGACATCAAAAAATGGTTGGTGACTCCTCAAGCAAAGCAAATCTATCTGTTGACTCTACAAGTCCAATCTAGTTTTGATAATGACAAATCACTTATGTTGACTCTATGAGTCCAATCTAAATTTGATAATGGCAAATCACTTGATATTTGATCTGTGCATTGAGTTTGTGAACAAGAACCATATTAAGCATGCACGAAAGAATAACGAGTCTATAAGCCTTTAAGTAAAGCATACATATCCTGGCAAGATCCATGGAACTCAAAGAGTACGAGAATCAAGATGCAAGCGGTAAAGTTTAAGAACATCTTGGGAATGGGTACTTAGACCTCATGTATTTACATTTTCGTATGATTTAATTTGAGGCTCAACATAACTTAGAATGACTTTAGGATTCATGCATTTCATGTACATCATTAGGGGACTTTCATGGACTTGGAAATACTTTTAAAATCATGGAAAATATGTTTTATAAAAGACCCAAGAAAGAGAGAAAAATAGAATTTTAAATTAGGAAAGAAAAATTCACAAAATGGGGACTTCTGTTGCCTGAACTCAACCTCGGTCGCCTGAAGAATTTCTTTAGGAGCTTAAAGATTAAGTGCAGTCGCCTGAAGATTTAATGGAAAACACAAAACCTAGTCGAGGCACTTCGGTCGCCTGAACTTAGGACTTTCACGAAGATTCAACTAATTAAACTTCAATATTTCCTTCAATCTTTCATTTCCACTTCTTTTTCAAGGATTTCACTGGTTAGTTTCTTCATATTAATGCCTAGAACCAAGCATGTGGCTAACAGAGGTTTTTTTTCCAGACAAGACGATGCAAATGACATCAAAAAATGGTTGGTGACTCCTCAAGCAAAGAAAATCTATTTGTTGACTCTACGAGTCCAATCTAGTTTTGATAATGACAAATCCCTTGTGTTGACTCTATGAGTCCAATCCGATTTTGATCATGACAAATCACTTGGTATTTGATCTGTGCATTGATTTTGTGAACATGAACCATATTAAGCATGCACAAAAGAATAACGAGTCTGGAAGCCTTTAAGTAAAGCATACATATCCTGGCAAGATCCATGGAACTCAAAGAGTACGAGAATCAAGATGCAAGCGGCAAAGTTTAAGAACATCTTGGAAATGGGTACTTAGACCTCATGTATTTACATTTTCGTATGATTTAATTTGAGGCTCAACATAACTTAGAATAATTTTAGGATTAATGCATTTCATGTACATCATTAGGGGACTTTCATGGACTTGGAAATACTTTTAAAATCATGGAAAATATGTTTTATAAAAGACCCAAGAAAGAGAGCAAAACAGAATTTTAAATTAGAAAAGAAAATTTCAGAAAACGGGGACTTCGGTTGCCTGAACTTAACCTCAGTCGCCTAAAGAATTTCTTTAGGAGCCTAAAGATTAAGTGCAGTCCCCTGAAGATTTAATGGAAAACACAGAACCTAGCCAAGGCACTTCGGTCGCCTGAACTTAGGACTTCAGGCGCCTGAACTCGCCACTTCAGGAGCCTAAACTGTGCCTTAGTCATCTGATCCTGTATTCTAGTTGATTTTTTAAAGCACTAAAGGGACTTTGTTCGCCTGGACTTCTACCTCAATCGCCTAAACTTGCAAGAAAACTTAAAAGTCTAATTTTTATTAATAGAACTCGCGAGCTACCTCATTGATCCAACGGTTGAGATCAATTCTAAGGGTAAGACACTATAAATACTAAATATCTAAACCCTAGAAAGAAGTTAAGACAGAAAGAGAAGATCAAAGTAGAGAGAAGAATACATATTATTCAAAGAATATTGAGGAACTTGTTCTTATTGCTGCATGATTGCCTACGCTCTAGTTTCTACATATCATCTTTGGGCAAATCACCTCAGAAAATCTAAAGGGATCTCTATTATACATTTTGTGCTTCAACTTGGATTGAGGTTTGGTTATTACATTTAGTTTTTTTTTTAGAATCTCATATCAACATTTGTTTTGATATCTTTAGAGAAGCTTGATATTGAGTTCTCACATTCATATAAAGATCGTTTTTTATAAACTCAATACTTGTGAAAGTTTTGTATTTGGCCATTGATTAAAGTTTCTTTATTTAAGCGTATTGTTAGTTTAAGGCTGATATTTTTTTGAATACATCTAAACTATTTGAATATATATATCTAGTGCATGACTATTTACATATATATTGAAGGATATTTTCTGAAAATCAAATATTAAGTCTGTTGATTTTGGTATTATCTTCTTAGAGATACATATATACATTAAGTCAATACTATCAAGATCACATTGAGTTTAAATATATAGAGAAATATTGTTTGTTTGACTAAGTGTTTTTAGCATCTTTGCAATCTACAAAGTTATTTTTATATTCAAAGATTTAATCTAAGTTCTCCAAAGCATTGAGTTATACAAATATTTTTGGGAGATTTGATAAAAAGGATTTTTGTGTGTTGAAGCATATCATTCATAAACAGTTATATCATTTCATACATTCCGAGCTTCAGATTTTATCATATATTAATGTATTAGGAATTTGAATTGTACTCACAAGCTTTGTTTGGAAGCAATTTTGAGTGTTTTACAGATTTTATTGTATTCACGATTCAGTTTGTGAACCGGGGTTGAGAAGAGAGTTGTATCTCTTATAAGCAGTGGGATGAAACTGTACCTCTTGTAAGCAACAGATTGTATGGGAAGCTCCATCCTGATTTAAGGAGCAAGGATTTTAGTGAAATCCTTGAGTGGTTTGCTCAAGGCGAGGACGTAGACCGAGTTGGCTGAACTTTGTAAAAACTGTATTTGTCTTCTCTCTTCCCTTAACTCTTTACTTTCCACACTACATTTAAATTTTTCATATTGCATGTATAGGTAGAATAACATTGCACACAATTAATTGGGTAAAAAGAACTCATTGGTAAAATAAATTTAATTTTTTAATAAATCCCTGAAATTGATTAGTTAAATATACAAATAGGGATTAAGTGATAAATAGATTCAAAGAATTTTAAAATACCCAATTCACCCCCGTCTTGAGATTACACCTAATTCAACTATTGGTATCAGAGCGGGTGTACATAGAGCACAAAAGATCACATGATACACATCGGTGTAACTCCATTCGGTGAGGGACACTCATCCACTGGACCACCAATTTTCTGTGGTATAAATTACACCTATTGGAAACGTAGGATGAGCATATATCTATTGAACGTAGATTGGAAGGTTTGGAAAATAGTGACTAAGGGAAATCACATTCCCATGAAAGTAATTGATAAGACCAATGCACCTAAAACTAAAGATGAATATGCAGAGGAAGACTGGAAATCAATACAAATCAATGCTACTACCATGAACTTGCTTTTATGTGCATTAGATGTAAATGAATTTAATAGGGTAATGGTATGTAACTCGGCTAAAAAAATTTTAGAAAAGTTAGAAGTTACATATGAAGGCACTAAGGAAGTCAAGGATAGTAGGATAGACATGCTCATCAGTGAATATAAAGCAATTAAAATGACTACTGATAAATCCATACAATCCATGTACACTAGATTCACACACATCATTAATTTTTTAAATGCACTTGGAAAGACTTACCCTACTTATGAGTTGATCAGGAAAATACTCAAGGGATTACCTCCAATGTGGGAAGCAAAAGTTACAGCAATAGCAGAAGGGAGAAATCTCAAGGAGATGCCAGTGGACGAACTCATTGGACCGCTCATCACCTATGAGCTGGCAATAAATGAGAGGAAGAATGAGCAAAGCAAAGCAAAGAAAACCATAGCACTTAAGGCAACATCTCACAGCTCCAGTGAGGAAAGTGACTCAGAAACAGATGACGAGATGGCCTTGCTTACAAAGAAGTTCGTAAAGTCCTTGAAAAATAATAAGAAGTTCAACAGAAAATTTTGAAACTCTAAATCAAAACAAGGAGAGTCTAGCATGAAGAAAAAGAAGGAAGATCTTCCAACATGCTACAACTGCTGAGAGGTTGGACACATCAAGTTTGAATGTCCCAAACTAGTAAGGCTCAATGAAAAAGAAGAAGGTGATGAAAGTCAGCTGGGATACACACAATACTAGTTGTTCAGAATCTGAATCCAGTGACAACGAGATTGCCAACCTGTGCCTAATGACACATGATGACCTTGAGGTACAATCATCTTTTGCATCATCTTTGTATTATTCTAGTGATTCTGAAACTGAAAATGACATGATTTCATACAATGAACTGAAACAGGATATCTATACTCTATTAAAATGCTTGAGAAGAAAACAAAGAAAATTTCTGACTTAAGTAAAGTCAAAGAACTTTCAAGTTTAGTTGAACGCCAAAATGAATCTCATGCATCTTTCATAAAAGATAAAGATTTGAAAATTGAGAAGTTAGAAAAGGATTTGAAAGATGAATCTGAAATTATTTGTAAATTTATTGAAGGAAAAAATGATTTTGAAAAGCTCCTAAGATCTCAAAGAAATTCCCTAGAAAAGGAAGGGCTCGGTTTTAATGGAAAAGAAAATCTAAAGAAAAGACATCTTTACATGGGTTATTTTATAAGAGAGTCAAAGTCATATGTTCCAACTAAAAATTATTATAGAAATAATACATGCTTTAAATGTAGAAGGTTGGGACACATACAATTCGACTATCCTTTCAAAAATAAAAATGTCAAATTTAAGAAAGAATGGAAGGTCAAAGGAGAATCTAGCACTAACCCCCCTGGACCCAAGAAAATCTGGGTACCAAAGCTAGTTGTTTGATTGTGTTGTGTAGATATGCTTAAGATCAGCATCCTCAAAATACAGATGGTATATGGATAGTGGGTGCTCACGTCACATGACCGGGGATAAAGTGAAGTTCACATCCATCACACCCAAGGATGAAGGATTTGTCACTTTCGGAGACAATGCTAAGGGAAGGATCATAGGTATAGGTAAAGTTGGTAAGGACTCTTCATTAATTATAGATGATGTTTTATTGGTTGAAGGGTTAAAGCATAACTTATTGAGCATAAGTCAACCATGTGATAAAGGTTACAAAGTTTCTTTTGAACATGACAAGTGCATAGTTGAACACAAAACTGACAATAAGATACTATTCATTGCTAAGCGTCATGAAAACGTATATACCACAAGCTTTGATAACTTAACTTCACAGAGTATGATATGCTTATCTGCTATGAATGAAATTAGCTGGATTTGGCATGGGAGACTAGGAGACGCAAACATAGATTTAATCTCAAAACTAGTTAAGAAAGAATTAGTTAAGGGACTGCCTAAGACTAAATTTGTGAAAGATAAAATCTATGATGCATGCCAACTAGGAAAACAAGCAAGAACAAGCTTTAAGAAGAAGAAAGAAATCTCTCCTACTAGGCCACTCCAAATGCTACACTTAGACTTATTTGGACCAAACCCAATTTAGAGTTTAGGAGGAAAATCATATGCCTTTGTCATAGTTGATGATTTTTCAAGATATACATGGATACTGTTCTTAGGTCACAAAGATGAAGCATGTGAACAATTTATAAACATGTGCAAGAAAATCTAAAAATGAAAAGGGATATACGATCACTAAAATTAGAAGTGCTAGGGGTAGAGAATTTAAGAATCAAGGCATGGAAGACTATTGTAATTCATTAGGAATTGCCCATAAATTTTCAGCTCCTAGAACACCACAACAGAATGGTGTAGTTGAAAGGAAAAATAGGTTTATACAAGAAATGGTCAGAACTATGCTTAACGAACATAAACTACCTAAGTACTTCTGGGTTAAGGCAGTGAATACCGTCTGCTATGTGCTAAATAGAGTTCTGATTAGACCATCACTTAATAAGACTCTGTACGAGTTATGGAATGGCCATAGACCAAACATATCATATTTTCATGTCTTTGACTATAAATGTTTTGTACTTAGAGACAATGAACACTTAGGAAAATTTGATGTGAAATCTGATGAAGGTATCTTCCTAGGGTATGTCGTAGACAGTAAAGCCTATAGAGTATATAACAAACAAACATTAATGGTTATAAAATCTACTCATGTAGTGTTCGATGAGGCAAATCCCTTCTCCAAAATAACTGATGAAGATGAAAGTGAAATAAACAAGGAATTTGAAGAGCTATCCATTGAGAATGACTCATAAAAGAAAAATGAACTTAAAGAACCATCCACTGAAACTAATCAAATTGAAAATGAGGTTAATGAACCACCTAGAGAATGGAAATATATAAAGAATCATCTCATATATCAAATAATAGGTGAACCATTATGTGGAGTAGCTACTCGATCCTCACTTAGGAATATGATTAGTCATTTCACATTTCTATCTCAAGAAGAACCTAAGAATGTGAGTGAAGCTATAGAGGATAAATCATGGGTGTTGTCCATGCAAGAAGAGTTAAATCAATTTAGGAGAAATAAAGTATGGACACTAGTTCCTAGACCTAAGGATAAGTCAATCATTGGAACCAAATGGATATACAAGAATTAGAAAGATGAACATGGAATAGTTGTGAGAAATAAGGCTAGACTAGTAGCTCAGAGATGCAACCAGGAAGAAGGTATAGATTTTGAAGAAACCTTTGCACCTGTAGTTAGAATGGAAGCCATTCGAATGCTCTTAGCATATGCAATTTTTAAGGAGTTCAAGCTATATGAAATGGACATCAAGAGCGCATTTTTAAATGGCTACATAAATGAAGAAGTGTATGTAGAACAACCCCCAGGTTTTGAAAACCATAAGAGTCCAAATCATGTTTATAAACTAACTAAAGCCTTGTACGATTTAAAGTAAGCTCCTAGAGCTTGGTATGAAAGGCTAAGTAGTTTTCTATTAGAAAAGGGATTTATAAAAGGAAAGATAGATACAACTCTGTTCATAAAGACTAAGAAAGAAGATATTCTCCTAGTTCAAGTATATGTAGATGACATCATATTTGGAGCCACGAATAAAGAATTGTGTAATGAATTTGCCAATACAATGCAAAATGAATTTCAGAAGAGCATGATAAAAGAACTAAATTTCTTCCTAGGACTTCAGATCAAACAAGCAAAACATGGAATATTCATAAATCAATCGAAGTATATTAGAGACCTACTCAAAAAGTTCAATATGGAAGATGGAAAAATACTAGGTACACCTATGAGCACTTCATTGAAATTAGATAAGGATGAACAAGGTATACTAGTAGATGTCAAACTTTATCATGGAATGATTGGTAGCTTATTATACCTGATTGCCAGTAGACCTGATTGCCAGTAGACCTGATATAATGTTTAGCGTATGTTTGTGCGCAAGATTTCAGTCTGCACCAAAAGAGTCACATTTGTTAGCTATTAAACGAATACTTAGATACCTAATAGGAACCGTGGAAATTGTATTATGGTATCCTAAGTACACATCTTTTGAGATTATTAGCTATGAAGATGCTAATTTTGCAGGTAGCAAAGTAGATAGGAAGAGCACAAGTGGTACTTGTCATTTCTTAGGAAAGTCCTTAGTCTCTTGGTTTTCCAAGAAGCAAAATTCAGTTGCTCTTTCCACGGCTAAGGCTGAATATATAGTGGCGGGGAGTTGTTGTGCTCCAATGCTATACATGAAGCAACAACTGAAGGATTTTAGATTAAGTTATAAAAAAATCCCTATAAGATGCCATAATATGAGTGAAATTAACATCTCAAAGAATCCCATACTACATTCATGAACTAAGCATATAGAGATATGACATCACTTTCTTTGTGATCATGTACAAAAAAGGGATGTGACACTTGAGTTTATATGCACGGATGAACAATGGGCAGATATATGGACGAAACCACTTGCGGATGATAGGTTTATCCAAATTAGGCGTGAATTAGGTCTGATGCATAGTCGAGAGGTTGCCTAGAATTATATTAGAAAACATAATTCAGGGGGAGCAACGTCACTTAAGATGTAATCATCTGGTATCAAATCAATCAATCAACTTTTGTGCACATTTGACATAACATTAGTCCACATTTGGTATCATATCAATCAACATTTGGTATTCTCACGTAATCACTAAAACTTATGCATTAGTAAGGGGGATGCTTGATGTAAAAAGGGGAGAAGTAAAATTTTTCCAAAATCAAATGGTTGAACAA
Source organism: Malania oleifera (assembly GCF_029873635.1). Taxonomy (NCBI): domain Eukaryota; kingdom Viridiplantae; phylum Streptophyta; class Magnoliopsida; order Santalales; family Ximeniaceae; genus Malania; species Malania oleifera. The sequence goes on from NC_080428.1 coordinate 3,408,060, forward strand.
GATTAAAACTTTAAAATTTTAAAGGGGAGAAGAACATAAGGTTATAGCCATTCATGTCTTATTATTATACACCTTTTTTTTTATGTCAAAAGGGGGAGAAAAAGGAGCAAAAACTGTTTACTAGATAAATATCATAAGCAAAGAGAAAAATGAGCAAAACATTGTATGTTTACTAGATAAATATCAAAAGCAAAGAGAAAAAGGAGCAAAACATTGTTTGATGTTATGCAAAGGGGGAGATATGCAAAGAGAGAAGGATAATAACAAAAACAAAAATTGTTGAAACATCATGAGCATATTTCATCATGAGCATATTTTATATTTCATTTGGATTCAAGCTAAACACTTTGTGTATGAACATGAGCATTTTTTTATTTATTGAATATTTGATGCATTAATTGAGGGGGATCCTTGTTAGGCGTAACCCATTATATATTTTTTTTTCTCGTGTATTTATCATCATCAAAAAGGGGGAGATTTTTGACTCTACGAGTCCAATCCGATTTTAATAATGACAAATCACTTGGTATTTGATCTATGCATTGAGTTTGTGAAAATGAACTATATTAAGCATGCACGGAAGAACAACGAGTCATGGAAGCCATAAAGCAAAGCATAAATATCTTGACAAGATCCATGGAACTCAAAGAGTACGAGAATCAAGATGCAAGCGGCAAAGTTCAAAGACATCTTGGGAATGGGTACTTAGAACTCATGTATTTGCATTTTTGTATGATTTAATTTGAGGCTTAACATATACCCTAGAATGAATTTAAGATTCATGCATTTCATGAACATCATTAGGGGACTTTCATGGACTTAGAAATATAGTTAAAACCTTAGAAAATATGGTTTATAAAAGATCCAAAAAGGAGAGTAAAGCAGAATTTTAAATTAGAAAAGAAAAATTTAGAAAATGGGAACTTTGGTTGCCTGAACTCAACCTTAGTCGCCTGAAGAATTTCTTCAAGAGCCTGAAGATTAAGTGCAGTCACCTGAAGATTTAATGGAAAACACAGAACCTGGTCAAGGCACTTCGGTCGCCTGAACTTGGGACTTCAGGCGCCTAAACTCACCACTTCAGGAGCCTGAACTGTACCTTAGGCGCCTAACCCTATATTCCAGTTAATTTTTTAAAGCACTAAAGGAACTTCAGTCGCCTGAGCTTCGACCTCAGCCGCCTGAACTTGCAGGAAAACTTAAAAATCTGTTTGTTATTAAAAGAACCAGCGAGCTATCTCTTTGATCCAACTTTTGAGATCACTTCTAAGGGTAAGACACTATATATACATCATCTAAACCCTAGAACGAAAAAATAGACAAAAGTGAAGATCAACGTAAAGAGAAGAATACATATTATTGAGAAACTTGCTCTTATTGCTATACGATTACCTGCACTTCAACTTCTACCTTTCAAGCTTGGGAAGATTAACTTAGAATATCGAAAGGAACTCGTTTACTCATCTAGTTTTTCATTCTAGTATTAAGGTTGGATAAATCATATTTTTGTTAAGAGTTAATTGGATAGAGTTCTTCATATATAAAAGATCTACTTGTTGATATCCGTTTTTCATAGAGTGCATCATTACAAAATCTACTTTTGAATTCTTGTTAAGAAGTTGATCTTGTGTGTGCATATAGCAATCCATTTTTTAAGAAGATTACCACTTGAAAAGAGCTTTAGTTATTGATTAAACATTTTTGGTTCTCGTGAGATTTCATTCAAAAGTTGATATTTTCAATATAACAAATCTACTTATTTGAAAATCCTTTATGCTTGTAACTATATATATATATATATATATTAAAGGATATTTTTCTAAAAATCATATAGTAAGTGTGTTGATCTTTGGTATTATCATCTTAGAGATACATATATATATATATATATATATATATATATATATATATATATACATTAAGTCAAATATTACCAAGAACACATTGAGTTTGAAATATTTAGAGAAATATTGTTTGTTTGACTAAGTGTGCTTAGCATCTTTGCAATCTACAAAGTTATTTTTATATAATAAGATTTAACCTAAGTTCTCCAAAGCATTAAGTTATACAAATATTTTTGGGAGATTTGATAAAAAGGATTTTTTTTGTGTTGAAGCATATCAATCATAAACGATTATATCGTTTCATACATTCTGAGCTTTAGATTTTATCATATGTTAATGTATTAGGAATTTAAATTGTACTCACGAGCTTTGTTTGGAAGCAATTTTGAGTGTTTTACAGATTTCTTTGTATTCATGGTTCGGTTTGTAAACCGGGGTTGAGGAGAGAGATGTATCTCTTGTAAGCAGCAGAGTAGGACGGAGCTGTACCTCTTGTAAGCAGCAGATTATAAGGGAAGCTCCGTCCCGATTTGAGGAACAGGGATTTTAGTGAAATCCTTGAGTGGTTTGCTCAAGGCAAGGACGTAGGTCGAGTTGGCTAAATCTCATAAAAACTGCGTTTATCTTCTCTCTTCCCTTTACTCTTTACTTTACGCTCTACATTTAAATTGTTCATATTGCATGTGTAGGTAGAATAACATTGCACACAATTAATTAGGTAAAAAGAACTCATTGGTAAAATAAATTTAATTTTGTAATAAATCCCTGAAATTGATTAGTTGAATATACAAATAGGGATTAAGTGGTAAATAGATTCAAAGAATTTTTAAATACCCAATTCACCCCCTCCCCCCGGTTTTGGGATTACACCTAATTTAACACTATCGAAAACATCTTAGAACTACCGAACCCATTTTCGGTAAGGTTTTGGACCTTGAATTCTTTAGAGATGATTTTTTGGATATTTTACGAATGTTTATTGCTTTGGGTTGGGAAAGATTCGTAACCTATCAAGCTAGGGGCATGTATCCAAATCTTATTAAGATTTTTTCTACAAATCTGGTGAAAGGAGAAAATGTAATCTCTACTCAGGTTATTGGTAATATTATAGCTTTAACTACATATTTTAGCTATCATTTTTGGAATGCAAAACGAAGAATTTGAATATCCTTTGACTAGTTCATCTTGGATAATGGAGCAAGGTTTTACTCCTGAGGAATTTTTACCATTGATAATGAAAAAGGCTCCTGTATATTTTGGTCATCCTCCACTATATCATCAACTAAACCTTCAAGCACAAATACCACAAAAACTCATCACGTACAATATTTTGCCTTGGATAGGATCACATGATCACATTTCCTACCTTGATTGTTTTGTCATGTGGTGTCTGCTCAAAGAAAAGAAACTTGATCTACCTAGTCTTATTTTAAAATGGATGATCATGTGAGAAGAGGGTAGATATAACGACTTGTTGGCCTAACTGGGCTTTTGGGATTGCGAAAACCGAAAGGGAGTACGTTAGTTGATCAATCTTTTGCCGAAACTGTAAAGTAGTATGTTGATTGATTCAGCACCCCAAGACTCTTTAACTTAAAGTTTATTTTAGGTCTAAGTATTTGGAAAGAGTGATTGGATAATGTATTGAATATCAAATTGAGAGACAAATCTTATATATACAAGGCTTGATTCAAACTGATATACCCAAGGCTAACAACAAAAGCTACATTGTGATTGAAAGGTTTAAAGTTTGATATTGCGTAGATTGTGTTTATTTTCTAGAGAGTACGAAATCTTGCAAATCTAAATAGTGCTGCAATTAACTTATACTTGGCAAATCAATTGGTTATTTGATTGAACCGTGTTTTGATCATTTGTGGATTGAATTTCGTTTTTAAATATTTATTGTGTATTTGATAAAACAACGAGAAAACAAGAATTCATTTAAAAGACTTAAAAGAAGTTAAGGATTCTTGAAGAGGATTAAAAGAATTTTTAAAACCCAATTCACCCCCCCCCCCTTCTTGGGACTGCACCATAGGTTTCAATTGGTATCAGAGCACGGTTATAGCAAAACCTAACAAGTAGCTATATAAAGATCAAAATGGCACAACTAGGAGTAGCTCCCTTTGGTGAGGGTCAATCCTCAACTAGCCCACCCATTTTTTGTGGAATAAATTAAACCTTTTGGAATCAACGAATGAGAATATACCTTTAAACAATGGACTGGAAGGCATGGAATATTGAAACAAATGGAAATGTAATCCCCACTAAGCTAGTTGATGGAAAAGAAGTACCTAAATAAGATAAAAAACTAAATGACTCCAATTACAAAATGTTGCAAATTAACTCAAGTGCAATAAACGCCTTATACTGTGCACTTGATACAAATGAATTTAATAGACTAATGGCCTGCAAAACACCGAAAGAGATTTGGGATAAATTGAAAGTAACCTGTGAAGGTACGGTAGATGTTGGGGAAAGTAGAATCGATATGTTAACTAGTGAATATGAAGCTTTTAGGATGAACTCCAATGAAAATATAACAAGCATGTACACTAGGTTCACCCATATCATAAACTCACTAAGTGCCTTAGGAAAAACTCATTCCACCTATGAGATGATCCGTAAAATTCTAAGATCACTTCCACTTATTTGGGAAGCGAAAGCTACTACAATAACGGAAGGTAGGAACCATAAAACCACTTCTTTAGATGAACTAAAAGGTTCTCTACTCACATATGAAATGTCAATGAATTATAGGAATGGTAAAACCAAGGCTCAAGAATCTATAGCATTTAAAGCTTCAAAAGAAAACTCTAGTAGTGAAGACGAGTTGGATGAAGATGAACTAGACTTCATATCCAAGAAACTTACAAAAATTCTTAGAAGGAAAAACAAATTCAAAAGAAGAAACCAAAACTCCAAATCAGATGAAGAAGAAATTAGCAAGAAGAAATCAAGAAATAAAATTCCTACTTGTTATAATTGCAATAAAGGGGAACATATAAAACTGGAATGTCCACTACTCAGGAAGGATTCCAAAAAGAAAAAGGAAATGAAAGCCACTTGGGATAATCTAGATACAAGTAGCTCCGATGATGAATCAAGTAATCAAGAGGTTGCTTATATGGCATGGGACGATGATGAAGAACATTGTTCCTCATCCAAATCAGATAATAAATATGACAATGGTTCATCTAACAAATCTGATGATGATAAGAGTATGTCATCTTATGAAGAACTTCAAAATGATTTATTCAAGGTTCATAAGATGTTGTTAATGTGACTAAATGATACATATCATTGAAAAACAAGAATGAAGGAGTTATCAAAGAGTTAGAAGCCAAAAATCTTACTAAAAATGAAAAAGATTTGAAAATCAAGAAGTTAGAAAGCAAAAATGAAAAATTGATGAAAGAAGTAAAAGATCTAAGACTCCAAACTTCTATGAAAATTGAGAAAGACATATACATTTCTGAATTAAAAAGTAAAATCAATAACTTCTCTCAAGAAATAGTGAAATCAAAAGCAAATGTTGACGGAAAGAAAGATATAGAGATACATGATCTTAAAAGACAAATTGAAGATAAAGAAAAGGTCATTTAAAATTTTACTATAGGGAAAGAGAATTTTGATAAAATAATTGGATCACAAAGAATGTCCCTAAACAAACAAGGCATGGGATTTAATGGACTGAGAATAAAAGAAAAAAGAATCTCTACATTGGATACTTTACAAAAGCCTCAAAAAATTATACTAGCACCTCTTCTAATGCCTATACTCACACTATATGCTACCTATGTAAGAAGAAGAGACATATAAAATTTGAATGTCCATTAAAGAGGAAAGATGTGAAAATTAAACAAGTCTGGAAAGTAAAAGAAACTTCTCCTGTTAAAACATCAATACCTAAGAAAATATGGGTACCAAGATAAAAGTCAAGTTCAAAAATCAAGCACTCCATAGATGTTAGGCATTCCTTTTAGAAACTAGGAAAGAAACTTAAACACATCTTCCACTAGGATATTGAACTAGTTGATATGAAAAAGATGAGTTTTAAAAAGCCTAATGATCATATTAAAACTAATGAAAATTGTTGGCCTAAATCAATGAATGAATCGTACAAGGTTTAAGTTAGAAAACATTAAGTTTTGCAAAGCAAATTTTGGAGTTCATATGAAAATAAAATCATAAGCAAATTAAACTTTTTGCATAAGTATTTGTCTACTACAGAAACAAACCAAAAGGGCAAGGCCTAAAGAAAAATCTACAGTCAGCCAACCGACTATAAGGTCAGCCCACTAACTCAAGTGTTTTTATTTTGGAACAGAGACCAGTCAGCCAACTGACACTAAGGTCAGCCTACTGGCTGATAGAGTAACCCTAAGCTTGTTTGTGAAACCTAAAAGTGTCAATTAACTGACCTAGGGTATGTCTCTTTGTGTAATCTAAGTTTGTTTTGGCGTGTACTTTGATGTGTTGTATAATACAACACTTAGCTTGGATTGCTTTCCTTGTTACTTGTAAAATAAACTCATGATATGTGATATGCAGCATGCTACATGTGGATGTTTGAAAAATTGGCATCTTGAAATTCGTATTTTGAAAATCTAAGGTATTAAGTATGAAACATATTTTTTTAAAAGATCTTGACTATGTATGCTTATGATCACATGAATAAATGAAAAATCAACATTTATGAGAAGTGCATGATAAAAACTTCAACATGAATATCTAAGATGTATATTGGTATCCATGAATATATCACTTGATTTTTAAGCAATACAACATAATTATGAGCATTGGTAATATTGCCATTTGAATGATGCATTATGCATGACAAATGTTTTTTTTTTTTTTCAAGTTTTTTTTTCACAAATATGAATGTTGAGCACCATATGCATGATTGAAAATTTCAAGATGTCACAACACATATGAAATAAGAATGCCCAATATGAAATATGATATTGAATTTTGGCATGATTGAGAAGTGTGTGATCGTATGTTCATTTCAATATTTTCCCTTTTTTCATTGATGTCAAAAGGGGGAGTAGTATTTGGAGCAAAAACTTTGGCATGATCGAGAGCATGATA